>NW_026889774.1:6545000-6697500 GCF_033153115.1 Saccostrea echinata | reverse complement strand
TTTTAACGTACTCCCTTTTAAGATTGTAAGTATTTGGTTGTATACGTGTAAATATGGAAATCTCGGCCATTGTCTTAAAACGTGTACACATGCACCCCCCCCCTTCAATATTTAAAAAAAAAAGCAGAAGGATAAACTGTAAAATAAACATAAAGTTTAAAAAAAAATGAATTAAAAGATCTTAGATATATCAATAAATAAATAAAACATAAAAAAAACGTATTCAGTCTTAGGAGAATTTTTTTTAGTTTTTATGGGTAGCTACATTATAGGTTATAAAATAATCAAAAGCACTCGAACAGTGTATAATATCCTATGTAATACAAAATTATAGATACTTTTTTTATGATCTAAAATTCATATAAAAATTGCATCTTTTAATTCCTGTCATATATTTAAAAAATATGTTCTAGAAAGATATTACCCTGACTTACCCTAAGATTTAGGAAAAAAGTAAGAAAAGGTTATATTGGATTATCTGCCCCTTCAAAAACCGGCTTCCGCCAGGTGAAAAGGAAGTCCGAGTGCCACAGAAGCATTTGGATTGAAAACCTGTTGACGGATTTTTATTCATTCAGGGTATCGTATAAAGTGGTTTTCTACTTTCATACTTGATAATTTATTCCAGAATCTACAAATAATTCCAGGAAATCTATTATATGGCACACATTTTACCAAAACATCCTGGACACCCAGACTTAAATGTGTGTATTGAGTATTGCACATGCGGTTGACACATGTGGCGTAATGAACATATTTCAATATTTCAATAGGTAATTCATAATCGAAGAGATCCTAGTCTTGCTGAGGTATAAGTATGAATATCATTGATTTCAATTATTATGTTCGAAACAAAAACATGAAAAAAGTGTTAAAGTAGATCTATTATGTGTATAGCAGCTGTCTATCCGAATTTTCTCAATGTTTGAAGACCAGAGAATTAAAGTTTCACTCAACCATGCGCAACCCTACTCCCTAGCTAAAAATGAAACAACCCTGTTATCACATTTCTTTCGTTTAAATTTCAAAACACAGATAGTCCAGCTCTTTGTTATTTTGTATATGAAATAATTAAACTGAAAGCTTATGAACTGAAAATAGGAACCTAGCCCAATCAACAAGGAAACAGCTTAAACTCATAGTCTTACATAATAATAGAAAGCAGTAATTTATTTTATGCAAGATGATGCATTAAATTCCTCATTCTGAACCTAGACCAAATTAAAGGAAACATCATTTACTCAAAATCTTGCATAATCAGTCAAGAGTGTTACTTGAACTAGTAATATTTAAATGGGCCTGGACACAGATTTGAAGTAATATTTTCTAAAATTTTCTGTATAATATTATGACCTATATGTCAGGTGATGGAGAGTTGCAGATGTAAATATGCACTACATCATGCCTCAACAGGCTCATATGTATCATTAGCATGAATGACAATCCGTGGACAAGAAGTCCATGGTTACTACACTGCGCTAGGTTTGAGAAAATTTGACCTCATCATCTGAGAAATGCCAGAGAATATTTCTTTCACTCAGATCTCGAGATTGAAAAACCCAATGCACCGTAGAAATCAATTAAGCCGCAATTGTTGTGCATGGCAATCTTGCACACTGTAATTGAATGATCGGGGATGGGGGTGGGGGTGGGGGGTTAACAGATATATGTTACTTTCTAAAGTTAAAAGATAATCATTTAATACTTTTATCAAATCTCTGATGTTTTATAAATCGAGTTTTATCTTACTGTTTTCATTTTTGAAAATCATAAGATAAAAAATTCATATATATGTAGATTACTGCTTGTTGTGTTTCTTTTGCGTGTCAGTATATAATATTACCTGAGAAACTTTTGAAAACAGTGTTTCATTTATTAATCTATATATATGCTGCTGTTGGCTTTGGTGGATCACCATTGGTTCCAGCTGAGGCATCTGACAAATTTAACCTTTTTGCAATTGGTTGATGTTTCAGTGGATTTTTATATCGAAAAGCTGTTGGTCAGGAGATGGATGCACTAGACTAAGTTCAAAAGATAAATTAGCAGAAAAGTGGATGGCCCTCGTTTTTGTGACAAGTATTTGGATTAATAACCTATATAAATTTTATACTCTTATACATGTATGTCTTTTATAGAGAAAATGTCGAGAAAAAATGACAAATCTACAGCCCCAGCTGACAAACTGACTCGTATTGCAATTGTGAGCAATGACAAATGTAAGCCAAAAAGATGCAGGCAGGAGTGCAAAAAGTCATGTCCTGTTGTCAGAATGGGTAAGATCCATAAAACTACGGAGCGTACAATACTAAGTCATGTTGGTCAGATGTATACTTATTATACTTTTATTACATGTGTCTCTATCAATGTAACATTAAGTAAAGGTGAAGATCATTCCAAGAGGTTTTAGTTTCATAAATTTGATAGAATTTTATTGTAATTACCTAATTTTTGACAATTGAATACAAAAACATTATTGAGACATTGTGGACACACACTGTGTAAATCCCAGTTAGATAGAAGAATGGTTTTATGTCACTTTTTATCTTAGTAAAAGTATCTCTTTCTAATAATAATTTTTTTCTTTAGGAAAATTATGCATTGAGGTAACTCCTGCAGACAAAATTGCTTTCATTTCTGAGGAGCTCTGTATTGGATGTGGTATCTGTGCCAAGGTAAGATGTCCTCTGAAGAGAATTTTTATTTAATAAATTCTTATCATGAATATTTTTGATTGACCCCCAACATGCTTGATCAAAATTAAAAAGAAACATCCAAAGAACCTCAAATGCATCTTCAATAATTGGACAATTTTTCTGGAACAGGTTGAGAACCATTAAAAGTGTGTTTGTCGTAACAGTGTTTTTTTCTGTATATCTTCTGTAATTTTTTTATGCATTTAATTTAATTAACTTTAAGATATACTTCAAATCATTATACATGTATGTGAAATTTTGGACTGATCATTTGAAATTAAGGAGTATCTCCAAATATTTTTTTTTTTTTTTTAGAAATGTCCTTTTGAAGCTATATCCATCATCAACTTACCCAGTAATCTGGAAAAAGACACAACCCACCGATACAGTGCCAACTCCTTCAAACTTCACAGGTAAATCCTACCACTCAAGATAAAAACCATTTGTTTAAGTTCTCAATATGATTATGTAAGTGATAAAAAAGCATAAAAATGCACAATGCTTCTTATACCCCCTGCTTGAAAATAGGGAGGGGGGTATATAATAATAGGGGTGTTTGTCAGTACGTCCATCCATTACATCTTGCCATTATTCTCATATGGGAGAGGGGTGTCATTTTTGCCAGCTCAGTGCTCACAGTATCTTTAGTTTTCACATTAAGATTAATTTAGTTTATCATTTGGTTTATAATTATCATGGTTATAGACACTTTTACTCATTCATACACAATAATTTATCGTTTTTTTCTCCAGACTTCCAATTCCCAGACCAGGAGAGGTGCTGGGTTTGGTCGGCACCAATGGTATTGGAAAGTCCACTGCACTGAAAATTTTGGCAGGAAAACAGAAACCAAACTTAGGACGCTTCAATGTAAGAATTTGAAATGTGTACCATATAGATGTAAAAGGATTAATGCATGCCATACATATTCTTTCCTGTGTTCTTAAAAAAGAAGATACAGTACAAATTGGATGTTAGGAAAATGCTTCATTTTTTTACATAAATCAATATTATATATAGCTGTAAAATACAGGAAATTGATTATGAAGTCATAATGGATCAGTTTAGCCATGCACAGGGGCTGACAAATCCCATTGCCCGACGTCCGGGGCTAGTGAATTTTAAGGGTGGGCAAGTGGGATATCTATCAACCACTTGCCCATGGGCAAGTAACTTGAAAAAATAAAATCCATATGTAAGTCATAGATCTAAAGCTTTGTAGAGGGGTTTGTATGATCTACTCAGTATTTTTCTTCCATTTGTTTTGAAATATATATAAATATGATAGTAGTTTATGGTGGTACAAGCAAATATCCAGGTAGGACAAGTGAATTTTGATCCTGCACTTGCCCTTGGACAAGTTCCTAAAAAATTCATTTGTCAGTCCCTGCATGCAACAGTTCATTCTGTCACCAGGTAACAGTTTGACTGTTTAACAATAGGCAAAATCACTAAAATAAATCAGGAAACAGTTGGAAATGCCTAACTACAATTTATATAAAGATTAGGTAATCATAAAACTTGGTTACAAAGACCTTGCCAATAAGGAAATGTGTGTTTTAAGGAAACTTTTATGAATCCTCTAGAAGGCTTTGCACTATTTTCTTATATGGATATAAAGATCTTTGATATACATTTGTAAAGAAGCAAAATTCAGAGTCGCTTTGATTTAAGGATTCACTTTCTAATTTGTTGGGTATGCCAGGTCATTAACAATAATTGGAAACATGGGGTAATTTGCATAAAGGGTGAAGCCAATTTCAAACTACAGTAAATGGCATACTCCAAAAAAACTAAATTTACAATGATGTGGGAAATAAAAATGTAAATATGAATAAAAAAATGCTGTCTTGTAGAATTGAAATACTCGAGGTATTTCATGTTAATTTTCATAGTCCCTGCTCACTGACATCAGACACAATGACAGCCAAAAATTGACATGCATATTAGGCATCTGACCTTTCACTAGGTGAAATTTACATTCAGTTGTAAATATATTGAGAAATTAAGACACTTAACTTTCAAAGAAGTATCTCAACAAAAAAAAAACCCAGTTGGAAATGTAAAAGATTTGTACATGCGTTTCTGTATTGTTTGTTTACACCCATTTATCACATTGACAGGATCCTCCTGACTGGACAGAGATCCTGACCTACTTCCGAGGATCAGAACTGCAAAACTTCTTCACAAAAATCCTTGAGGATGATCTGAAGGCCATTATTAAGCCTCAGTATGTAGATCAGATCCCAAAGGCCGTCAAGGTACAGTGCCATTTCTTCTGACATCTATTTGTCTTTTTTTTTCCTAATTTGATTTTATTTTTGGTTGTTTTGTTACTTAATTAAATACATGTACAACATTTTTTTTTGTTTAATGAATGGTTTCCAAATGAGTTATTGAAAATGTCTTTCCTAACATGATACATATACTGGCTACTTGTATTAAATGTTTTAAATTTGTAAAGCTGCACTGATGATTACAATATTATATTGATAAATTTTGTCTTTCAATTTCCACTTCTTTGTAAATTTTAGAGAAGGGAAGAAAAAAAAATATTTCTCTCTCTCTTTTTTTTCAGGGATCTGTTCAGCAGTTACTGGACAAAAAGGATGACCTAGGAAATCAGACAGAAGTGTGTAAACAACTGGGTATGTTCAGGTTCATGAGAAAATTTTGAACTATGTTTTGTTTGTTTGTTTTGTTTTCGTTTTGAACAGGACATACTTATTCATAGAATTCCCACTACAAAGGGGGGAAAATCCATTTCAATTTTAAAATTTTTCTAGCCTTAAACATTGAACTTTTTTGTGTATACTTGTATTAGCTTTTTAGCTATTTATAATTTTCATTTCTGTCAAAATAAATCTTTCATTATATGTATTGACAGTGTAAAAAGAAAAAAAATTCTTCTTCGTAGATCTAGTAAATGTCAAAGACAGAAATGTGGAGGATCTATCAGGAGGGGAACTTCAGAGGTTTGCTTGTGCCATGGTGTGTATACAGAAGGCTGATATGTAAGTGTTCTGTTAAACAATTTAATTAATTATTGCCTGTAAATAGGGATGCATTGAACATGTTGTTATTTCCTTCTAAACTTTTTTGTTATTTCCTTCTAAACCTTTTTGTTGATAAGGAATGTAAAATAAAAAATTCCATCCATTTTCTCTTTCTGATTCACACACACACAAAAATGATAATTAGAAAATGATTCCATAAAATAATTTGATGCAAATCTTTAAATTGGCTGTAATTTTCATGATTTTATGAACTAAGAATTTCCTTTAATTTCTACTATAAATCCCTAGAATACATGTAGGTCAGTATTGTAATTTGCAAAGGGGAAACAAATTACACCAGACCTGAGGTAAAGTTTGATTTGTAAATACATTGTACATAATTGCAAATGAAAGATGATTACAGATGAAAATTTGTTTTCTTCAAGTTCATGGAGTTCAGCAATGTTTGATTTGAGCATACATTATAGTAAGAGTCTACTAAAGCCACTAAAGATATTTTAGGCAAAAAATATGCATACAAAATCTTATATCTTCATGATGTAGGGAATTTTCTTAGACTTCAAATTTCTCAAATACATGTACATGTAATGGACAGATCTTCCTCTATAGGTAATACAATGTATATTTATATTCCCTCTTCTGAATTTGGTGAAACATTTAATTTGTATATCCTAAACTGTATTGCTGGTGATGATATGATAAATTGCTGTTCACATTCATAAAAATTGTGTTGACAACAATCATAGCCACTGAAGCAAGTTCCTGTACATGTATAATCTGAAAGTAATTTGCAATTCCACTAGTACTTCTGTATGAATTCTAGAAGAATTCTGTTCAGAATGGTAAAAAATTTTAATAGTCAAAACTGAGAGAAAGCATTCTCCTTATTTATGCAGGGATTCTGGTATATGTATGAAGTGTATATGTAAGATATGAGTCTGATGACTTAAAATGTCAGCAAGCCACTCACTGTTGATCATCATAGATCATAAAGGCAGTTGACTACTTACGGTGTCATCAGAAATTAGTTGTTAGGGAAGATATTGATGAAACCAGTGACATACAGTGCATAGTCCAATAAAATTGGATGTTTTAATAGCAGGAGGTTGAGTAAAATAAATTTTACTACTCAAATAAATTTTATTAAGTTCTTTGTTTTTTCAGTTTCATGTTTGATGAGCCCTCAAGTTACCTGGACGTCAAACAGAGACTGAAGGCTGCCCTGGCTATCCGACAATTGATTCATCCAGACAAGTTCATCATTGTGGTAGAACATGACTTGTCTGTGTTGGATTATCTCTCAGACTTTATCTGTTGTCTCTATGGAGTTCCCGGGGCCTATGGGGTTGTTACTATGCCTTTCAGTGTCAGAGAAGGTGTGAATTCATGTAACATATGATGTATTATATTTTTCAAATAATAACTTACAAGAATCTTTTGGTCAGGAAGTCAGAATATATTTAAGTAAAGTAGCAGTTCATTTAAAACCATTCTGAAGAACTGAGGTATTGAATCATACTACACATAGTTTATGCTTAGCAGATTTTTAAAAATAATTTGGATCTTCAGGAGACATAATATATTATTAGGTTATTCAAATGATGGATATACATGTATTAAAAAAAAATATTTTTATTTATGTTCCACTTTGAAAAAAAATTGCCAATATATAAAAATGCAAAAAAAATTTCATTCTGTGTTCAGGAATCAACATTTTCTTGGATGGATTTGTCCCGACAGAAAATCTAAGGTTCAGAGAGTCGTCCTTGACATTCAAGGTCGCAGAAACAGCCTTGGAAGAAGAAATCAAGAGGATGTGTAGATATGAATATCCAGACATGATGAAAAAGATGGGTAGGTTACTCAGGCGAAAGTGGACCCAACTTTTAAAATTGACAAACATCTTGGGCTCTGCCAAGTTATTTCATTATGAGCATGTGTGCCATTTCAAGATTTAATTCCTAAAAACAGAAATGAAGTTCATATTCTACTCAGCAATTATTAGACAATATCTTCATTGTAATTTTTCTTAGTCTATGCAAGTACATTCTTTACTTGTAATACATTCAAATTTCTATTTATATACATGTTTGGAATATTTAAATTTTTTTACCAGGAATTTAAAACATAATAGTACATGTATATCAGTATCTTGAGTTTGTTACATGGTGTATGAGTTCTTATTTTAAAAGATAAATACAGTTTACTATTTACATGTTGGTTATTGCAGGAAGTTTTGAACTCAGGGTTGGTAGTGGACAGTTCACAGATTCAGAAATCATTGTGATGTTGGGTGAGAATGGAACAGGGAAGACGACATTTATCAGAATGCTGGCAGGAAAACTGACACCAGACGAAGGAGGTTTGTTATAGATAAATCAATTATATGGTTGACTATTTCAAATGCAAGTAGGGTGAATTTACCATGCATCGGACACCCTTGTATCTCAACAAGGTCTAGCGATATCATTATCGACTGAATACTATCAAAATAGAGCTTAACATATAGTGGTTGATTGCAATATGAATTTGAGACACAATTATGTGCTATTTATTGAGACAATATAACTAAAAACCGATTTTTTTCAAATGACTCGGAATTCACCATGGATCGGACAAACGGTATTTGAACTGAAAAAAATACCTACCTTTATCACGGGGCTTTAAAATTATTGATATGGAAATACTTTTATCTTTTATTTAAAAATTAACCTTCAACTTAAATTTAATAGACAATATCATTGCACAAATGTGGAGAGATTTTAGTTGCCTTACATTGCCTTAGAATGAGCTTTAAAATGTTAATTATATGTCAATTCGCACCTTTGTCTAGTGGGTTATTATACTCTGGTTTGTAGAAATAAATTGAGTCTAACTCTAGACGTCATATATCGATAACTTGTATTTTCACTGAAAGTTTAGAGTTTTTGTTTTCCATTTCCGCAAAAAACAGCTGTCAGTTGGGTTTAATATGAAAATGGAAATGATTACCCATGCATTGGAAAGTGTCCGATGCATGGTTAATTTGTTTACGATGTACAGTGAAATGAACATACTAGTAAAAATCACCTCTAAAAATAATTATATAAACATTGTTGTGAAATTTCTTTGAAAATCTGTAAATTTACCAACCATTGACAAATTTCACCTAAGTCCGAATCGTTCTGTTGAAGTCTAATTAAAAGAACGACAACTCTAAAAATTTGCAAAATTGTAAAATTCTGGTTACTCCCCTTTGATGATGTAAAATATGACATAACTTCAAGACCATTCTCGGGTTATTTCAATCACAACACGATAAAAAAAATTGGCATCAATAAAAAGTTTAAATCTTCAGCTTTAAGATAGAATCAAGTAAAAATGCGGGAATGTTCAGGTTTAAAGAAAGTTTATTGCTTAAAGTTGTCCGAAGCAAGGTATGTGTCCGATGCATGGTTAACTCACCCTAATTTCAAATCTCTCAGGAACCTGTATTTATGAATGATAAAAGGGTTACCAAATAGGGATTCTCTCAAATCATTGCTGTGCAAGTCTTTACCATTATTGAACTCAGGTGTTTGTAGAACATTTTCACTGTAACGAAAAAAGGATTTTGTTAACAAACAATGAGATGATAGAAGCTTACCATGTTTATCATGGAAAACACTGAACACTGAGATACATGTAAACTCCTAAAAATGACATTTCCAGTGTAGATTTTGCTCTCATGTGAAATGTACAGCATGCAACACTGTCTGACATTCTGTGTGACATGAATACAAGCATGTCACCTCCTACTTAGTCCACACTATTTATGAAACTTGAATAATGAAGGACAAGCAGAAAGCTGCAGAATATTTGTAGTGTAATTCATAGGTTTAACTTACAGAGCCTATTAATTTGTTAAAGCCTTTTCTTGAGTTTTAATTTTTGTTCACCATGTTTATTCTCCCCACAGGGCCATGCCCAATGTTAAATGTAAGCTACAAGCCACAGAAGATTAGCCCCAAGTCCCAGGGTACTGTGAGACAGCTACTGCATGAAAGAATCAGGGATGCTTATGTACACCCACAGTTTGTGACAGATGTCATGAAGCCTCTCATGATAGAAAACATCATTGACCAAGAGGTAAGTTTTATTAAATTGACAGATGATGTGGCCCAAACAGGTTATATTGTAGTTTGGATGTATCTACAAATAGGCAACATAATCATATTTTCATACATTGAAAAAAATGAGTGTTTGTTCTTCATATAATAGTTGATGTGTTGTGTCTGCAGGTTCAGAACTTGTCTGGAGGAGAGTTACAGAGAGTGGCCTTAGCTCTGTGTCTAGGAAAACCAGCAGACGTGTACCTGATTGATGAGCCATCTGCTTATCTGGATTCTGAACAGCGTCTGCATGCTGCAAAAGTCATCAAGAGGTCAATACAGTTTTTATGTTCTTTATGATAGGGTTTAAGTTTTCTTTATTAAATTCTGGTTGTCATTAGCAAGATTAATTTTGTAACTTGTAAAAGGAAAGTTTTACATTTACAATGAGATTACATTGTTAATGCCTATCAGTATTTTAATAGCTTGCCGAATTATTTTGGAAGAAACTAAATTTGAATTTTAGTATCTGCATTATTGTTGAGCAGAATACCTGAGGTATGCTGAAGTGAGTCAGCAGTTCTGACCTTATAATGCATTTGAGCTAAATCTCAAACTCTACAACATCTTGAAGAGTACACCATGTTCGAGATATTCCATTTCCTGGAAATCTTGAAAAATACTGCCATGATTGAAATATTTCAAAGTCTTGGCTTGCTGGAAGAGTACAGCCATGTTCAATGTTCAGAGGTTTTAATGTATACTGTAGTTGATAGATGGTTGACAATGACTGCGATATTTCAACCAAGAACTGCATAAGTTAGAAGTTTGTTCAAAGCCTTCGTCAGCAAAATATAATGAATGTACTTTTCACATGAATATTATCTACAATGTAATAGATACCCTTACTGCCTTGCAACGGAATTTTATGATACCTACTTAAATCATTGCGTTTTTCTGCCTGTATGCAAAGTTAAGCTGTCAGAGCATTTCACTTTCTGACTTGTTGAAAGGGTATCTATACCAAACTTGCTCTGCATTTGCGAATACTAACTGAAATGCATATTTTGAATGTGCCTTTGCAGGGGTATTAGTTCTGTTAGGACAACTCAGATTTAATCTATTATGTTCATTATTGATAAATTTTTTTCTTTCTCTTCAGATTTATTTTGCATGCCAAGAAGACTGCCTTTGTAGTGGAGCACGATTTCATCATGGCTACATACCTTGCCGACCGGGTTGTGGTCTTTGATGGATCTCCTTCTATCAGTACAAAGGCTAATAGGTAAAGCTCTTTTTCTATCAAATTTGAGTGAATAAATGATGGAGTTGCTTTGTACTTTGAGGATTTCATCGACTTGGTAAATTATAAATAAAGTTTTTCCTGAGCTGATATTCCTCTTTGAAGCAACTTTGAAAATTATTAAAATACTGCTAACTGCTAATGAGACTATCTTGTAGCACTTTCTGAAGGAAATACATGTATATATTCTTTAATTTCATATCCATTACAAATTGATTTTGAAATCTAATGTCTCACATTGAAGGATATAACAACCCTTGTGTTTTGAAATACATGTGCATGTACAAATTATGTATTTTTAAATGGGCTGATGATGAATTTCTTTCTGACACATTTTGAGTAGATATGTTAATGAATCTTGCATGCTAAAGATCATCCTTTACTGAGTACGATTATTGTTCTCAGCTTGAGGATGTGGGTAGTAATTTGCTTCATTATTGTTTTACAGTCCTCAGTCACTTTTGAATGGAATGAATAACTTCCTTGAATCCCTGGACATCACATTCAGACGAGATCCCAACAACTTCAGACCCCGAATCAACAAACTCAACTCTGTCAAGGTAACAGGGCAGTAGAAGAATGAATAAAGAAGATTGTTTTGAATCTGATTTTATTAATGTTGTTGATTTCTAAGCTGTAGGTTTTGGTGTAAGAGGATCTCTGCAAGTCAATTTCAAGGACATGCAGATTTCATTTTAACTTTATTAAATTAATGCTCTTTAAGAAGAGATTTTGTTAAGGAAAGTACAATTCAAGAGGAATTAGAAATTAAGTTCTTTTTTTTTTTCCAATGGTTAGACTTTTTTTAATCAATGGAGTTTGATCCTTATTTAACAAAAAGGCTGTTTGACATTGGTTAGAAACATGTATTTCTTTGCATATAGTATATGTAAAGTAAATCACATGGATTGAAGTGAGGGTTGAAATATGGGTATTGACATTAAGTCTGGTTTTCTTTTTGTAGGACACTGAACAGAAGAAGAGTGGTAACTTCTTTTTCTTGGAGGACTGAAACTAGGTCAGTACGACCCTGGAGCTCGTTAGCTTGGGCTCTCCGAGCTCTAACATTGTGTTCTGGTGCCTGGCTGTTATTCTACAAGAAAATGGTGGATGAGTTTGTTACACATACAAATTAAAAAAGAGATAATCTTGGAAAACCTTTCAAAACTTGATATTAAATTATGAATTGTATTTGCAATTGTCTGTAATTTTGCATTGTGCCCAAAGATGTTATTCATGATGAAGGTTATTTTGGTGTTGTTAAAAACTTTATAATGTAAAAATTAACAGTTATAGGTCTACATGTATATAATGGTTATGACAAATTCCTTATTAGAATATGCAGAATAAGAAAAAAGAAAAACAAGAGAGAACTTAATATTCTGCTCATTGACCAACTGATCAAAAAAAAAAAATGAAATTAAGATCTTGACCTTGAATACTGTACATGCGTCAACTTGATATATTTTGAGACAAGTAGATATACTTTTATAAATCCTTTTAGAAGTATACTGATGTAGACCAAGAGAGTATGGCCAGACACAATTTTATTTTTCAATATTATGGTTATTACAGACATTTTTGACAAAAAATGGTTAAAGGTTATATTTACTGCACACTGCTGGTGTGCTGATCTTTATGCATTGTGATAGAAATGTGACAATGACTTCTTTGTTTTTCTCAAATTTGAAATCTGAATATACCAAACTACTGTTACCTCAAAGAGTATCAAACAAAGTTTCCCCCAAGTGACGCTGTTTGCTTTCAGACTTTCTTAAATTGCCCCTTTTATTTCCAGTTTACATTGAAGGTGCAGTTGAATGTAAATTATTTTTAATTTTTGTTGAATTTATTGGTAGGTGCAATTGTGAAAAAAAACAACAACAAAGAATTTCATTTTGATATTTCAATAAATGATCTAAGCAAGTAAATTATGAAATTTACTTATAAATTTGGCTCAGAGTAATGTGATATGAAAGTTTGTTCGTCATGGGCTGGAATCATCAGTTTTGTACTAGGTTACTGAAATGGAAGAAATGGTTTCCATTTTACGAAGGATGGGCTCTGGACCTGTTCTTCTCTGAGTGGACAAATGTAACACTACAGCACATGGTTGAGGACAATCTTCATTATTATATGTGGTTGAGAGGGGTGTTGATCGTAGGAGGGGGAGGGGCTTTTTGTTATGGAACATGATAAAGATATCTTTAATTATAAAATTTTATCATATGATTGAATAATTCTTGCTCTGATTAGTTGAGATCCAATATTGTACCAATAAATTTATACGTTTAAAAAGCTATGACTAGCGCCTTGCGCCCCCCTTCCCAATAAAAAAGAGGACACTGCTCCAAACTCCCAATTTTTATTTGGGAGGATGTTAGTGTCCATTGGTTGGGGGGACCAGCTTTTCAATGAGCATTTTAAGACTAAATTAATAGTGAATAAAAATATGAAAATATGTTCAGAAAAAAGTGTGGGAGGCAGGCAGGCCCCCTCCTCCAATGTTGAGTTCACCAGAGTGGCAGTCGGGTGCAAGTGAAATAACTTTCCAGTACTTTTATCAAATTGAGGTTCTCGATCTATTTTTAGTCCAATATAGGGGAAATAAATACCTTTGTTCTCATGTTCTGAACATAACGTAGTATTTTTTCTACAATGTTGTATATCTCAGCCAATCAAAGATGAAGGAATTATTCAATCATATAATAAAAAGGTTAGCTCCTGCAAAAAATCTCGATTTGATATTTTTATTTGTATCTTTGGTCTGACAGCAGAATTTTCCGATTTTATCACATTGAGTTATAAATGATTTTACAATACTGGATGAAAAATGGTCATAATGATAGAGCGTTTATAATGTTTTAAATAATACAATTTTTTCATTCATACAATAGGCTGCATGTATGCCTAGAATCAGATTGTTTCTCCTTATAACATCCTTCACATTTCAAGACGCCACAAAAAAATGGGTCATTTATATATCAAGTATTTCCGTATTGTATGACTTGTCTCATCGTAAACTCTAAGCTTGCATATATTTATTTTGTTGTTGACTCATTGCCCTGCGACGTTCTTCTTCCCTGCACTTGAAACAATTAAAACAGAGACACGACGCCTCAGGGTCCGCATGATAGGCACACGGACAAAATTCACAGAAACACAGTAAGACCCTCAGTATCTCCAACATGCACAGGGTCATGTCAATAATAGCTACCACAGAAGTGACCACTCCATACCACTCCCGAAAATCCGCCACATAAAAAATGAACAAGGCGTGGACGAAGGTAGTTATTTTGAAAGATACAAAAATCAGTCTCCATATTTTAGGGTGGTAAGCATTTGCTATGGCCTCCCATTTCTTTCCGGCGATCACAGACAGTGTAATTAACAAAGCAAGAACAATGCCTACGTAACATAGAATGGGGATCTTATACGTGTCCGTCCATTCTGGGAGTCCGAGTTTGAGCCACAGGAATATAACTGCCCCTGCGTCTATTACATACCCGATCCAGACTCGAACAACGAATATAATCACCCACTTCTTTGGCTCCTCGCTGAGTTTTTTATCCACATATCTAGAAATAACACAATTAGCTAAGCATAGCACTATATCTCCGTTATTTCTACAACATTCCGACATTGCTGCTTACTCAGGTTTCGTTGTCTGTTTAAACCTACACACACTACATTCACCTAATGTAAATCATCTGACCAAGTCATTATTAGTAATATCAACTTCTTTCAAGAGGTCCTGATATACATGTAGGTCGAGTTCAAATGTTGAAAGTTTGCCTACGGACTGAACTTTTCTTTGTATTTTAGAAAATATACATGTGACCCCAGGTTACAATATGTAGTCAATATGAATTTATCAATTATGTCCTTTGTACATGTACTTTCACTTTTATTGACTTGTTCTGTACACAGTCTTGCTCGACTGTGGAACGTATTTACCTGATGTTTGCTTTTTACGTTTCCAAGGGCAGCGACAAATAACTGATTCCTTTAAAATTCAGTACCAGTGTACATGAAGTCTGTGTAGTATTCCAGAGAGTAAGAAAAAAATACTCGCGTATTCATAAGAAAGAAATTAATTACATGTATTCGTATAAAGTAGCCAAGTCTGCAGGAGTAATTTGGATGCACAAGAATGAATAATGATGTCAATGGAAAAAATAAAATAAATGAACATGTAAATTATAAACAAATTAATTATGATAATTAAATGAATGTTATAAATCTATAAAGCCCAGCTGTTTGCAAGCACACGTGGTAAATACTAGTATTCATGTATTGTGAAAATTTTTTATATTCTTGCAGATGGAATAATACACCAGTCTGGGCTCTGTCTAATATATGTAGTAATCAATTAGGTTTGATGACGATTACTTGTATATCATTATGCATGTAAATTAGAATGCAAAACAATTAGACATGTATCATTCAAAAAAAAAAATTATTCTCTATTTTCTTTTAAATTCTAATCATTTTTTTTTATCTATTTATGTTTTACTTATTTATTAATCTATATTTTTAATATTATTAGTTATACGTGTATAAATGTTTAAGACCACGGTGGAGATTCCTATTCTTACATAGTGCAATTACAAGCTGAAAAGGAGGTTACAGCTAGTAAAATTCGATCCTTACTTGATCTACTCACCATGAATTAACAACGCTAAATATACGAATATATGTGGGGTGAGTGGGTTAAAGATTCTATAACTTTTATTATATTAAGGAGCGCAATATAAAGCCGTTAAAAATAGTTCATTATACATAGGAGAGACAGGTTGCAAAGAACTTAACAATGAAAACTCTTGGGGGGGGGGGGGTATAGAATTTTGCTATAGTAAATGTTCCTTTAGATGTTGGTTGCCCCCCTTTTTTTTGATGTTGTAAGGCCGATCACTGGCAAATTCCAATTTGGACAGTAAATTAGCTTCTTTTTTTCTAGATTGCCAGATGTTTTGGGAAGTTGCCCCCCCCCCCCCCCAATGCACTTTTGAAACCGTTGCTACGGGCCCGCCTTTGCAATATTGGAGCATCCAATTCTTCCCGTATCAACGCGAAGTCTCGAACGCTGGATTGTAAAATTTCATTCATCCATATTTTCTGGATTTGTAAACCCCCGCCATTTAGTTGCAACTTTTTGAACAAAATAATATATATCATATATGTACAATGAAGTATATGTACATAATTACTGTATATAGGCTTCTGCCAGAAAAAGAAGTTTGATAGAGTGCTACTGAAGCTTTTAGAATGAAAGTCTGTTAGGGAAAAAAACTTCTTCAGTTCAGCGTTCCATCTTCTTTGGAAGGGCGGGGGAAGGGTGGGGGTGGGGTGGGGGTCTAAAGTGAAGCCTTGTCTTCGATGTTTCGTAGAATTATTTCTATGTTTAAAACGTGTTACTTTAATTGATCAATTTAATTAATCATTTAACATGGAGTTGTTTAGCTTCTCCCGACTATTTAGAACATCCATTTGCATTAACATTCTAAATTTAAATGATATAATTCAAATTTTAATAATTTATTCAATTATAATTTTTAGTACATATATTTATAATTTATAAAATACTGTATGGTATATATGCACTGTTTAACAAGCTACAAAAAGGCTGTAATCAAGTAATTATTACATACTCAGTATCTAGTTATGAACAAAACAACAATCTGTAAACAACGCAGTTTATTGGCTAGGCTATTAAATATCACATGACTTTAAACCGGTATTTATTATTTTGCTTTATGAACATGTGTGTTCTATAATACGGCATGCATATATATTCAGATTAATTTTTTAAATCAATTTCCAGTGTTTGCAAATCAATCTAGATATTACTACAGCAATAGGCATAATATAATGAACGTATTCACCATCATCTAGACCATCATCAAAAATCATTTATCTTAGTTCTTCTCAATACCGACATCAAAAATTAGCACCATGATTAGCTGCAGAAATTTTATATCTTCATCATCAATATTTCAATATACATGCATAAGTCACTGCCTCATCCTTTGAACGGTGCTTGAAAAGAATTTTCTGAATCGAGCAAATAATCCAGTCCTCTCTGCAGCTTTTTCTTTCTTTCTCTGATAAAAAAAGAAGCTAGCTCATTAGGTGTATTACTATACTTTCGCTTCATATAATATATTGCAAGTCAAAATGGCTTAAACATGTATTTTCAAAAGCTTAGTTTTATAAAAAAAAAAAATCTCTCGACGTATAAAACCGAACGACACTTTGATACTGTGCTTTTTATAAAGATATAGATGTGTTACCCTACCAAATTATGAATTTTTTTTTAGTTTCTACATATTATGGCAAGATTCATATTCTGATACATCTTGGAACTCGCGAGATCTGAATTTTTGCGAGATTTAGTTGCTTACATGTGTTCTGTTTCTGTAGAAGCAGGGGAAACACAGGTACATAGCACCTGTAAGTGACTCTACACTGTCTTCCTGGTCCATCTCACAGCTTAACGAACACGCTTCATTGTCCTTTGTCATCTGCAAAATACAATGCAGACATTTTAAACATATTAAGCAATTTGATACACGTGTATGGAAAAAGAGAGGCTACAAAATTGAAGAAGAAGAAAACATGTTCTTACATTTTCTGCAAGCCTAGAGGGGATTTTTTCTTCGCGCTCCTCATTCTACGATAAAAATAAAATAAGAAGTGTATTTGAATTTTACTAGGAATTAAAGGCTTAAATGAAGAAAAAAGAGGTGAAATAAAGGTATGTTAAATATTCTCATACAAGGACCTTATAGATGTACACAAATAAGAAAATTGCTGGGTAATCATATATTTATAAGAATTAAATGAGTTCCTTCTCAACAGAACCTAGTGACCAAAAATAAATAAATAAATAAAAACGGCAGTATTAAATCGTCTAGCTTTTAGCAAACTTTGTAAAGAATTGAACTTTAGGCCTTACTTGAGCTCTGTTACTGTTACAGCAAGGAAAGCACAAATACATGTACTTCGGCCTTGTGTGTGACTCGGCACTGTCTTCATAGTTTAACAGCTTGGACTCTTCTTTGCCGTTTGCAGTCTGCAAATACAGTCAATGGAGAAATTACAATGAATGAAGAAAAAAAAAATTAAATTATAATAACGTCACTAAATGAAGTTTTCATTTCAAAATAAATTTTGCATAATAAAGGTTTGGTAAAAGAATAAAGACGGCAAGACAAGTAAACAACCGTACCGTTTTTTCTTTAGTATAGCTTTGTCCATTGCTATTGTTGTCTGGAAACTCAGCTTTCAGTAATCTAAAAACGAGTTGCAAAAATAAAATAGTGTAGAACACTTCGGAAGAATAAAAAATTGGTTCTTTGATTTTGGGAAGGGGGAGGGGGATTGGGGAATTATTCTATTGTATCAGTTTTATACATAACATTTAACAGTCAGAACCATATTCGAACATACTTTTGTGTTGAATTTTTATCTGAAATTGTGTACAGACTCGAACAGTAACTAATGACTCACATTTTAATTTCTTTCTCTCGGATCTGTTGAAACAGCTCTTCCACTGTTAGCTCCTGTTGGCTTTGTGTTTGTGCGATTTCTTCTTTTCCCGGGAGTGCGGCTGCTTCTTCTCCCCCTGAGAGTTCTACTTTATCTTCTTCTCCCCCTAAGAGTTCTGCTTTATCTTCTTCCGGAGGTGTGTCTGCCTCTTCTCCGCCTGACGCCTCTTTCCTTCCTGAGTCAATGGACGCTTCTGATCCCGAAAGCGAGGCCGCCTCTTCACGTGGGGGTATTGTCACCCCTCCTTCCAGGCCTCCCCAAAGGTTTCTGCGTAATAAAATACGTCATTATATACAATTACACATCATTTGGTATTAGAATACACTGTACATGTATAATTCAGGCCCATAGAACGAGGAGGGGCCGGGAGCGATTCCCACCTTTTTTTGAGTATAGAAATTTGCTGTAGTAAATTTTCATTCAGACGCCCCCTCTCTCACACACACTTTTTGTCACTGTAAGGTAGAGTACTGGCAAATTCCAGGATTTGGGCAGTTAATTTTTGGGGTGGGGGTGGGGTGGGTGGGTTAGCCTCCCACTTTTTGGACAGTTTAGTCCACTTTTCTATTTTTGTTTGTCAGATTTTTTTTGGGAGCCCCCCCCCCCCAACAATTTGGAAACCGTTGCTACAGGCCATTAATTACCAAGTACAGTTATATACAAGTATATTTTTTAATTTCCTTTTTTATGTATCACTTGTAAGTGCCTTATTTTGAATTTTCAAAGTGTATACCTTGCAATGATTGAATTTCTGTCTAAGGTCTCGACCTTTCTCTCTGCTTCGTTTTCCTTTTCCTGTCAGAAAATAAAAACTTTAGATCTATATTGCACAAAAACAGTATTTTTTTTTTAAATAATTATGTGCATATTAATGATCATAGAACATTGAAATTCAATTCAAATTCAATGCTACGCTTATAACCGTAACTGTGAACAAACATAATTATTATATTTAAAAATACTTTTTTGCTAGAAATTGTAAATAAATCCTGAATAAAATAATTCATTTATTTATTTATTTTGTCGAAATTAAAGATCTTCGCCTAGCTGGAAGATAATATCCCCCAAATGTTCCTTTCCAAGTAATAATGTGCTATCGAGTGAATGCGTTTATTGTCGAATTCTTTTTTAAGTTCCAAAATACGCATGGACTTCTATATTCAAAAATAAATCTTACCTCCATGATGGAAATTCTAAGTGAAGAACGATAATTTGTTATCTCTATACACGATATGGAAATTCTGACTACCAGAAAATGTATCAATATTGATGACGTCACAATAGAAATATTATTCCGCAGCCTAACCATGACGTCAAAGAGCGCTGTTTAATAGTTCCATAGTTACTACGCAAGACAATATAGTTTGTTTATTTGTTTGTATGTTGTTTAACGTCCCTTTCGAGAATTTTTCACTTATATGGAGACGCCACCACTTGCCGGTGGAGAGCTGCAAATTTTATCCTATACTCGGCACTTAACGGTCATTGAGCAGTGAGGGATCTTTTTCGTGCCAGCACCTACTGCGATACGGGACCTCGGTTTATACGGTCTCATCCGAAGGACCGGTCTCCACGTCCCACAGTGGGATTCGAACCCGCGACGTAAGGATCAACTCCTTACTTCGCGACTCTAGTGCAGACGCGCTAACCACTGCGCCACGCGGGCGACCCAAGACATATAGTGAAACAAGACAATATACTAGTGAAACAATTAAAAACTAGTATTCTTCATTTTAAAATGTGGATCATACTGATCCGTAATCTATTTTTTTAGGACAAGAATTATTGTAAAGGTATTTTTTACAATCTGATATCAAGAAGGAACTCAATGTTGCCAAAGGACTAGTTATATCCCCCCTTTACAAATATGAAAAAACTCCCAACCTGACTTCAATTGTTGCAAAGAAAATGTATCAAAACAACACTGATTTCTTCCATTTCCGTGTACTGTCTGTATAAAATTACATCTACACGTATATACAATTGTGCTTTTATCTCAAGAATTGACAGAAAAGAGTCGTATGGAAAAATTGAGGATATTATATACGAAAAGAGAATTTCAAAAAAGTACAAAGAAATCACATCCTTATGCATGGCTGAAGCCAAGATTCTTCGATCTGCATCTCCCCTACGAGCGGTGATGACATGCCTAGGATAAGAGAACATAGCGAACAAGATTATTTAATTGCTGAAAGAAGCGCTGTAATAAAAAAAAATATATATGCGTTACTGAATAATTTTTCCAAATCTTGCATTGTTTTAAACCTCCTCCCCAGACCTGGAAGGGAAGGACAAATCTGTCCATTGCTCTTCACATACCGGCTATATTTCAAAATAAAGCCATGGGATGTTAATGTTGAACATTGGGTTACGGTCCATAGAAGATTTTTTTTTAGGAGAAAGTTATTCATAAATCTCTTTTCTTCATTGCAGTGTTAGTGGCTAAACTCATCAACAAAAGTAATTAATATTTATAACACCTTAAAAAGCAAGGATTAAATTCAAATTTCTTTTTTCATTGCAGTAATAATGGGTAAACGCATCAAAAAAAGTAATCGATATTTTTAAAACTTTAAAGCAAAATAGGCTGCATTTTTGAGAATTTTATTTTGCTTTAAAATGTACTATTTTGATGATCAGTTAGACAAAAAATAAAGCATTTAATTGTTTCGATTTCTGTACAATGGAATGTATAGTATTATATAAGAAATCAATAATGTACAGGACGACAATAATGTAATATTGCTTCAATCAAAGGTTATAAATAGTTCTTCCATCGTAAATATGAATAACAGAAGTTAATAAACGTTCTTTTTTCTCTCATTGAATTACATGTAGTTAATTACAATATTGCAACAAAAAATTCCGATATCAAATTTGCAGCTTACTCGTATTGCTTTAAAAAGCAAAGATTAAATTCACATTAGGGTGGTATGTCACATCAAACTCTTGCAATGTTCCAGGAATTTTTCCCGGGGAGGGATGGAGGTGAGGGGAATGGGGTTCATATCACCTGAAATAAAAAAAATCAATCGTCCAAATCCGAGAAAAGCTATTTCGTGGGGGAGGGGGGGGGGGAGCAAGTATTAATCTCTCCTTTCCATTTTACCAGTGGTCCATGTTTTTAAGGGGAAGAGGGTCCGTGTGTTCTAGGAGGGTCCGCGGTTATCCTTTCCTTTCTTTACTACACTAATTTGAAAACTTTGAAAATCCCGGGTTGGTGGGAGTTCGGATTTCTAAAAATTCTTTTTCAACATTTCAAAGGAGTAATATATGGGTGCCCAATCACACCCGGTAGGTGCACGTGGTCACACCCGGTAAGATGTGGTTATTTTGTGGTTGGTAGATGTGGTTATTTGCGGTGGTAGGTGGTTTTCGTGGTTACTTGTGGTTATAATAATAAGTGGTAATTTGCGGTGGTAATGGAGTAGCCTTGAACCTAGATGAATTTGAAGCACATGGAAACCTTAACCGATATAAATGATGACATCCCTTTTTCCATGTCAATACTCTCATCAAAGCGGATTTAATGACTACGAGCATTGCACTCAATCTGCACCAGTGAATTATTCAGTTGGAGTACAATGCTCATATCTTTACTGATTAAAAAAAAATATATAATTAATCCAGTGATTGGAATTAATTAATTGAATTTTACAATATATCATTACAAATGTTGAAATATGTATCTTAATAGATGTTGAAATAGGTAATATATAAAAGTAATAAACTAATTTGTTTAAAACCATCAATAATAAATATTATAAAAGGGATGTCAACATTACCGCTACATTGCAAAAAATTTCAACTCATTACCGCTAAATTTCTTCGAAATTTCGGGTGATCAAAAAATATGAGTATGAAATTAAAAGGTACAAAGGTAGTGACTTTATACTAGTGTAAATGCAAAATATTCCTGAGTTAGTTACAAAGTTGCACCAATATATGTCATGTATGTAGTAAAACAAAATATGACTGATTGACACAAAATAATATCACTATGAAATTGGATGGTACAAGGGAAGTGATTTATAAAATTAATGTCATTCGACTATTGTAAATACAAAATGTTCCATGGTTTTTCAAAAAGCACCAATGCGAGTGTAAATAAAACTGTGGTAATATACAAATATGATGGGTATAAAATTGAATGATGATAAAAGAAAATGGGTGATTATTGTAAAATATGTAAATGCTTAAAATATAACATTGGTACATAAGGGCAAGTACTTAGTTTCAAATGAGAGTAGTTGTTACATGTAAGTACCTGACATGAGTATGATATTGGTATACAAGGGTAGTCAGAAAATCTTGCAGTTACATATGTGTACTAAATACAAATGTACTTCATAATCCAAAAAAAGCACATCTCTACCATCACTTCTGTTATAAAATTTACTTGTAAGTAACAATATCCATATACACTAACACACATACACTGAGAAAAAATATTAATTGGAAGAAAAAGAGTCTAAATAAACAACCTAACAATACAATTTATCTATCAAAGTAAAAAAAAAATATTTACAATAGCTTAAGTGATAACTTGGGGAAAAAATAATAGAATTTTGAATCTAGTATTGCTTGGATAAAAAAAAAAAACTTTGACAGAATATTCACAATATAGTATAATACTGAAAATATAATTAAGTTTTGCAGTAAAGCAAATGGAGTGTACAAACAAAGCATCTGACAATGCTGTTTATCTATCAAAGTAAAAACTAAATACCGGTATATATACATTTGCTGATGTAATTGTTTGGGGGAAAAATAACGAAATGTTAACATTTTAAAGATAATTGTAAAATATAATATTGCTGAGTCCTGAAACACTTTTCCAGAATTTTAACTTTAAACTGAGTTACAATACTATCTGGAACTAAATTTAAAAAAAAAAGTAACTGACAGTATAAGTAAAAAGTAAGCATGTGGAAGGATTAATATGCAATGTCAACAAATAACACTTTTTTGCAGGGAAATATATATATATATATTGGAAAACAAAATAAACTTGTCATATGTCAATCAAGATATCACGTCTACACTGTAGGTGTAACGTTATTCAATACTCATTGATCTATTGCACAATATTACATGTAGATCCAATGAAAAGATCATACTGATATAATTTTTCTATGTCATTTCATAATACTATCATTGTTTGCATATATATAATTTAATTTTGTTTGTATTCTAGCCTCTGATTGGTTAATATCCAAAAAGGAACACAAATTATTTCTGTATAACCTGGTTTGGTATGGGGACACCCCCCCCCCCCTGACAACCAGCTGAATCATCTGTATCCATACAATCCTCTCATTTCCAGTCCTCGGGATTCATGGAAAATTCCAGATTTAATAAATGTACCTTTAACTTCAAACAACAATTCGATCTTACCACATGTAAACAAACAACAAGGCTGCTAGGCCTATGTATCCGTTTTTACCTCCCCTCGCTTCCCATCACTTCCGTTACTTCCGTTACTACGGTTGTATTATTGAGCGGCAAATTTGAACTAATGAAAAGCAACGAAATTTTACACCCATAGTTATTTAATGATTTTTCAAATTAAATTATAAGGAATGACTCTAATTCTTGGCCAAATTATTCGAGTATAACCTGGTTTGGGTCAGTTTACGCTTTATAATCCGCGAAGCGGATTTTAAAACAGCGTAAACTGACCCAAACCAGGTTATACTCGAATAATTTGGCCAAGAATTAGAGTCATTCCTAAATTATTTCATCTTGTCTTTAAGCTAAAACAGGCCCGTAGGAAGCAACTTCGGTTTGGGGGGGAACAGCTACATTTTCAGTTGAGTGGGCACTATCAACTACCAAAAATTCCTTGACAAGCAAAAAAAAAAAAAAAAAAAAAAAAAAAAAAAAAAAAAAGTCATCAGACGTTTTTTTTTGAGGGGGCACAAGCAAATAACAGCTGTGTTTTCTATAGTAAACTATATATCGGCAAAATTATAGGGGGGCACGGCCCCCCCCCCCCGTGCCCCCCCCCCCCCGGTTCCTACGGCCATGTAAAATTAATTTGTTTAAAGGATGACTGCACTTAACGCCAGTTTTGGGGTCTATTTCGGTTGCCTCTGTTGCGTTTATATCTAAACCTTATTTCACTTTTGTATGTTTATGAAAGAATCCTGTCAATTTGGAACCAAATTTAAATCTTAAAATGATTTTAGACCGTGATACAAAAAAAAATGATTCAATGTTTTTTGTCCTTTCTGCTTTCCAATTACATGTATAGAGAATTTACACTTACCTGCCCTTGATTGAACATAAGATATGCATGAGAGGTGGAGCTAACATTGTAAGAATGGGTCTAAAATTAGATTTGATAAATAACAATGACTTGTTTGAAAAAAAAGAACGTGATCACTCTTACCAATCTCTCTCTCCATTCTGTATGGCACAAATACACTACTGACAAAAAACGAAATTAACAATAGGAGCACGTAAATGTAATTAAAGCAGGTTTTATATCTGTGCCAGATGACTTAACGTGTTCGAACACAATGTCCTAGTAAGCAGAAAACATGCTACCTTACAAGTCACGTGACGGAATTTAGTATTCACAAAGTTACCTGGGGTAAGAAATCACGTGGTGAATTATAATATTCAACAAGTCACAATCCTTGGTTACAACAAATTGTGATGACCCCTGCCTTTGAAAACAGATTCGAACTTCGTAAATACACACTTTTATTAAACGTAATTACATAAAGTTGTAGATTGGATGTTGATCGCAAATTTCGCCTGTCCTTAAGTGCAGTCATCCTTTAACAACTATTTAATGAATTTATTTTCCTTTTCAGTCACTCTCTCGGTGTCTTTTTTTTTTATTTTTAACTTTTTCCCCTTATATAGAAATTCTTAATACTCGCTTTCGTGCCATCGGCGAGTGAAGGTGGCCAACCTTCCCCGGCCTCACCCTTCTTGGGGGAAAAAAAAAACAAAGAAGAGGAAAAGTATATACATGTATATTTTTCTTTATATATTTATTTATTAAAAATGAACACAAATAAACATAATATGCAGAGCAAATTCTATTGTGTCAAAGAAGTGAAAAATATAAATTATATATATATATATATATATATATATATATATATATATATATATATATATATATATATATATATATATATATATATATATATATATATATATATATATATATATATATATATATATATATATATATATATATATATATATATATATATATATATATATATATATATATATATATTAAATTACAGCTTCTAAGATGGGGAGAAAATATTTATTCGGACGATCACAATATGATGAATTGATCAGAGGAACTTATGATTTAGACAGTGTTGGATGACAGGTAAATATTGTCTATGTTTGTTGTATTAATTTTTCCCAATGTTTCATTTATATTCAATAACAATGGATCACGTTTTAAACTTATGTTAGTACAAATCTCTTTTCTGCTTAAACTTTCATTAAGGCGTGACATTCTCGTCGATACATAATTAGCGTCTCTCAAATCGTGACCTAGATTCTCACTCAACAGACACTATTGATAATATTGAAATCAAACATAAAATTATATAAATAAATTATTTAACATTTGTCCTCTCTTCATTTTATGATTATTAAGAATGTCATGTTCCTGTTTCAATATCCATTTCATTAACTAACATCACTCATCGAAGTAAAAATGCAAAATCATTACTAAACGTTAACAATTTTCATGGCAAAGATTTTAAGCATTTCTGGAGAAATTTATATCAAGTTTTTAATGCATTTTTCGGCTATTTTTTGTCATATTTGTATATACCAAAGTATATATATTCTGAAAGCATGTACTATGTAGTTTCTGAAAATGATTACAAAAAAATATCATTTCAGTTGCCATGGCAACGAAGTATGCCCAAATCACATAGAAATCTCCATTTAATCACCAATTAGTTTTATTTTAGTCTTTTTGTTTAGTAAAGTATTAATAAAGAGTAAATTTTGATGTTGAAACATATCAGCATGTTGTATACTTAAAGTTTTTATACAATTTTAAGCATTTTTGGGGGGTAAATACAAGATTTCAACATTTTTATGCTCCCCCAGGGAAAAGGAACAGTCATATTGCTTAGCAGCTGTCTGGTGTTCATAGACCTGGTATCTGCCCAGTATCTTAAAAATCATTTGCTTGACAGACAAGCAACTTAGTACACTGGTACCCCCTAGTAAGTAGATGACTCCTTTTGAAATAGAGGTCACAAGGTCAAAGGTCAAACTATTCAAGACATGTGAAGATATTAACCATTCAATATATTGATAACCCTTTGCTTGACAGACATCAAACTTAATACACTGGTTCCCCTTGAGAAGTAAATGACCACTATAGATTTTGTCGTCACAAGGTCAAAGATCAAGGGTCAAAATGGACAAAAGAATATACTGACCACTTAATATCTTCAGATCTGAACGGTTTGTTTGACAAACATCAAACTTGGTACACTTCTTCCACATAGGCAGCAGATGACCAATATTAATATAGCAGTCACAAGTTCAAACAACATATTCACTAGATATAGGAAGATTTTGTCAGCTCAGCATCTTGAGAACCACTTGCTTTACAGAAATCAATTTTGGTTCACTGCTATCCCCTGAGAGTAAATTACCTCTGATGATTTTGGAGTCTGATAGAGATCAAACTTAGTATAGTGTTTGCCCCTGACCAGTAGACAATAATTTTTTTCACTATAATAACAGATATTCTAAAGCATTTTTATATTGTCGTCGAGGCATACATATGTTTCTCAAATATTTCTTGTTCTCTATCACAATTTCTTAGTTAACATACTTATTTACTAGTAGTAAACACTTTCAAGCAAATATCAAGAGAAAGATAACAAAAATGAATAGAAGAAAATCAACAAATTTGAACGTTTAAAATTCATAGACTTTTTAATTTATTGCAGATTAAAATGTGAATACTTTTTTATTAACTAAGTAGATACAATAACAACAACAAAAATTTAACAAGTTGTGACTGTTTCCTGATATTTAACATTCACTTCCAAAATTAGAATGACCTTAAACTTCGGTCTATGACATAGCACAATGTTTGCCTTCTTGAAAAAAAAAATGTACCTGTTCAAGTACATACCATGGTTCTAAATTTGCAAAGAAGGTTTAAAAAAGAAAACCACAACTTCCAAAATAACATTCAGAATGATTTAATATGCCTCTATAAATAGTATTCAAATATTGAAATAATTTGTAAAACTAAGGCAATATTGACCTTGATCTTTGAGCTAATCTAATGTAGCATACACTGTTCACTGATCGTACGTGTTTGTGTATTCCTGCAAGTGACATCTAATACACATTTTCCAAGAATGTTTATGTCTTAGAGGTTAACATCTAGATGAAATGCCCTGAAACAATAAATTGTTCACTATACAGAAGTGTTTGTTACACCCTTTACAACCATAAACTGTCTCTTTTCTTTTCTTGTCTCCATGTTTGGTACACCATTTGCAGGGTTTCTATGAAAAAAAATTGTATTTGTTTAAATATTTTTTTTCTCAAGGTCATTTGTAACCAATGATATTTAATATAGATCTTCCTTCACATCTCAACATTGAAAACAATATACAATAAAGTCCGAAAGAAGAAGTAAAAAAGTTTTGTATTCTTTTGTTAGAGTATATAAAATTCGGACTATTAGCAATAAAAATGTTGAAATGTAATGATTATATTTATCTACACTATATTGGCTAAGGGATCAAAAAATTCTATGCTACGTACACCTGTATCAGTATAAACTATATATAAAGCAGGTCTCCCTGTCTGTATAAAATTTAACTGATCGGAAGCTAAAACACCTCTGAATTGTTTTTCAACAATCTTATTAAACATCAGTATATCAAATATTTTGGTGGAATTCATTATTATACAGTTATGGAATGGGTGTGAGGGAAATAGCAAATTTACGATTCCCCAAGGGAGAAAACTATTTTTTTGATGTGGTGTTTCTTTTTTTTCTTTTTTTTTTTTGGTTTGTTAGACTGATCCTTTTCCGCTTGCTTTCGTTCACTAGAATGAACACGTCTCTTTAATATTTCCTTTTTATCTCTACAAAATGTTGCCTTGTTACATATAAATGACTCCGCTTCCTTATCAATAACTGCGTGCTCTGTCAATTGCTTCCTTTGTTGGGGTTACCATTTTTATTTTTGTGCACATCATCTTTGTCGTGAAGATTTTTCCCTACTATATAGACTTTTTTATGTTTAGATTGATCATTTGTAACCATATTTAAAAAGTGCGTTTATAACCATATTTAAAAAAGCAAAAGAAACATAGGGAATTAGATTTGCTATCATTTTTTCAGTTAAAAAAAACCCCTTATATATATTAGTAATTTTTGCAATCTTTATCTTAAATGAAGTGTACAGTTGCAAGCTCCTTGAGATAGTGAGGATTGTTGCAAGTTATCATCTAATAAATACAAGCGAATTCTTTAAATTCTGTTTCTTAACTAAAACTTTCATATCAAATGGCTTGTAAAAGATAAATACATCATCTGCTTTTCGAAGTTGCACTCTTTTTAAAATAGGTAATTATTGATTTTTAACAAATACATTCCACATATTTCACAAAAATAAATAAATAAATAAATAAATAAATAAACTTCTGAAAGTCAGAATTATTTCTCTAAGAAAATTCGGTTATTGCACATTCCCAGTCTCCGGATAAATCTTTTTCATGGGGTAAGTTCAGTTGTAAAATCTTGTAATGTGTAGTAGTTGTGAATATGTTTACAATCATTCGAATTGATCATAAAAAATAAATAATTTTTAAAATAATATTAAACCCGATTACTCAAAATTAATAATGTTTTCTTCGGGAATCCAAGTATTGAATGAAGAGTTGTAACCCATCCACTTCACTAATACTTCATTTTTACCATTGTGTGACCGTTTCGTTTATTAATAACAGATTCTATTTTATAAGTTGTTTTATCATCCATGTTCCTGCTCATAAAATTCACCAGTAATCAATTAGTTATTCAAATCTTTAAGCACGTATATTCTTTAACGTGTCTGCTAGCTATAATAAACATCTCTGTGCTCCATCGAACATTATATTCTTTTTCAAATGTTCTTTTTATAGATGAAATACGTACAGCATCATTTACTAAAAATTTAAATAGATTAAGTGGTCTGTTCTGTGATTTTTAAATCATCGTCATACATATGTAAAACAGTTTCCATAATTTGATTTTCTCATCCTTTGTAGGAGATGCAGGAGATGTCTTCAATGATCTGTGGACAGTATTATTATATGAATCAGTGATATCTTTGTTTATCAATCCATTTAAATGTATTCGAGTTGTGCATATATTTTATTAATTTAGATTTTATTGTTCTTATACACCTTTCTGCAAAATGTGTCTTTATTTCAGTATTTTGAGTTTTAAAATAACTAACGCTGCTTTGGTGTCTTTTCCAGTGTTACTTTTAATCATACGAGTAAATATAAACCAGGAGAAAGTATCAATAACTAATAATTTTTTTTATAACCTCTATTACATTCTTTATAATTTTCCATAATACATGTATACATCTGCCTCCCAAATATAATCAGATTTGAAACTTACGAAGTTATTTCGTTTGAATTTACGTTGAATTCTTTTATGTGCTCCATATGACCATTTTTTAACATCGCCAAGAGAAATATTACATTTATCTTTTCGCAATACTTGATAAATTGTTTGAGGTCCCGAAAAACTCGCTGATTTTTTAGCATTGTAAAACATCGCAGCAATCTGCTTTTCTTTTTCATCTATAGATTTAATATTATGAAAATTTTAACCACTTAATTCTCTAGTCTGGAATTCCTGGAGGAGTCCTTCTGTTAATTTTAGTTCGCTGAATTCCTTTGATTGTAAGTTTAAGTTGTTTTGATTTTCCATATCCATTTTGATTTAAGAATCTTCGAATTCATTTCGCAAATTCTTCACAGAACCATCATTTCTGTCTGCGAGAAAGCATTTGCGTGCGTCTTAAAATTCAAGTTTTCTTCAGTAATGGATAAAAGAATTGTATAGCAAAAAAAAAAAAAAAAAAAAAAAAAAAAAAAAGAAAAGAAAAGCGCCACCATTTTATCATCTGGAATCATTTATAAGTGTTTTTTTTTTTTTTTTTTTTTTTTTTTTTGCACGGCTCTTAAAACATTCAGCATTACATGATTGTATTTTACCAACAAGAAGAGTTTGTATTTTAAAGGTTTCCTTTTGGAAAAAAAGAAAATTTAAAAGTTTTGAGTGAGATTTCAGAAGATTTTTTTCTCCTTCTTTGAGACATTAATCTCCCAACATACAATATTATATAACATCTCACATATACCATTCACCTGGCGTTCACTTGCAGTGGTTTGTAATAAATATTTACGCTGTTGTTTATTTGATGTTGGATCTGTGATTAGATCCATGAAACTGAACACCTTTAACAGCACTGCTCATTTCTTTCTTTCTTTTTTTTTCTTCTTTTTTTTTTGTTTTTTTTGCTTTCGATACATAAAACAGTATCCTCCTTGAAAAATATTTTGGTGCAAAACCTGTGTGCGTGGTCCGATGTCGGTGATAGATCAATCAGTAAATAAGATTTTTTTTTCACGTGTAGCATCTTTATATGCTTCTTTCAATAATTTTATCTGTCCAGTCTGGTGCCCAATGTCCTTACTTGCGTCATACCCCTAGGATTCCGCATTAATATGTAATAATGTAAATTTAAAGAAATTCATCGAGAATTTACGCCTTTACAAAAAATATTTTGTGTTATGAATATAACAGTTAAGTGTGAATGATGTGATTTTTGTTTAAAAAGCTTCTCCTTTTCGGAGTCATTATAAATCTCTAGCATAAAATCATCAAGAACAATTATGTTATGTACTTTGTTTTTTGAAAGAACATTAATTTTTTCCTCTACAGGTAATCCTCGAAAAAATTCTATGTTCTCAATAGTTTTTACCATCATTTAAAATATCGAATGATAAATGTTATAACAATACAAAATTTTGTTTGGTGAATCATTCAAAAGCATATTAATTTGACCTTTGTGATAGTACATGTATAGTTTAAACACCCAAGACGTTTTCCCTGGCCCAGTACATCCATTTACACATATCACGGAGCATGGGTGGAAAGGACACATCTTTCTGTGCCAAGTGTTAAAATATAAATGAATTTATCTAATGTTTTTTTTCCCTTTTATCTTTCCTTGGGTTCTAGCATCAATGAAGATTTGAACTATTGTCCAGTGCCAGAGCAATTTTCAGTATATATTTTTGTACGTGTATTGTTAAGAAATAAAATACAAATGAATTGAACTTATGATTTCTTTTCTCGTGTTTTACTAGATTCTAAAACCGATGAAAGTCTGAATTCATACATACATGTATAAGAAAAGAATAAATAAATGAAAATAAATAAATAATAAATACAGTTCATTTATTAATATATACATTTGTATGTACACTGCAACAAATATGTAGATATTATCACGAGAAATAAAAAAGATAAAATTAATATGAAAATTCTCCACGTAACATTTTTCATCAATATCACTTATGCATGTACAATGTGTAATGCTAATATAAGCTCTTAATTATTTTATATGATTTGTGTGTGAGTGTGTGTTTTCAGAGAAAATGAAAGAATTGTTTTATTGCAAATTATATAAAATCTAATATCTTAGAGCTTCTTAGTTTATTAATGCATAATATAATAAAGCTCGCTTTTTAAAAAAAAAATTGACAAGGGAATTTATTTAAGATCGGGTTCGGGAGTTCTTTATGTAAAATCAAAGATGGCAGCTCTCTTGTCGAATTGTGTTCGGGGATGTTGCAGAATTTCACGGTATGTATGAAGTTAATATTTCTTGATTTTCCAAAATGTACATATCGATAAATGAAAATGTTTCATATATTTGATTATGTCATAAGAAAATGTGAAATAACATTTTTTTCAGCAATTTTAAGGACCTCTAATACTGTCTTCTTTTTTCTTACGAAATGTGACCTTACACTGGCTTACACAAGATTCATACTATATATGTAACTTGATATTGACATGCCTGTTGTCTTAGAGAGTTTTTTTTTAATTTTCTATGAAAATATTTCCGTGGGTAAGGTTTTGGTTCATCTGCCGTTTATTTACGTTGTCTTTCCACAATTGCAAACTTGTGTTTCAGGAATAAAAGAACTGTGTCTTGGGACATATTACTTGTATTTATAGCATAAATTGTATTTATAAACATTTGATACCTTATTCAGTGTAATTAGTATTTGCTAAGATTGGAGTTGTTCTTCACTTATCTGCTGCAGAGGGGACAAACTATCAAAATATGATCATTATATAGGGTCCGTGGGATGCCATCTTTTAACTAAGGAACATTCTATACAATAAGAACACTGGCACTGAGTCTTTAGTGTCTCTAGAGTTGATAATAATTAACCACAAGCCCTCCTCCCCCACCTCCTGAGGCTCCTCTAAAGGTTCTTATAAAGAAATCAAGAAGGAGATTCAAAGTGAAAGTGGTCATTTCTGTGATTTAAGAGTGCTGAAAATGTGAAAAGGGGAGAAGGGTGTGCACCTTTTCATTGGGAGGAGGGGGGCAAATTTTTGTTGGGAGTTTAATGGTGATAACCTGGATCAGATTGACTATGTTTTGATCATTTGATTTATTTGAAGGATGAATTTGGCCAAAGTAAAATTATTGTTGGAATTGCCTCCCACCTCATTGAAGAAAAACCCTCCTGAATTGTTTAATCAATTCTTGGTCTATTATCACATGCACCACTAAAAGAAATAGGGTTGGATCAAGCAAAAACAGGATTCCTAGCTTGACAGGAGGTTCTTTTTACGTAAAAAATGGGATGAAAGATTTTATCAGTATAGTGGTATATCACGATTTTTTATTGTGTGATTCACATTGTGTTACTTACTTACACTTACTTATCCTCTCCGTGCCCCGGAGGACGCACGAGGCCATATTCACATCATGTTATGGAGACTAAAATACTGTATTTAGTATGTAATAATAAATTCCGGAAATAATTAATTTTGTGTTCAAACTTTGGAATTACAATTACTGGAATTATAAAAAATGTTGTAAAACAGTAAAACATTAATTGGCATCCTAGTACATGTATCCATACATGCTTTATTTATAGATGATAAATGTAAAAAAATGAAGTTAAATTTTCACAATATATTTGATAGAAAATTGTAGAAATTCGTATATAATAAAATTGTAATACTAAAAATTGCATGTAATGATATTTTTGGAAAAAATCGTGATATATCGGCCAATAATGATACAAAAATACCCATCCCTACCAAAAGACTTTTTTTTAAAGAGTCGTAAAACATTTTGTCACTGACTGTTTCTTGCAAATTCAAAACCAGTTTTTGATTGAACTTTCCATTTACCATTTTACATAAAATCTGATACTTTTGAGTACAAAATGAATTGGCTATTATATTATGATAGTTTATTACTTTAGAGTACTTGGTTGGGGAGATTGCATTTTTTTTGTTGTCACTTGAAAAAATAAATTTACAAATTGTCTCTGATGTTAGATTAAAATATTTTTTTTTCAGAGGAAGAAAACTGAATTTAAGAAGGTTCTCGACAACCCAACATAGACTTAAAGATGAGGATACCCCGCTGAGTCAACCACTGCCAGATTTTCCTGAACTGAAATATGCCACTGCGTCACCAGAAACATACGACACTCCAGTTACAACCCTTGAGAATGGACTCCGAGTGGCATCACAGAAAGTGTTTGGTCATTTTTGTACATTAGGAGGTATGTCATACATAAAGTCATTGAATAAAGAACTATCAGTTTTCTTTCCATGTACTACATGTACATGTAACAGTATATTTCAAAGGAAGGGGGATTATTTTTGCCAAATTTTTCAAATTTGTTTAAGTACTCTTTTTTTAAATAATTCTGTCAAAAAGAGTATTCCTTTCACATATTTTAAAAATCTTTTGTGATGTTTTTAATGAATCTATACTTTTGCTATGCATCAGAAATTTTACAAATCAGTAAACTAAGCATTATTTAACATGTTAAAGCAAAATCAGTAGAGAAATAGTATTGGCAAAAATGAATTCTCATTAATTCATATTGCATTGTAGCATTTACAGTTTTTAATGATTTTCGTCAACAACAATAAAATGCCTTTCATGTATGACTTCCTATTTTTCAGTTTTGATTGATTCTGGCAGTAGATATGAAGTAGCTTATCCCAGTGGCATTTCACATTTTATAGAAAAATTAGGATTTTGTGTCAGTATATTTTATCCTTATAAACAAATTCTTTTTTAGTATTGGATTTACTTCAGAATGATGTATTTCAATAAGGATATTCTTGTTAATGAATTGATTTAAGTATGTTTTCTTTGGCAGTCAACAACAAAATACAAGAGCAATGATGAGATATTACAAGTTTTAGAAAAATATGGTGGAGTTTGTGATTGTCAGTCATCAAGGTCAGTCAGAAGTTATATTTAGTAACAACAAGTTTATAGATACTGGAGACTACAAATCTAAATAGAATTCAAACTCACAATTAAGTTGTAGTTTTTTACAAGTACACAAGTACTAGAAAGTACCAAATGGATGAAGAAAGTTCAGCTGTTCACAAAAATTTACTTAAGTTATTTACCTCGTACCATGATATACACTGTAAGACTAAAGAGTATCTCAAAAAATGCTGACATCCTAAGCAGACATTTATAATGATCGTAGTTTTCCTGTGGAAAAGTTAGCATGTAATATTTATATTAATGATCATAGTTTTCCTGTTGAAAAAGTGATACTTGTGTGATATTGATTTATATTTTGCTCTGGACACATGAATAATATATTGAATGACTTAATTGTATTTTCCTTATCTTCTATTCAATCATATTGTCATGGTTGACTTCAAGTTTTAAAAAAAAAAAATAGATTGAAATGTATACAACATAAAAACTTTTGAGATTTTTCTCTAAATGTATTGAATAAAAGCTCATTTTATTTACAGAGATGCCCTTATATATGCAATGTCAATTGAAACAGAAGGCTTAGAAAAGGGATTAGATATTTTGTCAGAGGTTGCACTGCGACCTGTCATCACAGAGGAACAGGTTTGTATAATAAAGATTGCCTTTTCTCTAGCAGCTCCTGGCTATTATTATAAATAAAAACTAGTTGACAGACAACAGGAGAAAGTTCTTAATGAATTATATATAATTGTATAAAAATATGAATTTGACAGAATTGTTTCTTTTTTAAACAACTTTCGTAATGCTTTTCATATGCAAATAAGATTTAGTATATGATTTCAAACTATGAACTGATGAAAAAAAAAACCTTTTTTTATCTGTTTGCAGATTGACTACTGTAAAATGGCAGTGGCTTTTGATCTTGAGAATATTGAAAGCAGTCCTCAGCCAGACATATTGATGACAGAATTAATACATGCTGTTAGTACTTTTTGTCTTCTTCCTAATTGCTATTGAATATCTGCCTCTTTTCATTCATATCCCCAATTGCCAATATTACTTGTACAGTGAAAACTGTCTAATCCGACACCTGTGTATTCCGTCACGCTGTGAATTCCGATGTTAAATTTCGTTCTCATTTTACTATTTTCCATGTTTTTTTACACTGTGCAATCTGACACCCTGTCTATTTTGACACAAAATTTGTCTCCCAGTGCATGTCTGATTAGACAGGTTTCACTATACAAATGAATGCCGTAATTATTCAAATTTGTACATATACATTGTAGGGTTTTTTGGAATATTGACCTTACTTGATTGTCACTTCTTTGATAACTTGAAGAAAAAAAAATCAGTGAATACTGATGTTTAAAGACAAAATTGTTCCACATTGCTCCTTATTTAAATACAGTTTAATCAGTAATCATGTTACATTTACTTTATTTTGTGGTTAAAAGTTTTCAGTTTAAAAAATATTATTTTCTACTGACATTAAAATTAACAGTTACAGAGCTTCTTGCTGACATGTATCTTGTATTACAATGTATTTTGCAGGCTGCTTATCGAGACAACACACTGGGTCTTCCAAAAATTTGTCCCAAAGAAAACATTGACAAAATAGACAAAGGGACTCTGTATACATTTATGAACAATTTTCATGACCCCTCAAGAATGGTTCTCTGTGGGGTGGGGGTGGAACATGACAGGTTAGTGGAGTTGGCCAGGGAGCTCTTTGTAAAGAAGACACCTCTTTGGAAAGAGGATCCATCCCTGGTAGATCACAGTAAATCAGTGGATCATTCTATAGCACAGTACACAGGAGGGAAGATGCTGGTAAGAACTCCTCAGAGATAAGAAGTTTTTTGCACACTTTCTTTATGTCACTTTCCAGATTTGTTACATACATGTAGCTGGGCAATGTGAATGTTTCTGATTCTGTACAATTTCTTCACATTCTTCTGCATTAAATTTTTGTCAAATAATTTATCAATGTTGACATTTATTTTCAGTATATACTGTATATTTAAAACGTATCTTATATCTTAGACAAAAATTTATATCTAAAAAAGATAAAATAGCCAAAAAATTTTATCAATAATTTTATTTTTCTCTGTGGTTATATTAATCCTTTGCTGTTTATCTTTTTTTTAAGATTGAAAAAGACCTATCCAGTGTGAGTAAGGGACCCAATCCTTTCCCAGAGCTCGCCCACTTAGTGCTGGGGTTGGAGAGCTGTTCTCACAAGGACGGCGACTTTATAGCATTCTGTGTTCTTAATATGATGCTGGGAGGGGGAAATGCTTTCTCTGCAGGAGGTCCAGGGAAGGGGATGTATACCAGACTTTATACTAATGTATTAAATAGGTAAGTTGGCAAAGAAGTCTACATGTTAAGGAAAGAAATGTGAAATCCTATATTTTTGAAAGGGTTATATATTCTTTGTTTTCAAGGTATTAAAAAAACCAATTACATGTACATTTTATGTCCTTAAATTAATGGTTCAAAATTTTCAAGCTAAAGTATCATCATTCATGTTCCTTCTTCTACCATAAAATCAACTCCCTATGATCCAGTATTATTTTACTCAAACCACAAAAATTTATCCTTTTGAAAATAGTATGGTATGTTTTAATATCAAATGTGTTGATGTATTTGTTTATTGGTTCAAAATACATATATTGGTATTTTGAATATTTAAATAAACTACAATGTTATTTGCAGACACCACTGGATGTTTGGTTGTGTTGCCATGAACCATGTGTATGATGACTCTGGGGTATTCTGTATTATGGCCAGTTCTCATCCTAGCCAGGTAATCATAAAGTTTAGAAGTATACTTACTTTGTACATTTAACATATAGGACACTGTTTTGTATATACAAATTAGTGATGTGCGATTTTATCGGTTTACCGGTATATCGCGATTTTTTATTGCGTGATACATATCGTGATACAGAGACTAAAATATCGGTATTTGGTACATAACTATAAATTCCGGAAATTATTCATTTATTTGTTCAAACTATTGAATGACAATTGCAGGACGTGTAAAAAATGTTGAAAACAGTTAAACAATGGCATCCAAACATGGTTTATATTAAATAAATAAAAATTTAAAAAGTAAAGCTATGTTTTTATAGCATATTTTTAAGAAATATTGTGGAAATTCATTTGAAATTGTAGTAAAAATTGTGTGTAAAAATATCACGATTTATCGTGATATTTTTGGGGGAAAATCTTGATATATCACGATACAAAATTTTTGCCAATACCCATCCCTAATACAAATGTACCTTGTCATTGAGAGTTAAATCTCAGATATCTGTATGTGCAAGTACTGATAAGTATTTTCAAATTGGCACACACAATACAGATGCTGAAACTCTGACAGTCATATTTTATATTTATGTAACAATGCAGTCTTTTGTGTCAGAATAGTCAAATTCATAGCATGTTAGTCATTTTTTAACCCCTTCTTATTTTACCCTTGTCTAACCCAGTAACGTTAATGAAGGTCATGTTTGAAATTTAGAAAGTATGTATATTTCTCTTTCAGTTGGATGACTTAGCAATAGTTGTTTTATCCGAGTTTCTAAGAACTCCAGAAGAAATAAGCAAGGTTTGTTAATTTTAGTTATCAGCATCATTTCAAAGTTTGACTAGTATATACCGTAAAGGTACTAAGCAACACAGGACAATGAAATTTCATATTTTAAAAATGTTTTAATACATTGAAATTTTATAAAGTTTTTGTATGCCTTAACTCTTTCTGTAAGACCTTGCAGTTCAGGAGCATTTTATGAAGCTCCAAGTCCTTTTCTGGTTTTAAGCAATAAGACACATGTATATGTATCTTGAAATAAGGAATTTTTATGTTAATAAAGTTCTAAAACTAATTGGTGTGTAAAAAACTGATTCATCAGGAGGAATTAGATCGTGCCAAGAAGCAGCTCCAGTCCCTACTGATGTATAACCTGGAGTCTCGTCCTATGATGTTTGAAGATGTTGGGAGACAGGTGCTCAGCCGCGGATTCAGAAATCCAGCTCAGTTCTATCTGGAGGAAATTGGTGGGCTATCATAATCATTTTACTGTTAATTTACTTCTGTACTGTAGAATTTATTCTAATGTATAATAATTCTATATAGATTTCTTAACAGGAAGCATGGTGAATTCAGAATCACTGATGTGAAGTTTAAAGTGTTAATTTAACAGAAAATTAACTTCAGAAATCTATACATGATTTGGTTGTTAAGATAACTTTTTCAAATTGATAAGCCAGAGAAAATTTTGAAATTATTTTTAGCTGGCAATTCTGGTTGAGACATTATCAGATAAGTTGTAAATGAAATGACAGGCAAAACAATAATCAGTTCCGTATTTTTACAGAGAAGGTAACAAGGGAAGACCTACAGCGTGTAGCTAAGAGAATGCTTCGTTCTAAACCAGCAGTAGCTGCATATGGGACATTAGATAAATTACCACCATATGAAAGGTTCCAGGAGATTTTGGCAAATGGAGCTGTAGTGAAAAACAAAAGGAGATTTGCATCTTTCTTCAAATAACTTTATAATACAGTGAATTTTTTATGAAAACATATACAGTGCTTATTGCAGGACAAACATCCTCAAACAAGCTTCATGCATTAATTGTTGGAGGAGTTTGGTTTCTACTCCAATATTTTATCTGTGTAATCGTAATTATAAACGAAGTGTTTGTACCTTGACATTGTGGTACATTCTATAATTGATACATAATAATAAGCACAGCTGGTCACACAGTTCAGTTTTTAGCAGATTTTTTGTTCATGTTGCTGAAGTGCCATTGGAAACATTGAAACACCGACTTCAATAAGTTTTTGTACGTGACATTATGAATTCATTATTAATATTGCTATATTGTAGCAGCTCTCTATTACAGATAACAGTGTTTGCTTGGACTAACTAGATCTTGTATGTTTTATGCTTATTTTGTTAAGAAATAAATCAGAGTGAGATTGAGTACTTTAATTAAACATGATAAATTGTTCACAGCTTACATATTTAAAATTGATACAATGTAGGTTTTTCCCTCTGTCTGCCTTGTCTTTAGAAGTCAAAATTTTTCATATGAATCACATTGTAATTAGATAATCAATATAAAAACTCCTTTGAGCTTACTCTCTTTCACAACTAGTATACAAATTCCTTTCTTTCTAACCTTTACGCTGATATTTTTTTACACTATTTTTTTTCATTCACGAAAGGCAGCATTTTCTATACAGTGTCAAGAAATGCAACTTGTATTATTCATATATGAAAATCTCATTAGTACCAACAACTCAAGAAAGAAAAACAAAAATACATCACTGAAACGCATGAGAATAAAATTTTTTCGATAATTGAAAAAATATTTTAAGTTCATTTAGTTTTTAAAGGTTCCATAATGAAGGTTGAGACTAATATATTAGATGAGATTCGCTACTACAGTGAGTACCACGTCTCTCATTTGTTGAAATAAAATTTATCTTGTTTTAAGGGGTTGCAGTGGAACTTGATATGGCCTTGAAACTTTCCAAGAAGACCCCAGCATGAAGTAATTACTGGTATACAGAAATGTAATATGTTCGCCCATGAGTGCTGCCAAACCAGTAAAATATGTTGGTTTTTATCGATTTGATTATTGAAATGGGCAATATGCACATTTAAAGAGGTCTTCCCATGCACTCCCTTCACCGGTATATGGTTACGTCTCTATATGAGCGAAAAATGCTCGAATGGGACGTAAAACATCATACAATCAATCAATCAATCCCGTGCACTTCTTGGTCAAGTATTATTACAGGGTGAATTAAAAAAAAATGACCACCAAACTGAATTTTTTTTGGAAAAATTCAACTACTTATAACATATTTTTCACTTATATCATCATATTGCACATGCATTCTAGTTTAAAGTCCTGAAGTGGCAATAGAATAGACAATTGGATTAAAAAGTTTCAGAATTTTTATTAGTAAAATTTCTTTTGAAAAAAGAAAATATCATTACACCTTAAAAGACTTTCTTAAATACACAATCACAAGAAATTATAGTTTTTTATGCTTCAAAATTGGGAAAGGGGTATAAATGATTAAATATAGACCTTGACTGAGTATCTTCTCTTGTATATGTGACAAAAAATTGGCTTTTTGCTTGTTATTTTACATTAATTTTTCAATTCTGGTCTGAAAAGTTTTAATATGAAAAAAATATGAAACAATAAAATTCCCCAAATTTCACTTTTTTGTCCGTTCAAGTCAATTCTTTAAATCTAAGCCAAAAAAGAATTTTTATATACGAGTTCTCTTACAAAAAATACTAGATTTTGAAGTGACCCTATGTTACATTATTGTGTTGCACTCCTGACATCTGATATGTATTTTATTTAACATTAATTTGTTTTAAAAATTATAACACACAATAATCCATTCTTACTTTGTAAATCAATTTGTCGTTTTGATATTTTTCATCGTTTACGGCAGGAAATTTATTTTTTGAAGATCTTAAAACATGATTATTTGCAAAGTATAAAATATACAAATTGTATTTAAAAATATATGTGAAATGATGAAAACTATTCCCTGAATTGACTGTAAAATTTCTGTAATTTGTTGATAGACATAGTGTTTTTAACATCAAATAGTATCAAACATTTTTTTTCAACTTCTTTTCTAGTAAAGATAGTTAAAAGGCATTGGTAATTATAAAGCAGTTTTGTTGCACTCCTGACTGCAGTAAAATTTAAAATTAAAACCATAGAACACAAAATATAAAGTGTTGGCAACATCAAGTGGTAATGAAATTGTGCAATATTTATACATGTAGTCCAATACTTCATAATTAAAACAGATGAAAGTATTCAAAATTCGCATTTTATCTGGAATTATTCCCTATTTATGCCAAAAAACTAGCTTAAATGTATATTTAGAAGATAAAATATATTTAAATAGCATATTTTCCTTTAGAGGAAAAACACAGTTACCCACCAGAAAAATTCTACTCATAATTTTTTCTTTATTTTTATTCTTATTGAATGATTTATAATTCAAACATATTTGTTGCACTCCTGACCAAAAGCATTGGGGCCTTTAAAGTATAATTGTGAAGTGAAAAGTACATAAGAACTTGTTCTGTTGTTCCAGTGAAGTTGAGGAGGAATTACTTGAATTTTATGACAATTTTTTAGTGTGTTTATTTTTAACATTCATTAAAAAATCACAAAAAAGATAAAAACACATCTGAATTGATAAAATTGAAAAAAAGGAAGGATTTTAATAATAAAACTGTCAATAATTTAGTATTAAATTATACAGAAAGATCATTATTAATTAATGAATACTTCTAAGCATGAATAGAAGTGTTTTCGTCACACAACTTGAATATTTAAAAAAAATGTGTTGCACTCCTGACAATAGAAATATAGATCTGAAGCACAGACAGATCCTGTAATTGATAAATCTATTTGGTAAAAATGCTCTTTGTGTCTTTATTTTCCAAAATAAAAATCAGAAAATCATATAATAATAATAATAGTTTTTTCATGCTTGGGAGCGAAACATCAAATGTTGCACTCCTGACATTATTGGGTATGCACATATACTAGTACTTGACTCTCATTAATGCTGCTTGTGATTTATATAATAACATTTTTAAGTTTTAAAATGTATATCAGTTATTGTTTTACACTTCAAAAATTCTATTTTGTTTTAATTTTCTTTCAGAATTTTACAAATGATGTTTTTTTGGCAACAATACATTTTTTCTGTTGCACTCCTGACATGGTATAGAATTTTTTTAAACATCAGCCATGACCACAACTTCATTAAATAAAAGTTACCACAGTCCACATTTAAAGCTCAATACTTTGAATATTATCAGAAAAGTCTTTATTTTCAACATAAAGCATTAATTATTTATTTCACACATCTCCAAAAAATATTGAAATTTCAAAATGTCACAAATAGGTGTTGCACTCCTGACAATTTTAGCATCATTTTTGGGCATAACTTTTTTGTTAATTGAGATATCAACGAGATATTTGGCAGGTATTGAGACACTATCTAAAGACATATGCTAAGACATAGAAATCTATTTTCATTGCCTGTATTTTTAGTGTGGGTTGATAAATATGCGTTTGGTCAATTTTATTTGAATTCACCCTACAAAAAATATGGCTCAAAGCTAAGAAAATGACTGTACATTTCTGTGAAATATATTTTTAATGTTATATAATACATGTATGTTGAATATTTTATAGCTATGATATTATCGTATGCCATTCACCTGTCGTAACAAGAAATCAAGAGGACTTTCGTCGACTGATATAAAATACAAGTTAAGGCCGGGCTTCCCACCAAGGATATTAATGAGGGCGTTTTGTCTATGTTTAAAATTAATGATCCGGTCAGTGGATCAGGTAGAGATTACACTTCTCATTCATCGTGATGTCATTCAGGGACATATGTTACGGAACATATTGTCGATCTGTAGACACTGTCGTCGGCGACAAGTTATAGTTAGAGTACATTTTATCGAGTGTATCATGGATAATCAAGAGGGCGGTGATGAGTTTGCGAAGCAAACGAGCAGGTTCGTGATACAATGCATGTATGTACCTACCCTCACTGCACATGTTGTCGTCTATCGGTACTTGTCACCGTCTGAAAAGTTACTCATGTACAGTGTACATATTGTTGCCGGCGACATTATGTGCCTACCCTCATTGTACTTATCGTCACCCCACACTTAGAGTTGGTTAAGATTTTTTTTTAACTTTTATGAATGAAATAGGTGTCTAAAACACACAGACATGTCTTGTAGGCTATTTCACGCAGGTACATATTTTCATCCTATACATATAGTCGCCGGCGACATTGTGTACTTCTCCAAACTGCACATACTGTCGCCCTTCGGTATATATTGTCGCAAGCTGCAAAATAACACATGTACATATTGGCGAAGGCAACAAGATTTGCGTACCCATACTACACATATTGTAATAACGATGATTATGATGATGATAATGTTGATGATATGATCATGAGTTTAATCAAGAATTCCCGTATCTTAGTTTATCAAAGTCGCGAACTCCGATCTTGGACTCAATTTTTAGCTCTTCTGAGCCAAAGGCTCAAAGAGCTAATGCTATGGCCATTTGTGCGGTGTGCGTAAGCTTTTTTAGAATATGGGCCACTTCTCAAGAACCACTGGGCAGATTATCACCAAACATACACATAAGGATGAGGATATGTTGTAGATTAAAAGTTGTTCAAGGCATCACCCTGGGGCAAAGGGCGTGGTCTCATGGTCACTTCAAAGTTGACCAAAAATTACATTTTATTAAAATGTTGATATTTTGCTTACTATAGGGACTACATGTAGGATCATCAAATCTTGACAGTGGATGCATCTAAGAACCTCATATCATGTTGACTCAAAAGTAGGTCACGGTGACCTACTTTTTAAATTTTGAAGCCATTCTTTTTCAAAATGATTTAGAGGCATATTTTAAACAATTAAAGGCCTATGATCATCAAACTTTGTCAGTTGATGCATCTTGGGTCCTCGGAGTAAGCTAACTAAAAGTAGGTCACCTTGACCTACTTTTTGAATTTTATAGCTAATCTTTTTCAAAACATTTAAGGTCATTAAGTCGAATATTGAGATGTTTAGAATCATTAAATCTTGTAAGATGATGCATCTTGGGGTCATAAAACACATTTATTAAAAAGTAGGTCACAGTGACCTACTTTTTGAACTTTGCAGGCATTCAATTTCAAAGCGTTTTAGAGGCATATTTTGGACATTTTAAGGCCTATGATCATAAAACTGTAAGTTGATGCATCTTGGGTCCTCGAAAAACGTCAACTGAAAAGTAGGTCACGGTGACCTACTTTTGAAATTTTATGGCTAAAATTAAATATTTTGGATACTATTTGGCTTAGAATCATCAAACTTTGTCAGTTAATGCATCTTGGGTCTACGGAGTAAGTCGACTGAAAAGTAGGATACCGTAACCTACTTTTAAAAAATTATGGCTTTTATTAGATATGTCAGGTACTAATTGGCTTAGAATCATCAAACTTTGTCAGTTAATGCATCTTGTTTCCTCGGAGTACAACTGAAAAGTAGGTCACTGTGACCTACTTTTGAAATTTTGTTGCTGTATTTAAAGATTGTCAGATACTATTTGGGTTACAATTATCAAAATTTGTCAGTTGATGCATCTTGGGTCCTCAGAGTATGTCTACTGAAAAGTAGGTCACCATGACCATTCTTTTCAATTAATATAATTGCTATTATGAAATATTTCGGGTACTAATTGGCTTAGAATCATCAAACTTTGTCAGTTGATGCATCTTTGGTCTTCGGAGTATGTCGACTTAAATGTAGGTCACTCTGACCTAATTTTGGAATTTTATGACTATATTTAAATAGTTTCTGGTACTAATTTGATAACAGTCATCAAACTATGTTTGTTGATGCATCTTGGGTGTTTGGAATACGTCAACTGAAAAGTAGGTCACTGTGACCTGATTAAATATTTTTTCAGGTACTAATTGGCTTAAAATCATCAAACTTTTTCAGTTGATGCATCTTGGGTCCTCAAAGTATGTCAACTGAAAAGTATGTCACTGTGACCTACTTCTGAAATTTATGGTCATAATTAAATATTTTAGGTATTATAATTGGCTTATAATCATCAAACTCTGTCAGTTGTTGCATCTTGGGTCCTCGGAGTATGTCAACTGAAAAGTACATGACCTACTTTTGAAATTTTATGGCTTTATATAGATATTTCAGGTACTATTTGGCTTAGAATCATCAAACTTAGCTAGTTGATGCATCTTGGGTCCTCAGAGAATGACAAGTGATAAGTAGGTCAACATGACATGAGGTACTAACTGGCTTAGAATCATCTTGGGTTCTCAGAGTGTAAAATGTAGGTCATGATGACCTACCTTTAGAATTTCAAGGCTTCATCTAAATGTACAGGGTACAGAGCTTCAAATAGAAGTGATAGGTTGTACAGTTTATCAGGAGAGCGATTCAAGGCCCTTGGGCCAGGCCTCTTGTTTGACCAAAACGTCTTCTCCCTACAATATTGCGAGTAATGCTGTCTGTCTTTCTGTCTCCCTCCGTGTTCGTGTGTGTGTGTTTATTTGTCAATATCTCTCTCTTCACGATTCGTCAAAACAAAGTATCGGCGACGAAATGTGCAAATGTTCACAGTGCATATTGTCGCCGACGACAATATGTGACGATGCATGTCTGTGCATTTTGTCGTCCATTATGCATGAGGGAAAAATGCTCTTCTCGGCAAATATTGTCGCCGGCGACAATATGTACCGATGGACGTCAATATGAGCAGTGAGGGTAGGTACATATTGTCGCCAACGACAATATGTATATAACGACAATATGTAACGTCACAGACTTATAATATACTAACAACCCAGCACCACCATCATCATGTGTCATCTAAGAAGATCTAGAGTACATGTACTCTATTTTTTACGAGAAAAGATGAACTGATACGAGTGTTGTTATAAATTTAAGGTATATATATATATATATATATAAAACTACATGTACGTACATATCGCCCAATCGATATTTAAAACCCAGTTGTTTTTAACCATCAAACAATGTTTGTACAAAGCAATGGCTACTAGTAATCGAATTCCATTTAAATATTCTTACATTGGTTTTCCGTATATGATAAAATGCGTAAAGACAAAAACAGAAAGAGGCCGAAGAAACACCGTTGTCAAGAAAGGCCTGTACGATTCACAAGGTATGACCTCATTTTGAAATGAATAGTGTCGAAATTAAGTTGCCCAGTTTGTCAAAATAGTTCTGCTTTGAATCTTTCAATACTTGTATATACATGTAAATTGTTTACTTTTAAATATGCTACGATCGAGTAGTCTGTTTAATCTGAAGTACTTTGTATACTATGAAACCCGAAAATTATGGCACGCCAAATTCACAAAAAATAGATGAACATAGTTTAACAGTTGATAAACTAGGTTTGTCGATTGTAATGCATCCTCACGACGTCAGGGGTCCTGCGTCAACACGTTGCCGTTGGACAACGTGTTGACTCAGGACCCTTGACGTCGTGAGGATGATTGTAATGTAAACTATCATAATAGTTTACGAACTGTAAACCAATCGCTAGAGGAAATACTAAATGTGTGTCATTGCCGTTAGTTCTATATAAAAAAGAAACATATAAACAGAAGTACTTGTAATTTCTCTTGATAATCTTAAATTTATGTCAAGCTTTCAACAACTCTTTTAATACCAGCAATGCTCAGTCATTTTTGCTTGATCAGCTCAAAAGGTTGGAAAGACGGCAAAAATAAATGTCGGTGATTTATTCCGTTGCTGATGAAGAAAAATTTAATTACAAACCGTCAAAATGCATTTCCCCCTATCTTTCTCTATTAAATAAAACATATATTTTAATCAATAATTTTCCTGTCATTTTCTTTTTATTTCCCAGTAGATTTGCTTTAAAATGAAAGAACATTTACTTTTAATGTCAACAAGAAATATATATATTTAACAAGAAAATATCGTTGTATAGCTAAATCTTATCATGCTGTTACTACAATTAGCCTATCTATAATTTATTGTTAACTATAGTTTTGATCGTAAACTATGCTTTAGAGTCGTGAAATATAGTTTTACAGAAAACTGTGCATCTCCAATACAAAATCATGGATTCTGGCGTTATGGTTTTCCATCCTTAATAGGACCTAATTCTCTATCCTTAAATATCCATTACGTATATAATACTCTGATATTAATTAAAAGCATTTTACAGTAGAAAAGGATTTACCAAGAGAAAGTTTCAAAAATGTAATTAACTAAGCAGTAATTAAATAACTGAAATTGCATTGAAGTCTATGGAAACAAGCGATTTTTTAAAAATAAAAATTCAAATAATTAGAATATCAGTAAATACTGTGGTGGAAAGATGCATTAAATCATTAGAAATAGAATGACAATTGAAAACAATTTTTTTACCGTATAGATTTTTAAAAATTGATTTTTATTACTTAAAAAAAGAGGGAGATAACGCTTAACCAAAGGTCAAGGTCATAAATTAGGACACGTTCCATTCTTACATGCTAATAGTTATAAATGGGAATTATGTCTAAATATACTGAGTATTCCACCCATACACATCTGTTTTGTATTCAAATTCATTGAATCTGAGGCTATTAGGGATGGAATACCTTAAACTGTGTTTCTCAACTGTAAAACTATATTTATCACAAATTTGTGAATTTGGCGCCTTAAATATTTGTTAACTATAGTTTACAACCGTAAATTATAATTAACATACGTTAACTATAGTTTAGAGTTGTAAACCAAAGTTTACAAATCGTGAAACCGTATTTATCAGATAAACTATAGCTATGTTTTGCAATCGTAAATGATTGTTTTCGGTGTTAATTATAGTTTACACTTGTGAAACATAGATTAAGGCGTTAACTATGGTGTTGAGATGTGAAATGTAGATTAACGTCGTTTACTATGGTTTACGGTCCGTAAACTATAGTTTACAGTCGAAAAACCTAGTTTATCAACTGTGAAACTATGTTTAGCTCATTTTTGTAAATATTTGGCGTGACACAGAAAATCTCATTAAAAAAGTAGATTTTTTGTGTATTATTATTAACATTTTTTTTTAACAGATATCACAAAAAATGGAAGAATTTCAAATATATATATTCTTTGCAGTCTATTTAGTGGCATAGACCAAGACCGCTATCATGGAGTCTAAATACTGTGCACAAGATGTCCTACGTTGTGATTTGTGTGACTCTGCTGAAATTCAAAGTCACTGCGAACTTTGCAGCACAAATTTTTGCATTATTTGTGTTGGAAAACATCTCTCCGATTTATCCAAAAATCATCGAGTAATACCATACTGTCAAAAAATATATTGTCCAACCCATGCTGAAAAATATTGTGAACTAAATGATGAAAAGGGTGACATTTCTCTCAGCTCTACGTGTATTTCCGCTGATAAAAACCATGGAAATCAGAATAAACTCTCAAAAGGGGACCCTCGAAACCCTTGCTCAACAGAATTTTCAAGCGAAGACTTTCAAATCCCGGAGAGAAGAATTGATTCCAAACGTCAAGATATTGCATCAGAAATGATCAATGTTAAAAATGCTAGTTTTATAGAGGACACCTCAAGTGAAATTACATCAGCTGTCAGTCAACAACTAGAACATATGAACCATAAACCGCTTCTTGATAAACCATATATCATCAACTGTATAGAAACTGAATATTTCAGACTTTACTCTGCTATCTGTGTGAATGAAAAACAGTTCTGGACAAGAGGGACTGACAAAGTCATGAAACTCTACAGTCTCAAGGGCAAGCTACTCAAGTCAATTCAAACCGAATCAGGGCACGATCCATGTGAAATGGCGGTAACCACGGGTGGGGATCTTGTTTATGTTGATGCTAACACAAGAACTGTGAACATAGTTAGGAAGAAAAAAATAGAGGAAGTGATCTCACTAACGGAATGGATGCCCGTTTGTGTCTTCGCTACGTTCTGTGGTGACCTCCTTGTCACCATGCGGAGTGATGATAAAAAGCAAACAAAACTTGTCCGTTACTCCAGTTATCTAGAAAAACAAGTCATTCAGTTTAATGATGAAGGTAAACCACTGTATTCAAATGGAGGTCTGAAATTCTTAAGTGAGAACAGGAACTTGGATATATGTGTGGGGGACTGGCAAGCTAAAGCAGTGGTGGTGGTCAACCATGCCGGTAAATTCCGGTTTAGATACACTGGTCATCATAAGGAATCATTTGATCCGGCTGGAATCACAACTGACAGTCATTGTCAGATTCTTATAGCAGACTATAAAAACAGCAGTGTTCACATCATTGATCAGAACGGACACTTCCTTGCTTACATTAATAATTGTAATCTGGAACAGCCATGGGGTTTAAGTGTGGACTCCAACGATAACCTTTTTGTTGCTGAACTAGGTTGTAAAGTGAAGAAAATAAAATATACATGTATTTAATGTCTGCAGGGATAGAATCAGAGATCACCTTAATACAAAGAGTGCTATTTTTCGGGCTCTTCAATGTTGCACCGCAATCTTTTCTCGACATAATGTCAAAACAACCTTTGTCTCAGATTCTGTTCTGTACACTCCCTTCCTCCAAAAAAGTAGCGGAATTTCCTTGAAATACCTTGTCCATTCGTCTTTCTACATATCTGTAGAAAAAAAGGTTAAACTCGGCGTTCAACCGTTTACTGGCTTATATCATGGGGTATCCAAACCAGTTTCAAAAATGACTCATCTGTTGATATCTAATGATATGACTGTATGCTTTGATTGTGCTTCTGAGGAGGGTATCAGTCCTGTTCAACTTCGGTTGAGTCGGCCGAACAGTTTACAAGTCTGCTACAATTCAAGGAGGGACAAATTTTGAAAGCTTTTTAGAGGCTCAACACCTACACTTATTAAATGCAGAATTTGTATAGTGTACTACAATCGGTCTGAACGATCTCCAGACCTATTGTAGTAAAGTTATTCAGCTACAAACTTTGGAACTATAAATGTAAATAAAGAACGATAACCGTAAATTGTGCTTATTCCTCTGGGGCTTGTAACATAAAGCTTGCTAAGTTTTTAAATTAAGTAGGGTCATACGTATGACTTAGGCGCAATCTTAGGACCGGCTTAAGAACTACTTAAGTTCTACTGGCCTGTCTTATACCGTTAAGCAAGGTCTAAGCTAAGTCAAACTTAAGTTCACAATGTTTCTTTTGAATAACCCTTGTTTTACAAGTTTTTAACAAATATTGATAAAAATAATTCAGTTATCAATGTTTATATATATATATATATATATATATATATATATATATATATATATATATATATATATATATATATATATATATATATATATATAATCTGTCCTTTCTTATAAATTTTAGTCAGATTAGATTAGATTTCGTATAAAAATTATAATTCTGTTAAAAATGACTCGTAATATTTTAAAAACAAATATTGCACATTCACGAAGTGGCAAGGTACGAAAGCCTATTAGGATCAAACTACGGTAAAAAAAATTAAAAGGCGTTATAACGCCTTTTCAAAAGGCGTTATAACGCGAAAAAAGGTGTAATAACGCCTTTTGAAAAGGCGTTATAACGCGGAAAAAGGCGTAATAACGCAAATAAAGGCGTAATTACGCCTTTCCAAAAGGCGTTATAACGCGAAAAAAGGCGTTATTACGCCTTTCCAAAAGGCGTTATTACACCTTTCTAAGGGGCGTTATTACGCCTTTCTAAAAAGCGTTATTACGCCTTTCTAAAAGGCGTTATTACGCCTTTTAAAAAGGCGTTATTACGCCTTTCCAAAAGGCATTATTACGCCTTTCTAAAAGGCGTTATTACGCCTTTCCAAAAGGCGTTATTACGCATTTTAAAAAGGCGTTATTACGCCTTTCCAAAAGGCGTTATTACGCCTTTGAAAAAGGCGTTATTACGCCTCTTTTTTTCAATACATGACTTACTTAGCCCACCCTGGGGGCTGATTATAATTAGATTTCTAGGAAAAAAGATTTTTAAATGTGTAAAATATTTTCAGTGTTAAACCAACTTAGTCCTTCTCTGATGCCAGACGCTTCTACCAAGGTGTATGGATTTCAGAAATTTTGTTGAAGGCTTATTGCTCATTATACCTATGCAAATACTTTGCCTGTTTTTTACCAAGAGGAGAGAAAAATATTTCAAATTTGACATGAATTTTTAATACGTGGCTAGCAAAGCCCAAAGCTGGTTCTCCCTATATCCTGGATTTTCAAAAGTAGAGTGTTGACTTCTCTTAATATGCATGCAAAATCCAAACAACTGTCTGCGAGATGTGCAGGAATATAGAAAATACTATAATTTATAATATAATTTATAATATTAAAACTATAATCTAAATATTGCATAAATAAAGATGGCTTTGGTTCAATTTTTCATATATTTACTATTTTAAAATAACGCCTTTCCATTTTTGGATACAACTTTTCAAACAGGCCGGTAGTACGAATGTGAGTGTGTGTGTGTGTGTGGGGGGTCCCCACCCCACTTTTTGGGAGAATAGTCTTGCTATAGTTTAAATATAAAAAATCATTAATTGATTGCTTGGTCCCTTAACATTTTGTTGCAGTATGGTTAAACTCGGGCAAGTCATTACATTTAAAAAAAGTTTTACCGAAAAATTAGAAAAAAGTTTCCCCTCAAGTTTAGGCAGTTTATTTTTTTTCGGGGGGAGGGGGGTTCTTGTTTTTTTGTTTGCTTGTCAATTTTATGGGACCCCCCCCCCCCCCACCACCACTTTAAAAGCACGGGTCTGTCAAAAAAATAATAATGGCCCTTCAAAGGCATAATAACGCCTTTTTGAAAGGCGTATTTTTTAATGCCTTTTAAAAAGGCGTAATAACGCCTTTTGAAGAGGCGTAATAACGCCTTTTGGAAAGGCGTAATAACGCCTTTTTTCGCGTTATAACGCCTTTTGGAAAGGCGTAATTACGCCTTTTTCCGCGTTATAACGCCTTTTCAAAAGGCGTTATTACGCCTTTTTTCCCGTTATAACGCCTTTTGAAAAGGCGTTATAACGCCTTTTAAATTTTTTTTTTTTACCGTAGTTTGATCCTAATAGGCTTTCGTAACTATCTGATGCGATTAGTCACTGGTCTTTTTCTTCAAAGTCCTTATTTTTAATTATCGAAAGACACAAAAATCACTGTATGGTATGAAGTATTAATAGCAATAATAGGCGAAAATCCTTTAATCTTACTATATGTATATAGTAAATCGAAAAACTCTCTCACTCATGTATACGTCATTCATAAGACCACAACTTGAACACGCTTCAGTTGTATGGGGATGCTGTCAAAATCAATAACGATAAGTTAGAAAAACTGCAACTTTATGCTGCTAGAATTGTAACAGGGTTAACAACTATAGCTATAGCTTCTAAAGATTCACTCTACTTTGAAACGGAATGGGAACCTCTTATTTGTAGAAGACAAGAAGCTAGAATAAAAACAATGTTCAAGCTTCATAATAATTTAGTGCCTGAATACATGTACGTAATGGATATACTTCCAGATATGCGCTGTAACACATTTACCTACTCTACAAGAAATTCTCAAAATTATGATATTCCAAAATGTCGATTACAAACTTATAAGTCTACATTTATTCCACTCGAAATTCGAAATTTACAGTCAATGTCAAAATTCAAATCTAAAATTAGTACTAAAAAATCTACTCCGCCATCCTACTTTGATTACGGTAACAGACGAGTAAATGTTCTTCAAACCAGACTACGGCATAATTGTGTATTTAATAGCGACCTTTATAGATGCAATTTAATATCAAGTCCTTTATGCTCGTGTGGTAAAGTTGAGGATACATACCATTATTTTTTTGTATGTCCAAAGTATGAGAAAGCCAGGAAAGAATTTTAAAATAAATTTTTACAATTTGACAAAATCCACATTCTAGATACACGTCTTATTATGGGGGGGGGGGGGGGGGGGTAGATTCATTGAATGCTGCAGAGAATGAACGTCTCTTTTCTTTTGTTCAAACATTTTTTTAAACATTCTGGTAAATTTCCTTGTTAGCATTAATTAATGTATCAGTATATGCATTTGTACAAAATTAAGTGTATATATATATCTGCAAAATGCACCGATTTGTAAACATTTGCAAATATTGTATACTTTAAAGCTTCCTGTTTAACTGTGACGATTTAAATGTGTAATTTACTTGTAGGGAGAGGGCTTATTAAGTTTTCAGAACTTGTGCCCAATCCATTTGTAATTATAAACTACAATTAAAAAAATATGTACTATACGTATTACCTTCTTTGCAAACATAAATACATATACCTTTTGCTTGAATTGATGTGCCAAAAAAAAATTATTCAATACTAAAAAAAAATTTATATATATATATATATATATATATATATATATATATATATATATATATATATATATATATATATATATATATATATATATAGATAGATAGATAGATAGATAGATAGATAGATAGATAGATAGATAGATAGATAGATAGATAGAGAGAGAGAGAGAGAGAGAGAGAGAGAGAGAGGATATTCAATGTTTTGTAGATGAATATGGAATTTATTTCACGAGTGGGACAGGATTTTTTTTTATATTTTCACGAGTGCGAAACACGAGTGAAAATATAAAAAAAATCCTGTCTCACGAGTGAAATAAATTCCATATTCATCTACAAATCATTGAATTTTCTTTTTATTACATTTTCTTTGATTTTCCCTTTTGCCTCTGTCTTTTCTTAACACAGTGTCATAGGCTTGACGTTATAGTTGAGCGGTTGAGACGTCATAGCTTAGCAGTTGTGAGATTGGATTTTAGCAACATATTTAGGAAGAAATTTGCAGTTTTAGCTCTATCAAAATGGTTAGTTACTATCTCTATCTTATGACAGGCCAGAAATTATTTTTTACTTACTTTGATATCCTTTCACACTGTGAGAGAATATCACTTTTATTCAATAAATAAATCACAGTATTTCACTATTGAAAATGTAATATATATATATATATATATATATATATATATATATATATATATATATATATATATATATATATATATATATATATATATATATATATATATATATATATATATATATATGTGTGTGTGTGTGTGTGTGTGTGTGTGTTGCGCTGCTCTTCATTATACACGAACTTTTTGGGTGTCATCTGCAAACAGTAGCATGCATTGTGTATCAACAAATCGTCTTATTTGTACAGACCTGGGGTCAGTAACTTGTTCAATAATACACATGTATGCATTATTTAAAGGGGTCTGGACACAGATCTGAAGTTAATATTTTCTCTCAGTTTCTATATAATATCATGGCTTATATAGCATTTCACACAGAAATATAATAAAAGCTTGTTCAAACACGTCTTTTGTCTGGAAATTATTGAAACTACGAATTTCGGGACGCGTTTGATTGACACATACTTGCACTTTCACAAAGTAAACTTTATCTTTAATACTTAAGAAAAGTAGAAATTTTGTTGTGTGTTAATGAAAAACATTAAAAAAACTATAATCCAGAAAATTCGTCGTAGAAATGTGAAAAAGCAAAAACAAATCACCAGTATCGTCGGTCCGTACTCAGTGATATGTGTGCAGAGTTTTTGAACACATCCGGTGAAACGTAAACATTAACAATAGCAGAGCTCTTGCCCTGTTTACAGAAAACAGATGTTTGACGTGATGTAAAGAAAAATGTCGTTGTCATTGAATTCTAAGAATATTCATGTAAGTTCAATTCATTTAACTGGTTTTATTTTTGAATAAGCATAAGAATTTAAAATGTAAACGATGCAATTGTGTCCAGGTTCCTTTATATTACAGTAATGTTACTTTGGAATTTTACGATTACAGTTACAATTTGGATCTATTTTCTGAACAGAATACATGTAGTTTAATTATATGCAATTGACGAAGTGGATTTGAATACTTGAAGACTTCTTTAGTTCTTATGTTAGTTCCTCTGTTTTTTTTGTCCCCCGCTTTCGCGAAAGCGAGGGGACTTTAAAACTTATTTGTCTGTCAGTCTGTCACAAAAACCTTAACCTTGTTCATAACTTTTGAATGAGGAGAGGTAGGGCTTTCATATTTCACATGTACATTACCTTTGACAAGACCTTTCCAAATATGATATGATTTTTGACCCTGTGAACTTGACCTTGAAGTTGACCTACTTTTCAAAAATTTTACTTTAAATTGGTCATAACTTTTATAAGAGAAAAGATGGGGCTTTCACATTGCACATGTATATTACTTGTAACAAGACCTTTCTAATTATACTATGATTTTTTACCTTGTGACCTTGAAGTTTGACCTTCTTTTCAAAAATGTTAATTTTGCTTATAACTTTTGAATGAAAAGAGATAGGGCTTTCATATTTGACATTTACATTACCTGTGAGAAGATGTTTTCGAGCATGCTATGATTTTTGACCCCTTGACCTTGTCCTTCATGATTGACTTAATTTTCAAAAAAAATTAACTTTGGTGATTACTTTTGAATGACATATAATTGGGCGTTCATATTTGACACAATATGCCATAAATAATGGCATCCCATCCACTAAGACACCGAAAGCGGGGGACCACAATTCTTTGAATTTACTTGTTTAATCCAATATGATATATGCGTTTTACATGATATTGTATCTAATAAATTGATAATATAAGTTGTCATTGTAAACGACCTTGTAAACCCTTACATTGTTAAACAGGCAGAACACATTTATTATTAAATAATTTAGCACTTAAGAAATAATCTAACACAATTAAAGTTAATAATTACTGGTACCTAGATATTCCACTCCGAAAATCAATATAATTGCATTTAATTTACCGATCTTTTTCTTTTCAATTCTGAAAATATTTTATCGTTTCCGAAAACTATTTTTAAATAGTTAATTTTCAAACCAAAGTATAAAAGTTCTGAAATTTATATATTTTTATTAACCTCTTCCATTAGTCAGACTATACTAAATGTTGTCATCTTCGAGTTATCACAATGGGTAGATGACATTTGAGCTGGAAAATTTTACTGAATGTAGTAAAATACGGCATTTTTTCAACCAAAAACAGATAATTATCTTATTTACAGTCGGTTTAAACTGGAATAAAACGCTTATAAATCTACATGTGTTCCAATCCACTCTGTCAACTGTATATAGTTAAACTACATGAACTCTTTCTAGAAAATAGATCCACTCTGATTCTACACACAAGTACTCTGAAGTTGATATAATTAAAGAAAGCTTGAGTTTCTCTTTGACAACATTTACATGTATTTATTCAAATTCTGAATCATAAGAATATAAAAAATAGGTTTGCTAATAAAGGAACCAGTTTGTGCCATCGGATGGAAGACCTGGTCTCCGAACAAAATATTGGAATTTCGATGGGCACAAACTCTGCTCCTATATTAGCAAACCTGTTTTTATATTCCTGTGAAGCAGAATTTGTTCAAAAACTTCCACTTGAGAAGAAAAAACACTTTTTGTGGCCTACAAGTCGACTTTCAGATATATCAACGACTTTTTATCTATTAACAATAGTTACTTCCATTCATATGTCGATTGGATATATCCCAGTGAAATTGAAATAAAAGACACCACAGAGTCTGCCATGTGTGTTTATATATTTGGACGTTTTACCGTCTATAGACGATAAGGGACAACTAACAACTAAAATTGTATGACAATCGAGATGACTTCAGCTTATCCATAGTCAATTTTCCTTATTTATGTAGGAATATTCCGCTATCACCAGCATATGATGTTAACGTCTCCAAATTTATTCGATACTCAAGATTATGCTCTGATTATGATCAGTTTTTAAACAGAGACAGGCTACTGACAGATGAGTTGGTTCTACAGGGATTTCAACAACCTCGTTTTAAGTCATCATTTCGTAAATTTTATAGCCGTTATAATGACCTTGTTAGCAAAAATAACCCATCATTGGATTGTATTTTGGCTGACGTATTTTATATCAATTGTTAGGCCTTTGTTTTTATACTAAGTATGACTAAGGAATGTTCTGTCTACCTGATCAATATATATGGCGGGTTGGACCGGTCGAAAGGGGATGTTTACTCCTCCTAGGCACCTGATCCCATTTCTTGAATTTCCAGAGGTCTGTGTTTTATGCCCTGTTCACAAATGTCTATTGTTTGTAGACTTTTATGAGATCGATCACTTTGTCACTGTAATCTATAGCATGAATATCTGCATATCATTTACTGCAGAGTACTTGTAGCCCTAAATGGAATACAAAAATTAAAATCTGGCGTAACATGGCTCCGATATATCTGAATACAAATGCTATGTTTTTCTGTCACACTTGTAGGTCTTAACCGGTATCTTTGAATTTTCGGTAATATCTGATATTTTTTCGGAAATGAAAGGAAATATAATTTTCGGCAATAAAATCCGACCAGTTTTCAAAATTTTGGTAGTGAAATACAGCCTTTGAAATTTGAGGCGTTTCTCAAGCTACTAGAAATATATGTATAGAATGGACAATATTTACATTTGGTCTTAACGTTTCCCTATATGTCTTCTAGTAGATGATACTGATGTAGTATGTTGGATACCAAGTCCATTTCTACAGAATAAACTTTGTGAAAAAAAATCATACTGAAAAATATACATACAGAGTGTCACTCAAAAAAGGGTCAGAGCTTGGTAGTGAGTACAAATATCACTTGTTTTTGGGCTATCTTTGAAATTAAATATTTTCTTTCAATATTTTTTCTTAACTTTATTTCAAATGATTTTATAATTGTCCTGTTAAAAATTTTTCCATTGAAATAATTATTTAGTATGTCTTTCCATCATCACTGAATAAACATTTAAAAAAAGAAAAAAGAGTTATATAAGGTTTTGATTTCAAGAAAGTAATATCAATAATTAAAAAAACAAACTTGTATCTAACTTTTATTTGTTTCAAATTCAATATAATAAAAATACAAAAGATTAACATACAAAATATTATAATTGAAATAAAATCAAATAATATAATGGTCATTACTGATATTTTTTTGAAAATAATGTATTGCATTACAATTACTTGTAATTGAAAAATGGATCCATTACACATTACATCCCATTCCTGTGAAAAAATTTAATGATGTAATGATGACAATGCATTACCATGACACATTACCGTTACTCCAGGTCTTTTCAAGATAATTGTTTTTGTATAAATTGCCAGCTTTTCTTCCGGGGGACCTTTTTCATTCTGAACAAAGATCAGTCATGATGGAAGCAACACATGTCTACTCTATTTAATTGCTATAATTTGATATAAAAGAAAGCCAGATACAGACACGTTGATATTATATTGAGCAGCTGTATATTTGTAAGTATTGTTGGCAATTTAAAAATTGTATGTCATTACTTGGGAAAAATCACCAGAGGAATATAATTATGTTATATAGATATATTGTGAAACAGGTGTTTCTTTAGTTCATTTGCCTTCAAGTAAAAATCTTTCACACAAACCTTAAATTGACAAATGCAAAATATTAACATCCACAACTCTATTTAAGTTTCAGAAATATAATTTTGTAACATTATTAACGCTGAATATTAAATGCTACTTTTCAAAGAATAAATCGCAAATTTCTGTGCACAAAAAACCACATTCTTTTTTGACTCGTGTTTTCTTTTATCTTAAAAATTATTTGGAATGACCTGTACAGTTCTATACATGCATCTTATTCAAGAACAACCAACCCTTGCGATTAGTAAATCAATCCGTCAATCAATCAATTAATCATTCAATCAATCAACCGGTCAAACTTGATATGTAATTCACTTGTTTTTCTGTTACGACCTTTATTTTTTCCACCATATAATTTAATTTTGACGTTTTATTAGTCCCTTACCGGTGAAACCGGAGAGGACTATAGGTTTCCTCTGTCCATCCGTCTGTTCTGTCTGTCTGTCTGTCCGTCTGTATGTCCGTCTGTCTGTCAGTCTGTCCCACTTGGTTTTCCGCCTTATTTTTCTTAACGCTTGCAGATATTGAGCTGAATTTAGGTATGTGACTCAACCTTGATGAGTTATAGATCAAGATTGCATTTCGTTCCGCTTCATTGATTTTTGACGGAATTATGGCATTTTCAATTTTTAATGGGAACCAGATTACACTTGCGGTAGGGGACTAGTATTGCTAATGCAATACTCTCAGAATGCTTGTTTTTCCAGGAAAGATAATTTATTTTGAAGAACGTGTAGGTAGATCGACGTGTTGTCAAAATGTCCCTATCTGTCTCTAACGTTGATATTGTTTTCTTTATATTTGTATTCAAATACCGGTATTTAATTATTTTCAGTTTGAAGGATGAGTTTCTTTAGGTACATGGTAGTGAGCGCATTAATTCTTGTTACATCAGCTGCTACTCAAGTAAGCCAGATTTTAAAGGACAGTCATAGCTGGAAATATTAATAAATCTCTCTTTATTTGATAAAAGTTTATAACTCTTAAGTAAAGCAGCACAACATTTATTTACATATGATTAAAAATATCAAATTCATTTGCACATGAAATTAAAGCATTGACTGTGGTGTTTTGTCATTAAAAGAAATGAACTAAACTTCATGGATAAATTAGGCCTATAGCTATAGAAGGATTATAATTAACCAGGCAGTCCTGATTACTCGGTGAGTGAGGAAAGGTTAATAATTTTGTTATTAACTCATACTGCAATTCTCCTCATTAGCCTCCTGGATTACAAAATAATGGATCAGATGAAGCAGCTAGAAATAGTGACAATCCAATTCAGAGGGTCCTGGAGCAGTTTTTTGTCAAAAAAGCGAAAGGAATGGAAATGGAGAAGGCTATCGCAGAAATGGCGTCCACAATTAAAAACATGATGGCCACTATTGATGCAATGAAATCTTCTATTTCGTCGCTCGAAAGAGATATTGCAAATAGTATGTTGAAATTGATCTATATATATATATTTGATATGCATTGTATTAATTACTTAATTCTACAACTTGTTCATATTCTATGTCGAATCTTATACATTTTAGGGAAAGAATTCAGATGTGAGTATATTTTATTGATGCCAGCATTCCAATATTGTCATTGTTAAAAATATATCACTTTTCTCTTTTTTAAGGTCAATCTTCAATTATCTTAATCAAAAAAATAAAATTTCTTTCTTTATAATTTTTTTTGTTAATTACAAATACATGTAGGTGAATCGGGCGTTTTAGGACAACACACCGCCCCTGCTCCTAATTGGCCTTATGGACAAACAATCACATTTCAAACAGCATTTCAAGAAATGCCGACCGTAACATACGGATTATACCTGCTTGATTCCGCTGGTACAGTTAACCTTCGTGTTAGCACAGAGGTAAAGGATATAACCAGGGGAGGGTTTAGCATAAACCTCGCAAGATGGGGAGACTCAGTGCTGTACGGAGCCAGAGTCAGCTGGATGGCGTGTGGAAGATAAAGCATGTATTCCCCGCTTAGATAATGTTGCTTTATATGCAATAAAAGTTATAATTTACTCTGAATCCTCTCTTTTATCATATCTTAACAAAGATGAGAAGAATTTCAAAAAGTATGTACAGAAAAATATCTTGCACTCATTGCCAAGTAAAAGACATGATATTCAAAAACCAAAACAAACAAATAATTTTGTGGTCAAAGTTTCAACTGTCAAAGTCAAATCGATAAAACTACCCCCTTGAGCGTATTTATAGGCGTGACAACGTCATCAAAAAATATACTGTAACATGTGATGAAGATTTTCAGTGCATTTATGATATAATTGCTTATACATGAACTATTATGTCCTACATGTAGATATATCAATGTCAAAATACAATATTGATTATTTTAAATATTAGCGCATATTTCAATCTGTGGATGTATGTTAATGTACATTGCAATAAATGATAAATGAACCGCTCTTTAAAGGTTTGCACATTGCATTAAGCAAAACCTTATCTACCTGGATCTTTCGGATTTAATTTCACTATATATATATATATATATATATATATATATATATATATATATATATATATATATATATATATATATATATATATATATATATATATATATATTTTTACAATCGCCACATTACTGGTATCCATTGATAATTCACATGTGTTATGAATTTAATTGTAAATTGCCATATTTAAATTTTTCGTGTTTTTCTACTTTTTAAACAATCATGGAATTAATTTGAATGCCATTTTCACATATACTCACGATTAGAAATATACAAAAGAAACTCGCACTAAAGTGACGTCATTATGAAGCTGCAGATCAAAATATAACATAGCTGGCACGCAACGTTGTTTCAACGTTGAAAGTAGGTGGAATTTAAAGTTCAACGTTGTTTTAGCATTGAGGTTTCAACGTTGAAATCTCAACGTTCTACAACGTTGAAAGAACGTTGAAGATTCAACATATTTTAAACGTTAATTGTTTGCTGTTATTTCAAGGTTGAAACAACGTTGAAGATGCAACATATTTTTCAGCGTTGAAAAAGTCAGGGACATTTAACATTGAAAAGATGAATCTTACTTTAAAATATAGAGGGTTATTCAACCTTGAATCAAATCTATATGCAATAATGCATTGTTAGAAAATATGATTATTTACAATAAATGAAATGCATAATGAATTAACTTAAATTACATTCTAAGAAAGAAATTCTTTAAAATCATATGTCAGTTTTAAAAAAATTATCATTCCCAACAATTAAAAAAATTATCATTCCCAACAATCAAAATGAATTTGAATTGCCATACCTATACTGGATTCCTAAACTTCGTTATAAAAAATCATTACAAACAAAGATATATAGCAGGTTCCAGTAAATGTTCTACCGAGCCTTTTTCTTTAATCCTCACTGAAATATTAACAGCAGTGAAGGAGAAACTTCAGGAGTACTGTACAACAATATATTGTAAAGAAGTGGTGTAAATCAGATGTGCATACTTAAAAATTCCAAGGAACTTTAAGAAAAAAAATTTGAATCACCAAATTTTATCCAAATCATGAACAATAACATTAAAACAAACGAATTTTCAACACTTCATACAACCATTTTCGAATTCCCCACGATAAATAAAAGACCAGGCTCTTTGACATCATTGACAGCTGCTTTTTCAATAAAAATGGAACTCGTAAATTTACTTACCTTGTCAATGGTCATTTGTAACACAATTTTGTTAAAAAAACATTCTGATTGTACACACAAGTATTCTAAAGTTGACATTATAAAAAGATGCTTGAGTTTCTGATTGACAATATCTGTGTAGTTTTTGGAGACCAGGTCTTCCAACAATTTGTCAGAATACCATGGGTACCAATTACGCCCCGTTATAAGCAGACCTATTTTGTATTCATATGAAGCAGAATTTATTCAAAAATTTCTACATGAGAAGAAGAAATCATTCGCTGTGGCCTTCAACACGACATTTAGATATATCGACGACGTATTATCAATTAACAGTAGTTACTTCCATTCACATGTCTACTCGATATATCTCAGTGAGCTTGAAATAGAAGATACCACAGAGTCTGACACATCTATTTCATATTTGGATATTTTACTATAAAAAGACGTTAATGGTAACCTAAAAACCTAGCTTTAAGATAAACGCGATGACTTCAACTTTTCAATCGTCAACTTCCCTTATTTATGTAGCAATATACCCTAAGTATCACCTGCATATGGGGTTTAGGTCTCTCTGTTGATTCGATACGCAAGAGCAAACTCTACGTACAAAAAATCTCTAAAACGAAGCAACCTATTGACAAATTGATGAAACAAGAATATTGTAGCGGGAAAGTCCTTTTCCCAGTAGCGCTGCCACCAGCTGATTATCTCCCATCAGCAAGGAAACTCAAATATGAACCTCTTATAAAAAACTTTAAAAAATGACCTGACCTATTCAACTCTCAATACTTTTTCTCTGACCCTGACCATCACCAACACCTGAACAGAAGTCTTAAAGACTTGTAAATGAGACACAATTTCATAAAGTTAACAAATTTATTCATTCAAATCAATAAAACAAGCAAAATATAAAACAACACGGCTGAGGACTTCACTTATGTGCGTAAAATTGTTACTCAAAACAGACACGAAGACGAGATCGACTGATATCATAGCACAATTAAAGGGGAACAACTCGGGATAACTCAATGTGACAAAACAAGAAGGTCAATCACTTCTCATATAAAAATTAAAAGCTAAACTCATCTGAGGCTATCACTCATGAGTTTCTTATCTGTAATTAGAAATAAATAAGCTATAGAATTCTCAGGGGAAAATCACCCTTAAGAATCTAAAAGTTCCTAATAAAATTTCTCTGAGGAAAATCACTCTTGAGAAATACCCTAAGTCTTCATACAACAGTAATTAAATTAATTATCAATTACAATGATCACTTGAGACAATCATCAAGTTATGTTTTCAACAAAGACTTTTCTAAAATATAATTTCTCTCACAAATAATTAAAAAGAGCCTAATTTTTGATATCAGATAGACCAGACTTTCCAATAAAGTTGAAAATTAAATAACTCAGTAAAATTCTACCAAATCTAGTTTGCTATCAAATCTCAACTGATCAAAGTCTCAAACAAATCCCTAAAATTAGCCAAATAAGTTACCAAAATATTTGCTACTTCTGATAACTCAATAAAACAACTTTCCATAAATAAAATTCAATAAGATTCCTTTCAAAAATTAAGATGTAGCCTAAACAATAACAAAATAAAATAAAAATGACTTACGTTGCCTCAAGAATGAGAGAGAACCAAAAGACTTCGAATTACAGAATTTACCAGGCTTTTATACTATGAAAAACAGAATTCTATACATCGCGCGAGCAAAACATAGAAAAATACAGAAAAACACAGAATCTGTATTATCACGTGACATTAACAGAAAATATAACAGAAAATCTCAATACAGAATTCTCTTAGTAAAATCTCGTCGATTCTCGTCTATAAAATTATAAAACAAACCGTAATATTTACATTACGAACATTTCTTATATTTTCAAAAATCTTGTATACATTCAGTCATTATCGAAAGAACATGCTATTCATATTTCCCGCAGTAACAGAAAAATCGATAATTTAACATTCGGAATGCCTCAGTATTCACTATACAAAACATCTAATTACTGATAAGAAACTCATGAGTGATAGCCTCAGATGAGTTTAGCTTTTAATTTTTATATGAGAAGTGATTGACCTTCTTGTTTTGTCACATTGAGTTATCCCGAGTTGTTCCCCTTTAATTGTGCTATGATATCAGTCGATCTCGTCTTCGTGTCTGTTTTGAGTAACAATTTTACGCACATAAGTGAAGTCCTCAGCCGTGTTGTTTTATATTTTGCTTGTTTTATTGATTTGAATGAATAAATTTGTTAACTTTATGAAATTGTGTCTCATTTACAAGTCTTTAAGACTTCTGTTCAGGTGTTGGTGATGGTCAGGGTCAGAGAAAAAGTATTGAGAGTTGAATAGGTCAGGTCATTTTTTAAAGTTTTTTATAAGAGGTTCATATTTGAGTTTCCTTGCTGATAGGAGATAATCAGCTGGTGGCAGCGCTACTGGGAAAAGGACTTTCCCGCTACAATATATATATTAAACACATGCTACAAACAAAAGGGTTTAAAGATTTTCACACTAACAAATAACCCGGTCATTATTTTATATCCGCTACATTATTCTTCAATAATCATTATTTATAATTACTGATATCAATTTTAACATGAAGACAAATCTAATTCTTTTCATTCATTCAAAGTGGGCAAGAACATGTACTTTTGTTTGTTTTTCTCCAATTATTCTTGTATATTTCTATTTTATTTTTCAAATTCCAATTTATTTCCAATTTATATATGTATATGTCTATCATTTGAGATGAAAAGTTATCAAAATAAATGACTTTCACATCATTATCTCTTTTGTCGATAGACTGATTTAGAGAAAGGAGCTTCCTGTTCATTTCGAATTCTTGCCTACGACAATAACTTTGTTGGACTTAACCATGTGCGTGATTTAAAATCATTGGATCCGCTACCTTGTGGAACCTAAGTTTTAACCAGATGAGTGTTTTTTTTTTTAAAAAATCCTGGATGTTATTTCAATGACCCACTTTTCACTAGTAAAGTTAAAGGAGTTAATTAAACAGTGATTTTAGAAATTCAGTGATTGAATCCAGGATTTATGTTTGTCTTTAAAAATGCAGTTTAAAACAAACTCAGTCAGAAACTTAATACTGAATCACAACTTACATATTTCGAAAATTGAGTATTACCGGTATTAATATTTTTTAATGAAAATTTGAAAAATAAAATGTATTCAATTTTGACTGTACTTAAGGAGGGATTCTTGTCTGGTTTCTGACTAAATGAAATATTCAAAGTGTATTTGCCCATATGTCGTATATATTTAGATGTAAAGGATATAAAAAATTATATTTTTCTTTCCTTCTCTAAATTGTACAACTTTAAATACCAATGGTAGGCTGGGTTTGATATCTAGCAGGGACTATATTTTTGGTGGAATAGCGGCGTATGAAAATATCTCCTTTTCTGCATCTTAAAATTACTTCAAAACATTGAATTTTGTTAAAATTCTAAAACAATTAAAGAAATTTGAAATTTTCTGAAGTGACTGAAATTAATCACTATGGACTATTGTTTTAATATATATAAGATAAATTCAATTTCTAAACAAACTACAGTCTTATTAGCTTTTGAAAGCTTCCTATCTAAGAAAAGATTTGAGCATAAAACCAGTAAAACGTGTTTTTTCTCTCTTACTAAACGGTCAAAACTTTTTGTTTTTGTATCACTTTGTAACTTGATTTGACTACTTTACCATATGTGAAAATAAGAAAAATTTAAATATATGAAGTATATCAAAATAACTACTATTCCCTAAAAATTTAACTAAAATGGAGGAAATTTGGATTAGCCTATATCTCTTTTAGTTAAATTTTTTATCTTAATTTGGTAGTATCATCTGATAGACCTTATATGGTGAAATCTTTTTATGCAAAAAGAAAAACATTTAATTTGAAATAATTGAAGGCATCAAATGATTGGCAAAAGTATTTTTTTCATTCTTGATGTCAAGGAAAAAGATGATGACCTTGACCTGACCTTGCACATAAAACAAAACGGTCAAATTTAATCTCATTGATACCAGCACTTAATGATATCGTCATCTTAAATCTGTGAAATTTTCATTAATTTTTAAATACAATGAATATGAGAAGAATCCCTCCTTAAGATTATTTGATATGTGTCACAAATCTTCAAAAAAATATATTGTCATAAAATTCATTATGGTGAACTCCTTTAAGAACGCTTTTAAAACCATACACTATGATGCAATCAACATTCATAATAGCTATTTTTTTTACCAGGAAATGTTATAAGTTTAGTAATAAAAAGTTTGAAAATACATCTCTGACATTTAACATTTTGAAGAAAAAAATGTACAAAATCAAGTTATAGATATAAATTTGAGAATTATATTTTTAAAACTTTTAAAATAAATATTCTTATAACATTTGCTGAAAATCTTCGCTAAATTGTTTTAAAAACGTTTTTAATAAAGCCATCAGGCGATGAAACATTTTCAAAAAAAATGTTTTTGAAACATTTTGGAAATATTTAAGAAACATTTATTTTTATTTAACTTGGAAGCTAGCTGTAGCCTTGATAATAGTGAATGTATATTTGATTGTGTGGTCAAAATTTATTTGTATATAAAGCAATGACTGGTACAGTGGTTAGAGTGTTTGCTCTATAGTCGCGGTGTAAGGAGTTGATCCTTACGACGCACGTTCGAATCCCAATGTTGGACGTGGAGATCGATCCTTCGGATGAGACCATACAAACCGAGGTCCCGTGTCGCAGTGGGTGCTGGCATGAAAAAGATCCCTCACTGCTCAATGCCCCTAAGTGCCGAGTTTTTACTTATGACCTTTTGATATCATTTATGTCGTGTAATGTTTTATCATATTTTTACTCTAATAAAAGACGGAAATAGAGATGATGTTTAATGTCTGAGTTATTTTTATGCATCACTTTTCAATGGTATAGAATTATCAATGTATGCACATTTAACAAAAGTTGTGGTGATTTCTCAACCGTAAGAGCCTCAGTCCTTTCACCAAGGGAAATGTGGATTAATCAATATTTCTGTATTTCTGTTCTGTTCGTCAATTACAAGTCTGAAGACAAGTTATATGTTATGACCTTCGTACATCAAACATCAATCATAACACAGGTATATATATATATATATATATATATATATTAGGGATGTCAAATCGGTCAATATTTGATAATCGGTTACTCGGACGATTTTCCGATCGAGTACCCGGGTACTCGGTAAAAGTGTGTATAAATGCATGTAAAAGTTTGTTGATTTATAGACCTGTATACCCCATCGAGGATTCCTTTCATTTATAAGTAATGCATGTATATAATAATCGAGCCCAACGAAAATGATTTTTGGTACTTAATTTATGTATCGAACAAACACAAAAGACACGATCAATTAATACACCAAAGACTACAAAATTAATGATTTACAGTTCTTGTTTAGGAAGACATTTTGATCAACGGAATGACTACAAAATTAATGATTTACAGTTCTTGTTTAGGAAGACATTTTGATCAACGGAATGAAGAGAAGGACGCAACTTTGTAAAGATTAAACTAGCGAAAGAGAATATCGTTGTCGTGATTGCTGGTCGTATTTTATTAACATTTTCAAATGTTTTCTTTTTTGATAACTTTGAAAGTTAAGTATGACGATTTCTTGTTACTAGTATTTTGCAACTTCACCCATCATGCATAAATTATCCCAAGTTTCCAACTGCCGTTGATGCTCTGGCAACAACCCAACAAAATAGACATTGATTCCTTAAATATATGGTTGTTTCCCCCCGTATACGCTAAATTTTACTATGCACAGCTGACTTTTAACAATTTTTTAATCTTCGGTTATTTTTAAACATTTCTTCACTTTTGAATTGGTAGCGGTATTTCTACGTATGCCAGATTTCGCTACTGTATCCTGATTGAATAATCTAAGGATAATGGATCTAATGGATCTACAATGTAATTAAACGATTGAATCATTGAAATCAAATTATTGAAGCCATCCAAAAATTAGGGTCACAAGAGGTGAGGACAACTATGTGTCAAGTGATTGGTCACGGTAATTATACTGTATATACATGTACATAGCCACAGGCGTTAACGGGCGATAACGGGTATTAACTGGAGAAGGTGACGCTAATTACTGTAAAGACATGGACAGTGCATATTTAAATAAAAGTTTTTAATAGATATATGCACTTTAAAGTATGAAAAAATATACATCCGAGTAGCCGAGTACCGATTTTAGTATTCGATACTCGGACGTTCGATCGAGTACCCGGTTCACCGGGTACTCGTTGACATCCCTAATATATATATATATATATATATATATATATATATATATATATATATATATATATATATATATATATATATATATATATATATATATATATATATATATATGATTTTTTTCATGGACCAGATCCGTATAAGATTGACATCACAGATATTTCAAGAAACCCCGTAGATTACCGGAGTACAGTATAAAAGAGGTTTACTCATTATCGGTATTTTTTTGAAAAACTTCTTAGCTTTCAAATGTCAATATATGTTTTTGTTTCAGTTTGTATAATATGTACTCTTTCATATCATGTGTCAGCCAACGAAAATTATACACCGCCATCGTAAAGGTGATAATTTTAATCAAATTGCAGTTTGCAGACCTCGACTTCTCTTCAACAAACAATATGTAAACAACAATAAAACACTTTTTTCAGAGATAGATTCTCGTATCAACAGAAAGGATTGTATTTTCAATACGACATAAAAAGGGTTTTGCTTACACATTGATTGTTTGATTTTTCACTCATATAGAGACGTCACCATATACCGTGAGGGGCTTAAATTTAGACATTTACTCGGCTCAGGTGAGCTAAAAATGAAATGTGACCCCATTTTTGTGTTTAATATCCAAAATAAAAAAAATAGCAATAATATTCATGTAAAAATCTTTAATATGGCATTTCTCCTTCACTAAATTTCAGAAACATACTTTATTCACGTTTGATTTTCTTACCTTTACGTGCAGAAAGGTCACACTTCATTTTTTAGACTTCAAGAATTTTTTTCTGACCAAAACTATTAGCCTTGAAAATTAATTGATTTAATATGACATGTCAAACGTTGCAATATTCGATCTTTTCCATTTGTATTGTATAATTTTCCATTTGTATTGCATAATTTTCCATTTGTATTGTATAATTTTCAATTTTGTATTCTTCAATATTTCATTTGTATTGTAAATTTTGTATTTGTATTCTTTCATTTTCCATTTGTATTCTATAATTCTCCATTTGTATTGTATATGTTTTTATTTGTATTATAAAATTTTTATTTGAAATGTATAATTTTCCATTTATTTTGTAAAATTTTCCATTTGTATTGTATAAGTTCTCATTTGTATTGTATACTTTTCCTTTTGCATTGTATACTTTTCCATTTGTATTGTACAATCATAAAAAACAAATAGAAAATTAAAGAATACAAATGGAAAATTTACAATACAATTAATGGAAAATTATACAATACTAATTGAAAATTATTCATACAAATAAAAATTTTACAATACAAATGAAAAATTATAGAATACAAATGGAAAATTATATAATACAAATAAAAACTATACAATATAAATGAAAAATTATACAATATAAACTAAAAATTATAGAATACAAATGGAAATTATTCAATACAAATAAAAATTATACAATACAAATGAAAAATTATATAATACAAATGAAAAATTATAGAATATAAATAAACATGATACAATACAAATGGAAAAATATGCAATGCAAATGGAAAATTACGGAATATAAATGAAAAATTATACAAATGGAAAAGATAATATTGCAACGTTTGACATGCCATAAATGATAATATAAAATGTTTTACCGTGTTTATAATATTGTTTCAGTCAATATTTCAAATTTTTTTTTAAGTGCAAAAAGGTCTGTTTAAACTGGCTTTCACTAAGAAACAAGGCATTTAATTGTTACCCCTGTTTCTCTTCACTTTTTTAATTCCTTATCCGAATAAGTATTTAGACATGTATATGAAATATATGGAGATAACGAACAGTATTCAAGCTCAAAAGTCCATTAATCAATACAAAATAGGAGCAGAGCAAACACGGACCTCCAAACATCAGAGGTGGGATCAGGTGCCATGGAGGAGTGAGCATCCCCTGCCGACCGGTCACACCCGCCGTGTTCTCCTTGTCATGATCGGGAAATAAGGGAAAAATCCGTCGACAATTCAGAATGTAAATAATGGCCTAACAATTAGTGTGAAAAACGTCAGTCAGCATTTGACTCAATGATAAATTGTATTTGCTGACAAGGTCATTGTATCGACCATAGATACTTCATGAAAAACTGACATTACAATACTTTCAGGTGCTTACAGTGTACCTCTTTAAGTTAGAATGATAAAGATATACTTATACCTGAAGTCTGAAGAAAATGTGTGATCATGGGTGACATTTAAAGACATCATACATCATATTTGTAGCTGCAAAAGTGAAGCTTTCTGATTGAGAAAATTCGGACAGACAAACCACAGTTTGCCTGGTTTGTCCGTATTTTCTCAACCAGAGCAAATTTTCTGTAGCTTTAAACTTCACCCGAGGTCATTTTGGCAGATACACGGTCACCGATAGAAAAAAGTGCAAAATTCATGTCAAGTGCATAATTTTATCATGTTTATAATGTGGAAACATTGGTTGTCCCTATTTCACTCAAAGCCAGGTCACTTAATTATTACCAGTCTCTTTATTTTTCCAAGGCATTTTGGCAAGTTCGAGATCATATTTAGGAAGTACTTCAAAATAATTGGCTCAGGGGTATAAATTTTTGGGCTCGCTCACAGTTCGTCTAGATAGTTTATATAATTTCGTTATTGATTTTTTTCTTCTTCTTCAAATAATAGTGTACGCAAAAATAGTCAAAAATTTGTTTATATAATACATATAGCACTTCGTTTAACATTGCATAATTAGTGCAAAGTATAAATTTTGTATAATTAATACAAGCATTCATATGCAGCTCTTAATATAGTTTTCAGACGGCATTATCTTTCTAATTTTTGAACATTCAGAAAATATGGACAATTACAAAGGTGAGCCGTATCTCAAAATATAACATGCACAGGTCCTAGAACGTTTTAAGTTTTTAGCTCTACTGGTCAGAGACCAGAAGAGCTTATGCGATAGTAAGGTGTCCGTCGTCCGTCCGTCTAGCTGTCTGTCTGACTGTAAACAATTTTTCAAAATGCTATCCCTCCTACAGGTTTGGTCTGATTTCAATATAACTTGGCACAGAAATAGACTACACTAAGATACATAATTCTGTGTATCGGATTTTGATTTCGATGAAAGGTGTTACCATGGTTACTTAAAGTAGAAATTTCTGTGAAATACTTTCAAAATGCTACGCAGCTCTGTTAAGGCTGCATAAAGGGGGCGGGGCCTAATTTATACGGGAAAAGTTTACTGTGACATCACACAAATATAGCAATTCCTCACAATAACAGAAAATGAAATAATTTGCGAATCTAAACTGCATAAGAGTAATGACCTTTATCAAAACTTACCACTGCATTCATTTTTGTCGCTAGTTAAATTCCAGACAGCAAGATATAAACAAATCACTGATCGCAATGCACTTGTCGACATGACGTCATCATGGTAAAGTTTGACGCATTTTATGTGCAGTGAGAGGCGGATCAAATAATTTTTTCACAGTGAAAAATGCATTTTATTATTAAACAGAATATTATTTGAAAATCTGAGGTAGACCATTAATACAAATCTGAAACGTTTGTTTATTGCCATTATTTAAAAAATATCGAGAGAATGTATTGAATTAATTCTACCGTGTTTTTGTCTACAGGGTGTGCATGTTTCACGCCGAGGTGCCTCATTAAATCGCCTTTTCGCAAGGGCATACACTTAATAGATCTTGACCATTTTTTGAATACACATAATGGACATATTCCTTAACTTGAAAAGTGCTGCTGCTTTCTTGAAATCGATAGCATAACTTAATAAATGCATAAAATACTTGGTAAAGGTCACACATATTTCGACATTAGCTAGACAACTTCAAATTTAAACTAATAAAATGCGAATTCTATTTAAAGCAGCAGCACTTTCCATAAACTACAAGTTATGTAGAAACAATCTATTACTTTAATTTTTAATTTTAACTAGGGTATGCCCTTGCGATATTGAAATGTGTTTGTGACCTACATACAATACACATTACATGCATTTATCACGTGACTATCAAATAACGTGACCAAACCACGTTATTTCAAAGAATGTTAAAGTCATAAGATAATATAGTACCTTTACAAAATTAGAATTAATTTTAAAAAGGTATGTATTTATGCACTTTTATATTGTGTTGATTTCTTCGAACAATGCTGCGTACTCCTCCAACAGATTTAGTTTGATTTCAATATAACTTGGCACACAAGTAGACTACACTAAGATACATAATTCTCTTTACCGGTTTTTGATTTCGATGAACAGTGTTGTCATGGTTACTAAAAATAGAAATTTCTGTGAAATACTTTCAAAACGCTACTCCTCCTACAGTTTTGGCCTGATTTCAATATAACTTGGCACACAAGTAAACTACACTAAGATACATAATTCTGCATATCACTTTTTGATTTCGATGAACGGTGTTGCCATGGTTACTAAAAATAGAAATTTCTGTGAAATACTTTCAAAATGCTACTCCTCCTAGTTTTGGTCTGATTTCAATATAACTTGGCACACAAGTAGATTACACTGAGATACATAATTCTGCTTATCCATTTTTTGATTTTGGTTAAGTGTTGCCATGGTTACAAAAAATTGAAATTTCTTTGATATACTTTCAAAACATTACTTCGCCTACAGTTTTGTCTGATTTTGATATAACGTGGCATGCAAGTAGCCCTGAGACTACATTGAGATACATAATTGTCTTTGTTTTTTGATTTTGATGAATGATGTTGCCTTGGTAACTAAAATCGAAATTTCTCTAAAATTCTTTTAAAAGGCTACTACTTCTGCAGTTTTAGTCTGATTGCAATTCATCTTGCCAAAAAAAAAGAGAGTAAAACAAAGATTATTATTTATTTAGATGCTAGTTGCCCTCTCCCCCTTTTTTGTTGCTTTAATTAAAGTCAAGCAATGGCAAATTACCAGTATTCTGAAAAAAAAAATGGAACAGGATAGAGACCCCCCCCCCCCCCGACGAACTGGAGAGGATATCTAGGCCGATAAAAATATCCAGTTATCAAAAATATCTTAAAGGTCAAACAAATTGTTTTGCTGAAATAAAAACTAAAAAGCAATCAAACTTGAAAAAAATAGCCTTCATTTATGAAGTAAAAAATGATAATTGTCTGAAAAGATGAAAAATAAAGGAAGAAAATTGTTTAAAAATACATTTATTTACATTATTTACAAACACAATTATAAAAGATCAGATTTCAATAAAGAGGTTTTAAATTGACATGCTCTTCAATGTTTTGATAATGTCTGCGTATGTTATAAACGTTCTAAAATCCATGAGAAATGTTTACTTTTTCACATTCTTATGTGAAAAAATGAAAACAACCTGAAGGCTTTACAATCAATGTAAATTGTCATAACACATGATAATTTATGAGCTTTTTTTTAAATTTTAATTTACTAATGGAGTAATCTATTTTCCTGTTATTTCATTTATCATTTAATGAGACAATATATATTTTGTTCCAAATCTGTCACCGATCCAAAAGCTGAATTAAAAACTTATGACTGTCCTATAGAAAATATGGAGTTGTTGTGCGTGCTGGAATGACCCTCTCGTGTTCTGGTACAGCACGGAATAATTTGGCCTCTCTTGTGTCTGGATCTTTGAATGATAAAACTGCTGCAATGTTTCCACATCGATAACAGTAGTTAGGTGCTGACCAGACTGTCACAAGTTTCTCATCAAACATGTACTTATAGCCTGAAAAAAAAATCATCCATACAGATATGAAGCAATTCACTAAAACTTATGAATTCAATGATTAATACATGTATTAATATTATCTAACATACTATGCATCGTCGCAAACCATGGCCAAAACGTACGTCTGGCCAGTATAGGAGAGAGCTGTATGCGGACTCCATGTCCGCGATGATGCATACTATGTAACTTATTATTCAGTTCTCCACAGTACTAAATACAGCATTTCAGTATTTTCCACCTTTATCATCTCATTAATTATGCGTGCTTTATTGTCAGTTTTTACAAAACATTGTCTAGTACATAAATATATATTACCTTCGTGCACTAACTGATGAGCTCTGCATATAAGTTTCAGGTTGTTGATATGCATAAACTGAAATGATGAAATATTTCTTAATTAGCAATTTTATGTTCCTGGTGGCATTTTTATACAAGATGCCCATAAGCCACAATGCTCACCTGAGTCACCTTGGCAGCGTTTTTCAAAACAATGGCACAAACCTAGCCCCAGAGTCATATTTGAAGAAACTTGAATCTACACACTGAAATTTCTGCATATTTTTATGACTAATCATGACCATGTTGTTCTTTACAAGAAGTTTTTTAAAAGATATTTTCTTTGAATTTCTATTGTGATCCCACGGTACCCTTGCACCAGTGGCCCTTAAACTTGAATCTACAACGCTGGATGATGTTTGCATCAAACATCACTAATAACGGCCTTACTGTTCATAAGAGGAAAGTTTTTGTACATTGTTTTTTATTAAACTATACCTTCCATGTGAAACTTTTACTCCTACCCATGGAGATTATGATTTCAACGAATTTAAATCTGCAAAACTTGAGAATACTTGTGTAGTATGTACATGAATGACTTATCATGGATCTGCTGTTCTTTAAAAGAAATTATTTAATAATTTTTTCCCTATATATTGTCATGTAAAACTTGGATACCCTATTGTGCCCCAACCCTATTCCTGGATGGCACATTTCAAACAAACTTAAAATTCTTAAATTTACACTCTCTGAGGATGCATGCACATTAATGTGACTTATCATTGCCTTGTTATTGAGATTATTAAAAAAAATTCCTAAATATTCTCATATTAAACTTTGCATTTTGACCCCTTTCTACCCCATGGGACTATAATTTGAACCTGAATCTATACTACCTGGGGATGATTGCATATTAATTTCACTACTCATAGCATTTAATGTTCTTAAAAACAAAATACATGCATAAAGAAATTTTCCCCTCTATATTCCCATGCTAAACTTCTTGAATTCTGGCCCCAACCAACTCCCTGGGGCCATGATTTGAATAAAATTAACTTTACCTTGTATCTTAAAACTATCAATTTCCTCTTTTCTGGTCCAGTAGTTCCGAGAGGATTTTTAAGATACCCACCCTAAATCTGCATTTCATTCTCCTTTTAATAGTATGTGGCCCCTCATTTGAACAAACTTGAATCCCCTTTACTCAAGAATGCTTGTGACAAGTTTGGTTAAAATTGGATGAATGTTATCAGAAAAGCAACTTGAGCTTTATGCTCAGATCAGCTACTAACTGCATACAGTGCAAGTCAGCTCATAAATCAGACTTCATTTTTTTTTAATCTCCACTGACCAAGGCCTTTTGTAAAGAAACTTGGGTCTGGTGATCCCCATCTTTCCTTTCATAAAACCCCCCCACTTATATGGGATTTCCATCTTTCATTTTAAAGGATCTTCCATGCCAAAAAAATAGCATTCTTACCTCATTTGTGACCTTTGCCCCAAAGAGCCATCCTGCACCCCTGGGACTGATTGCCCATGTCTCAACATCCTCAGGATCAGACCATACCAAATGTATACAGCATTAAGGAAAAATGTCAAATTATCATCAAACAATACTTGTTTTTGAAATATTCCAACATTGGCTTTTAATTAACATGTGTATTTTGGAAAAATCTGCACAATTTAAAAATTTCTGTTACAAACCAATCATTCTCTTGAATAGACAGATATTTATGAATACAAAAATGAATACTCATTTTACAATTATGAAATAATGAGCATTTCTGATATATTAATAATTTTAGGAAAGAAGGCAGCAAGAAATGACTTCACAATTTCTTGGATCTAAAGCTCCCACCCCCCTGGATTTACAGAGTTATTGAATTTCTACATTATCAAACTAGAGAGTTCCAAGGAACAAATGTGTCGCCTGCTTTATAGCATCATTAAAAATAACAATAAACCGAAGAGTGGCCAGTTATTTATTTGCTACTAGCATTATCATGATTTATAAAAGCACAGGAAAAATCCATGAAGAATAGCGTTTATCATATAAAATCTGATTTTAGAATAGAAATATGATTCCCCAATCTCCAAAGCTAGGGGGAATAATGAAATTGAAATTAACCTTTAAAAAAATATATATTTTTCATTTTAAAACATGATAAATGCGTGTTTAATCTAACCATCCCCAAAAGAGATTTCAGTCTTTCTTTAATACTGGTATACCAATCACGATGTATTTTGAAAGTACAATCTATTTAAATTTCAGTTTGTGTGGTTACAGCATGGCATACAGTTTCAAAGTAGTTTCATGAGCTCATAAACATGAATTATAGTTGCTAATTTCAAAACCCTGCCTCACAAAATCAAAAGAAACACAAACTGAATCAACCATTCAGAGTATTTTTGCAAGGAAGGTCAAAGTCAAGTGGATTGTAACGCTAGTAATGTCAAACAATGTACATGCTAAATAGCATAAATTTACCTTTTAAATGTCAAAAATATGCTGTGTATATGTACAATGAGCTATTTTGAAAAGTAGGTCAGGAGTCAAGTTAAAAGGTCACAACCATAGTATTCTACAAAAGCCAAAGTGCCAAGCAATAAATGTGCAAAATATCAAATCCATACCTATAAATACGGTGTAACAGACAGAAGAAAGGACAGTATTCAAGTAAAGTGATCCCCAAGTGTCGCTCTGCTCTGCAGGCAACACAAAATGACCTAGGACCCCCTATCCACCACCCCCTGCCCCCAATAAAATGACAAGAAGAGTCATGTATATGAAGGAAGCTGGCTTAGAAAAGAGGCAAAACACCCCCCCCCCTCCTTTTTTAGTTAATTTAGTTAATGCCCAAGTTAGTCGGAAACAAATGTTCAGCAGCAATATGACTTTACCTTCTATGCACTGAACAGAATGTTCATTATATGAATTTTTTAAAAAGTCAGATCTAAAATTTTATTCATAAATCACTTATGATATTACATAAAACATAATGGAACAAATCATGGTGAGTTGTTAAAAAATGTTCTCTACATGTTAATGCAAATCTTTCTTGTCAAAAACTGTCACAACAGCACTATTCATCTGCAAACTTCTTCATTGATGAAATGAAGTTAACATATGCCTTCTTTTCATATTTTGTGCTAAATTCAATCAAGTCTTGAGTGAAAGCTCTGTCAATGCCTCTTTCATCAAGAACGTCCATAAGCCCCTCATACATGTCAACATCCATATTTTCTGCTTCGCAAACATATGTTGTTTCTTTAACTTCTCCTTGGGTCATTGCAACGTTGATAATTTCGAATCTGTCAGACACATCATCCTCTGATGGCTCTTCCCCGATTTCTTCTGAAATCATGCAACGGATAGCCATTGTGTTACCACTAGGCTTGACAATTTCAACTTCAAAGGGAGGCTTACAAAACAATGGCATCTCATACTCTACTTCCTCTCCCTCTGGTCCATATTCCTCCAGAGCTCCAGCAATGCTGAATTTTACTCTGACAGTCTCTTTGCCTATCTTCTTGTTTAAAACCACTTGAACTCCTTCACATTCCTTTGTCCATCCATCAAGAAGGTTGTCAATTTCTTCAAGCCCGTCCTCCGTTTCTGACTTTATTTCAGATTCCAGGTACTTCGACAAATTGGAATCACTTTCAAGGCTGGCACTTTTCTGATGACACCAACGCTGTTGTACGCTTCCGAATTGCCTCGGAAAATTGACAAGGCTTGAAAATGTCCTTTTACACACCATGGTACGACCGGTCAGATTTCTTATTGCCGTGAATCCATAATGTTGGAAAGAAGATCTCGTTTTCAGCGCACACAGAAACGTTTTCCGCACTAAACTAGACATTTTATGATAAAAAGTTCATAAAACACGTGAAATCAGGTCAGGTTTGGTTATTGAGTAAAGCGTACGTATAATGATTCATACTTCCTTTTATTAAGTCGTACTACATTGCTTCGAATTTTAAATGCAGTTTCATTTAAACCAACCAAACTTTGAGCCAGTGAGAAAATTTCACAGTTAAACACCAGAAACTCTTACACTTATTACATTACTTAAATAACCAGCTAATTTTATGTTTCAAGAGTTATCTTTTTATATATTAAAAAAAAACAAACAAAAAAAACCCAACTTTTTTTCAGCAAACTGAAGAAAGACAAAAGAAAATATTGTTTCTGTATGTAACATAACAATCTGTTTTGGGTCTATCATTTGGAAAAATTCCATATTTTTAGCTATGTGACACAACTTGTAAAAATGCATGACCTTCGTTAACAGTTACCTGAAAGAAAAAATCCAAATACATATACACACAAAAAAAGGATATCACAAAAAGCTCCTTTGTGAGGGATTTCTTGATTCCTCTCAATTGTTCTAATCTGGTCAATGGTCTTTATATCTGGGGACAGACCTCCATGGACACACAAAACACACTCATCTATAATCTGTTGAAAAAAATCATTATGATCTCTATTTTAAATTAATAGAAAGAAAAAAATCTGCATACTAACAAAATAAAGTTTTTATAATGGAAAATTGAATTCCACAACTCTATCACTCAAAGACACATGAATTACTGCTAAAAGATACACTTGTATATATATCATTTAAGTCTGGTGATCTCTTAATACCATCTTTGCAAGCCAAGGATTTTCGGTCCGCTTTGCTCTCCAGAAGAGAGAGCGAAATGGACCAAAAACCCCTGGCTTGCTGAAATGCCTTAGAGCATGTTTGCAATATTTTTGGAGAAACAAATAAAAACTTAGTAAAAGATTCCTTCAAATACAAAATCCCCGTATATGTTAATCATAGTTCATACTCACTGCTGCTACTGTGAGGAGATCAAACACTTTACAGCAATACCTCCAGGCATTGGCATTCCCATATTTAGACTGACATTCATCTATAGGTTAAAAAACATACACTTTTTCAAACAGAGCATCTGTGTGGGTATACATACATGTTAGAAATCTTATTTCCCATATCTACAGCTGCAGAAATGTAGCCTTCTGGGAAAGCAAATTAGGACAGACATACAAGAGATGTCTGTTCAACAAGCTGCTGCTAACACATTGACTGACATGTCTGTCCACAACACACAGTATGTACATGACTACATGTATAGTTCACCAAACAAAATACAACAGACAAGAATATTCATGTGCTGATGGAAATGTTCCATCAAAAACATACCAGTGGAAAGTTTCCCCTCAAAAAGTTATTAACACAGTCAAACCTTGTTATCTCGAAATTAATGGTAAAAGAAATAATTCGAGATATAAGATTTCAGAAATCAAGGATAAAATACTAAGAGAATGATTAGCGGCTGGGACTTCCAGATGGGTTCAACATATCCATGGTATTTGAGATATCAAAATTCAACTGTATTAACATTCCAGTATCAAATTTCTTATTTTAGTTTTTTTTTTCATTCATATTATGAACCTTAACAGCATTTCATAAGTACATGTATTTCTTGGTCTTTCGGGCATAAAAGGAAATGTCATTAAGTACTTAGTAAGGTTTGCAAGTCTCACTGTCACTGGCTGACATTCAGTGAGTTTCCACAGAGCCAATGGAATTGACAAATCAGAATTATTTAACAGTAAAATCTTACAGCTTTAATCACATTTTCAAACACCATTCCACAGTTTTATTACTGAATGTAAACAATGATGCTTAGAGATCTTCAGATGATTCTGGCCATTAAATGGCTGGTACCGGCACATGCATGTTGATAGACTTGACAAGGGAGATAAGTACATGAGCAAAAATTTTAACCGGAAATTGAATAAAATTTCAACCTATGGTAATTAAATTACACTTTTTGATTCATTTCTAACAGCACATACATGTACATGTATCAAATGAAGTATCATTTACATATCTATTTTCTAGGATTTATTGTTCAAGCCCCACTTCTTATAGTAGCTAAAACTTTTTTTTTTCTTGAGAAAAAAAATGTATCGTGTACATGTATTTATTTTACATTTGATGGGGTGGGGAAGGTGGGGGTGACTGGTCATTTGTGGAATACAATTACTTACCATAAAATCCATATATCTGAGTTATCTGTCTGCTTTCATGATTTCCTCTCAACAGAATTATTTTGTCTGGCCATCTGTCGATTTAAATTTTAAAATAGTAAAAAAAAAGAGTTACAGTAGACTGTTGCTATAGCTAAACACTACTACAAAATAAGGTAATTCAGTTGCCATTACACTTTTCTTTCTTTAGCTACATGAAAATACTGTACACCTGTATTTTACCTGGCTTTTAGTGTCAGTAACAATGTGAAAGTTTCCAAACTATAATATCCACGGTCAACAAAGTCTCCCTATATGAAGAAAAGTAAGCACACCTAAGCATGTATAGAAGAAATTCATAAAAATAACTAAATAACATGGTAGACTAAATTTTCGAATTCTAAAAAATTTACAACATAATTATTTCCTGAAAATGAATGATAAATTCTAGGTACAAAGACCTTATGATTAAAAAAAATTGTTATAAAGACTTAGTTAATGCTTATGCAAGTGAACATACCATAAAAATGTAGTTTGTGTCTGGACACTGCCCTCCTGTTCGGAATAATTCCATCAAGTCATAAAACTATTTTAAAAAAAAACATAATTTATAATGATAAATAATATTTTATTACAATATAACAAACACAAATTGAAAGCTCATAGCAAAATACCATGCTTCTAAAATTTTGTCATCAATACATAATCAAAATTTGTTACTGTATATCCAATTAATTGTCTGGAAGTACTGGGTGAATTTTTTCTTTGTTTGTTTGTTTTTTCAGAGACATAAATAACAGAGATTTGCAACTCCTGTACTTCCTGTCTAGAATATGTGACAGGTCAATCCTATTAATTACTCTTAGTTGGTTTTGTATTTTGATTTAAATAAATCATTATAAATGTATGATCAGGTATGGGTGTCAGACTGGTAAAGTTTTTAAACTATATACATGTGTATTAGTAAATAAAAGCAAACAAAGCAAATTAAAGAAGTAAATGATCAAAAGGTTGGCAAAATCTCAGAGATATGGCTGACCAATGTCACTTGTTGGTATTTCAGATTTCACCTTTGTTAATGTATAAAAACTATTATGAAAATATAACATTCTGAATATTTTTTGAAATGAATAAAAGGTTCTACTTTGTTATTCTTGATCATTTTAAAGATTTTTATGATTTAAATGGTGCAAGATTTGAAAAACAAAAATTAAAACAATAGCACATGGAAGAAATCTTGAGATTTCCAACAGTTTCAAATTTTTGTTATATATGTCTCTGGGTGTTTTTGTTTAACCTGATTTTACAATTTTATCCATCTTAACGATAAACATTCTATACAGTGTTTACAGTTACACTATCATGGTTATGAAATCTCACTCTGGTGTTCTGAATATATTAAAAACAGGAATTGACCTGTTGTAAATTATGCTAATGAATGCAGTGTTTTCAATAAGAGCCGGCAACCAGCAAAATTAACCACCTGTAAGAGAAATTTTGCCGGCTGTGAGATTTCCGTAATTGGGATTTTGCCGGGGTTGGTAAGCGAAATCCGTAGATTTTATCGCAACTATCTATATGATATAGAGTAACTTCCCTTGAGTGCGCTCTTTTTTTATGGAAGTTTGATTAGATCCAATACGTACAACATTGCAGGTGTCATAACAGTATTTCACTTGAGGTTCACGTCAAATCATGGCTGACGCAAAATAATTCCTGAATCTTCCCTTCCGATTCGGGCATTTTAACACGAGACTGGAGCTGAATTTTTTTATGAGATGAAAAACAATATGTAAACTTCCTGTATTGACTAGATTCATTAATATGTTGACGGTGCGACCGTTGGGGCGAGCGCAGTGTTCACTTCATTATTATGATCCGCCTCTTCAAACCGCACGAGACAGACTGTGACGTCACATGACGTCGTATGTTAGCTGCATTTCCATAAACAAAGTTTAAAGAGTGCAAATATTTTAACTAAGAACGTTTAATCTACTATCTGCATGCAATATCCATTAAATTAAGGTGAGTTAATTTTGTGTGAAATTTTAGTTGTTGTCACCGCGTGAACGAAGTTAGCAGCGAGAACAAGAAGCGATGCATTGTGGGTCAGAATTACTGCGGAAAAAAATTCTATTGAATGAATGTGCAGTAGTCCGAATTTTCTCTTCGCCCAGGCGTTGTCGTTAGAGCTCGCAGTGACGAGCGGCGCTTCGCGCCGCTCGCTGCGCTCGCTATAATTTAGGGCGTGCTGATTTTTCTATATACTGTATTTGAGTGGGGAGTGATTAGGTCCTGGACTTGATTTTCAAGCACCTGCTCGACTTCCAACGAAACAAACTTGCGTGCCTTGCTGGATGCCTATGTATTTTTTGGTACTAAAATCTTTATAAAGAATTGTTTTACAAGATCTGAAAAGGAAACTTCTCAAAAGTTTGTTTTGAATTAATACCACCTACTCAAAGTTGCGCATTTTTGGTAAGAATATATAGCAAAATTTAATACTGTTGTGCAACCTGCAGTAAAACCAGATTTTATACTTAGAAATATTGTAGTCTATAATTTAAGGTTTAATTTCGTGAGTTTAGACGGAAAATGAGAAATAATGGCATTTTTTGGCCGTCATTGCCGTTCGTTCGCGTTTAATGGAGCATAGAAAATTAGTCCAGATTTCCTCTAAAATAATTTATCTTGACCACACAAGGGCCTGATTTCGATGTATCGGGTTGAGAGAAATGCATGAAAATTAGAAGAGACTTTAACAAATACCTTGCCATCACACTCGTTAACAGTATTTACTCATAAACAATTTCAAAGTCTATAAATTTAAAGAATTTAGACTAAACCCGGAGCAAAATAAAAATTCTCAATTTGTGTAAATATCGGTTAATTTGGAACACAGTGGTAACAGATGCAGAAATCTGGTTAGAAAAAAGAATTATTTAGGCAAAACAATCGTAATTAAGCAGAAAACGCCATGATATTTCAATAATATGTATTATTTCAATGCTCTTTTTAACTCCACCCCCCTTCCCTATGACAAAGACTACTTCTTTCGCCCTGTAATAAAAAGCAAACATATTTTAAATAATTTTTAATCCTTATGTGAATCAGTATGCATTAATTTAAAATTTGAGACGAAAAAATAACAAAAGTTCAACGCACAAGATCATGACATACAGTTCAACTTTTGCCATATTTTTAGAAATCCGCGTTCACCGCGAACACCCCTGTCACCGAGTGTCGCAAATATTTTTCCTACCTTGAGACGGATTTTTATGAAACTTGCTTTATTACATTGAATATTCATTACAGATCGGGAAAATAGCATTATTCTTGCAAGCAAAAATTTTAAGTTTTATTGCAGGTGTCATAACAGTATTTCACTTGAGGTTCACGTCAAATCATGGCTGACGCAAAATAATTCCTGAATCTTCCCTTCCGATTCGGGCATTTTAACACGAGACTGGAGCTGAATTTTTTTATGAGATGAAAAACAATATGTAAACTTCCTGTATTGACTAGATTCATTATAATTTAGGGCGTGCTGATTTTTCTATATACTGTATTTGAGTGGGGAGTGATTAGGTCCTGGACTTGATTTTCAAGCACCTGCTCGACTTCCAACGAAACAAACTTGCGTGCCTTGCTGGATGCCTATGTATTTTTTGGTACTAAAATCTTTATAAAGAATTGTTTTACAAGATCTGAAAAGGAAACTTCTCAAAAGTTTGTTTTGAATTAATACCACCTACTCAAAGTTGCGCATTTTTGGTAAGAATATATAGCAAAATTTAATACTGTTGTGCAACCTGCAAAACAAGGCTATAACTTGCGAGAGTAAAGTTTAAAGAATAAATTTTTAATGAATAATTCCAACCTCATATAAAATTCACAACTCAACGATTGCGATTTAACTTTAGCTATACAGGATATGATCATGATTATAGAGAATTTGGGGCTTCACTGACGCAAGCTTCAGGTATCTACGGCCTAAATTGTCGAACAGGAAAATAAATGTTTTTTTTTTAACATTCACTGTCACTCCACAAGCTAGGTCAAGATTATCACAACAGAAACCATTTATATCTAGACTGATATAATTTTAAGACCTTACAAATAAAAGTCTTAATTTTTTAATCGTGACTAAGACGTGGGACATAGGAAGTAATTCTTACAGAATTTCCTCAAATTGAAAATGTAAATTTGTATTCTCATTTATTTGTGTTAGTTCTCTTGAAATACAGGAACATTGCAACATTTCACATTTAAGAAGGTTTTTATGTACTTGTATTTTGTATTTGTATCCATTTTCTTAATTATTTCATTCTGACAATCTGTACAAAATAGTAAATAAATTGAAAGGTTTATGATATTTTAGTCTGAGATTGCAGAATATTTCAATTTTTGGGGGTATTGTATGTCACTATGTGTTAAAAAGTTCTTAAATTTTTAAATAAATTATTTCCTTAATTTTGAATAATTTTCCTGACCAGTTAATGTGAAAGGGACTAATTATGTAGCATTTTCAGTATGAAATTCTAACACAAACAATTGTCTGTGCTAGAATTTCATACTTAAGTTGTCTTAATGTTTTTACAGACACCTAGTTTTCAGGGGAAAAAAATCAGTCCGTCAAAAGTCCATATAACAAATCAGTGAAAGCGGTACAAATTGTTTTCTAAATGGCTTTATTAGGTAAAATTTGGTGATTGATAGCGACAGAAATGTGAAAAATTTATTGGCCTGAGAGGTAAGAAAAATGAGTCAAAAATGCCAATTTTCGTTTTCGGCCAGGGGGCTTTGTCCCCCTGGGCCCCCTACCAGGGCTCTGCCCTGGACACGCTGGGGGCCTGATGCGGCCCCCTGACCCCTCGCCGATATTGGTTTCCTGCTGTTCCAAATATATTTCCTTCTATTGAAAATCTTATTGAAAACACTGATGAATGGACCTTTTACCATATTCCCTAGCCAATTAAGGGGTTCTGATCTTGCTTCTCTCCTCATAAACCCTTGGGCTATTGTGCTATTAAACATCAGGATTGTTTACATCTAATCTTACCTAATACACGCAGCTTGCGTTATTGACAGAAATGAAGAGCATTTTAAAAAATCAAAGTATATGAAGAATAACTATAGAGCAAAAATTGAGCAATGTTTACTTGTTATTTAGGATGCAGATGTATATCTTCAATATATAGATTTCAGATAAAATTATATGCACATCAACTTAATGATGGATGATACCATACATGTAGCTTTTTATAGAATGGCATGTACCATTGGCTTGTTTTTCATTTTCAAGAATATAGTCAAGAAATATCCCAAAAGAAGCAGATTCAGATTGATCATATGATATCAATTTACCCCAGTCACAACTTGAGAAAAAAAATCCTGAATTTTGATAGCAAGAGCTTGTGAGGAGAGTAGCAGATTAAAAACCCTTGGCTGGCAAAGATGACCTTTTACAAATCCATATGACCCAATTGAACAGGTCCAGGAAAATCACTATATTTAGCTATATAGCTTAATTTACCTATATAGCTTTATTTACCTATATAATATAGCTTTATTTAGCTATTTTAGAATAAGTTTCTGTTTTATGAAAAGCAAACAAAAAGTCGCATGAAAATTATGGCTGATACTTTTTTAAAAAGGTTTGATAAAAACAACCTAGGGCATAGATAGTAAAAACATTGCCTCTTTTAAACACTTTTTAACCAAAAAATGCATCTCTATTGTTTGGATAGCTGTCCATTACTGGAAGTGCGATGAGGCATGACTAAGTGTGATTGCCTTGCATTGTGCTGAATTATTACCAATCAATTATCTTGTTGACCAAAACTACTTTTCTTTGTTAAAGTAGCTGCTTATTCACAGATTAACTGTTATACATAGCCCCAAAACTTTTAGATCTTTGACTGCAATTGCACAAAAGGAGAAACATTTTTAAAAGTGGGTTTTTGGTGAATTGTTTTCAGTCCATTTCAAAGTTGAAAACTAATACTGCCTCATTATGCGACTTTTTGTCTGCTTTTCATAAAACAGAAATTTACTCTGAAATAGCTAAATAAAGCTATATTATATAGGTAAATAAAGCTATATAGGTAGATTTAGCTATATAGCTAAATATAGTGATTTTCCTAGACCTGTTGAAGCATTTAAGCTTCTATACCTTTTATTATTAAATAATTTGATTATATACCTGTCCATGTATATCCCCACACACTGTTACTGGTGAAGAAACAGGCTGGACGTTTGACTCCTCAAGCAGAAGTTCACAGACCATATCACAAAGTTTCTGTAATATTGACAAGAAGTATTTTATTTGGCACTCAACAGAAATGGTAAGCACATAAAATATGCATATGAAAGTTGAATTTATTGTTTGTAGGTTTTATAAATTATTCAATAACTGGGAAAACTTGTAAACCATCATAACTCCATTTATCTGTTTCAGTGTTTAGTTAGTGCATTGGTTACTCAAATGAGAAATCTGAAGAAAAGAACATTACCATAACAGATTAATGGTGTTTGACTTGAAAACCAATTACAATGTTATGTTCCCGATATTATAACTTACTTTAAGGTCATTTTCAGGCAAGTATTTACATTCTTTTGCTACCTCAATCCACTTCTCGATTTCCGCCATGTTTGTTTTTCCTCGATGAATTTATACCATTCAAAAACAATGACGGTATTTCCGGATTTGTTTTCTAATTACACATTTTGAGTTAACCGTATATTTAATTAATGTACTTTTACACACAATTAACAGATAAGAGCATGATTTATTCATTATTAAGATTTTTAAAAAAAATAAAAAATATATATCCCATATATAAAAACTTATTGCGAGGTCAATTTTAGCCCAATTTTCATGATTTTTTACACTGAATCATGCAAAAATTGTTCATGTTCAAATATTCTTGTCTTAAAATGCTAAACAAAATGATAGACTAATGATTGAGAATGATTTAAGAAATCGTCAAGGCAAAATTACTAACCTCAAATAATGATTTCTTACCAAACTGGAATCGTAAAATTTTAAATTGAATTAATGCATTTGATCGAATGCTGCAGATATAGTGAGATACAAGTATGTTGAAATTATGTGAAGATCAGAAGAAACTGAAAATAATTATACGGTACCTTTTATGGTATTTTAGTAAAAAAAAAAAAAAAAGAAAAAAAAAAGAAAAAGAAAAAAAGAACCACAAATAACATTGCAATAATATTTTAGAAAAATGCACTTTTCAATGAAATATACATGTATACTGTATAGTGGAAAAATGAAATTATAACTCAGTTATGACCAGGTACGTTCCTGAAACAATTCAATATTTCCCAAGATCTGTAAAGAATTTTCTATATATAATATCACATTAATTTCCCGATGTGGATCATTCTTTAACAAACTTTAAAAACAAATGTAAGGGGGAGGGGGTATCCTATCACTTTCATTTTTTTAAAGAAGAGCTTCTCTGAAGATGCAATATACATGTATATAGCCTATAAAGATAATGCAATGTCAACTGTTCATGATCATGCAGTGCCTGAATTTGAAGACTTCAAGATGGGCATGAATCATAAAATTGAAGCACTATTCTCTTTTTATGAAAAAAATCCATATACTACTGTGTATTGTGACTGGTGAGGGAGAAAAATGCAACGAAGTAGACCAGGATTCGGACTCTTCCAGCTGAGCTGTATCTGACCACCGACAATCAAACCTGCCTGACCGCCACATTGCTACCTCCTTAAAGGTTTTTACCCCGAAGATCCCAACCAAGACTCTTTACTGGCAGGTCTTTCACCTTTCACATCCTGGTCATGGCACCAAATGTAACCAGCGATTCGATCATCAAACTCGGGCCCCATGAATCGACTGTAGACGGGTACTCTACCAACTGAGCTATTTGAGCTGATCAAATCTCGCTGATCGACATCGGAAAAGCAGGATTTTTCCAGCAAAAAAGCAGTGTCGAATCGCGGAAAAATGGAACTTAAACATGCAGCGGTCCAATTTATATAGTCAAGGGTGAAATCGACCAAAGAGCAGTAAGTTTACGTTAATCACTGAATCAGATACATATGGTGCGAGGCAACACTGATCTTTCAATAAAAACATGATAAACTTAGAGATGGTAAATATGACTCTAACCTTGACCTTCATATCACAGAAAGGTGGCTTTCTAATGGGTAATTTTTATACATGTATATTTATAACTTACTTACCTTACAAGTATACTTTCAACCCCCCCCCCCCCCCCCCCCCACTCAGCGCAATAGCGACGTAGAATATTTCTCTAAACTTCAAATCAGACCTTGGGTCAATTTTGATTTTGCCAATCAGAACATTTGTCTAAGTTTCTTTTATTGATTCAAAAAGTATTTTCTCCTTTTTGCAATATTTTTTCCTCAAGTTTTGAACGCATTTATGATATATGGGTAATAAAGGGGAAAGAGGTGGAAAAAGCGTCTAATTGTTTTCTGAAGAATTAGTTTCCTTATTTGGAAGTTTCAAAATTTAGGATCCATCCCTCAAAACTGGTGAAATTTATTGCCTCAATATCATGCCAGTATTAGTGATAAGCATAAGTTGCGCTTTTATTGATTTCACCAAAATGTAAATCGCAATTGCAAATTAAGATTTTCTTGGTATGAAATTATCCTACCTGACCCCACGCATGAGAAATCAGTATGTATAGTGTTCCCAGAGATTATTGAGATTTTTTTAATGATACGTTGGATTCATAACAAACAATATAATTTAATGTTACTTTTTTATTTAATGATAATAACCCGCACTTTCTAATGATGCATGCAGTTTTTATGGATAGCCTCCCATTTATTTAATATACTTCTGTTGTCTGCTGATATTCAAAATTACTGCCATTGAAAGTAGAAAGCCTTTTTCAGTAATGTATAAGTAACGGATTGTTAAATCTGGTGATATTTCTGAAACACCGAATACTCAGTATGTCACCGTCTACTCTGTATTGTTCAAAAAGAAAAGAAATTCAAAAAGAGTTTGTAGGCATTCACAGATCAAAGAAAGCGTTGATATTTGCTCAGTAAGAACAACACTGCATAAATAAAAAAAATGGGATTCCATTCCCATAGCCCTACCAGCTCTTTCCCTCTGCCGAATTCCTTTCCATCTATGAATTTTTTGCTCCACGTGAATCTATAGTAGACAGCGGAATACTCAGTGTTTCAAAAGTTTCTTAAAGTTTTACAAATCTTTGATAACTCTAGCTTTCTACAATAAGCTTTCTTTTTTCAATAACACTCATTTTGAGCATTGGCAATCGACCTGAAATTGTGTACAAAGAAAACGGTGAGTTATTTATGAAAACTGTAAGTAGCAATAATGTTATTTGATTAAAAAAAACTTAATCAAATAATAAAAAAATCCTTTAATGAAAAAAAATTCACGATAAAATTCTCAATAATTTCTGGGAACACTATAAATGCTTCCTAAAACTATAGCTGTTGCCCTCACTGTACATGTGATCATTTTTTCCTTCAGCTTGTTTCATATAGTAAGTACTCCTCATGTGGCTAGATCATCATAATGACAACAAAAACAGCAATAATCTTTAAGACGCGAAAATGTAGGCAATTTATCCGTATTAATTAACACACATCTCCCCCCCTCTCTAAATAACATTTAAATTGTTTCCAGAAACGAATGTATTCTGTACAAATATTCATTCGAGGGCATTCTGCAAACCTTAAATGTCACAACAGAACATCTCTGTCCTCTGTCATTATATAAATACCGAGTATTTCATGATAACTTTTCACATCGATTCTCTCTCTCTCTCTAATTTTAGAGCTAAGTTCTCATCAAGGAACAGTTACTTTTGCTGATTTTTTTTTTTATTGAAAGACTGATATGGATATATGCGAAACATCCCGAGGAAAATTGGAGTGTCGAGTGAAGTTCTTTAATTGCAAGCTAATAAATTTTCTTGTAAATAAAAATATAACTGTCGAACAACACATTGCATTATAATGCTTGATGTACTTTCTAATTAAAACATACTTGGTCAATTTTTATAATTAGGCAAAACAGTGGAAAATATATAACTCTCCTGTTTGACTGATGAGTGAATATTTTAAGACTCAAACAAAGCTCCGATGACTTTGTAGAACAATCAAAGACGCTTTTCAATACTGCTAAGCAGTACTTGTTTAGTGAGATAAGCTCACACTAAGTCCTTTACATGCGACATTACCCATAACCGTTATTTACTCTGACTTTAACACATGGGCATTTGTAAATGTCTCTCTATCGTCTTATATATAGTATACAAACCTGTTATTTGTTAGCATTGCTTAAACATTTACATAATATAAAGCAGAAATCAATGATCGTTTTGTCTACGTTGTTCAAAGGGACATAATTTGAGTTATCGAACTTTAAAACAAAACTTACATTATGCAAATTTCCAAAGAAACATTCAATCACAAGGACAAATTGTATATAAAAGCTGTCTTTGGAGGGTGGATGGTGGGGAACATTTCTAACACATTGACAAGTAAAATAATTGTGCTTGTGTAAATTCAAGAACAATTGCACCATACTGCACTCTGCTGCAAATTCAAGAACAATTGCACCATACTGCACTCTACTGCAAATTCAAGAACAATTGCACCATAATGCATTCTGCTGCAATACAGTGCGATACATTGTGATGCCTGCCAAATTGTGCAATCAAAATTAACTTAGTCATTTTTTTTCTTAATTGAATTTAAAAACTTATTGAATACAGACACTTTTTTTTTTCATTTTATGCTTTGATAAAAAAAAAAGGTTTCAAAAACAGACTAGAGAGCATTTCTTTTATTCTCATATTCTTAAATATTTGTTTTCTTTGATATGAATCAAAATTAACAATCAGTAATTAAGTCGAAGGACTTTCGCAAAGTTACATGTTGCTGGTTTTTTTTTTTTTAATCGAATGACTAGTTTGGGTATGCGCAAAAGATCCAAAAGAATAAACACTCCTTTTTGACTCATGAGTGGATTTTTTTTTGTTTTCAAGAGAATTTATACTGTTTACCATAATAAAAATTTAAATGCATTTTATTGCACTGCACTACATGTACAACGCAATGTCAATCAATAAAATGAAGTCCATTTTTGTTTTACATTCTGGTATTGAAAATAAGGTGAAAATTAACATATTTTCATATATATTTTTTATTTTCAAAAAAGTTTTGAAAAACAGACTGGATAGAATATTTTCATTCACATGTTCTTATATGATTGTTCTCTTTCATATGAATCTAAATTAACAATGCAGTAATAATGTCGAAGGATTTTTCAACAAATTTCTTCATTGCTGCATGTTTATCATTTTATGCAACGCCTAGTTTGGGTATATGAAAGATTGAAAAAGAGAGAAATCTCATGTTTGACTGATGAGTGTAAATTTTGAGGGTGATGCAGATAAGCACCAGGAAGCCTAAACAGAATATATTCTGATAACAGTACTTAGAGCTAAGTTCTCATCAAAGCAAAGAACAGTTACTTTTGGTGATTTGTTTTATTGAAAGACTGATTTGGTTTATTGCGAAACATCCCAAGGAAAATTGGAGTGTCGAGAGAAGTTCTTTAATTGCAAGCTTAATAATTTTACTTTTAAATAAAAATATAACTGTCCTACACTACATTGCATTGTAACGCTTGATGTACTCTCTAATTAAAACATACTTGGTCAATTTTTATTATTAGGCAAACAGTGAAAAAAATATAACTTTCCTGTTTGATTGATGAGTGAATATTTTAAGACTCAAACAAAGCGCCGATGACTTTGAAGAACAATCAGGGACGCTTTTCAATACTGCTTATATTTGCAGTACTTGTTTAGTGAAATAAGCTCACGCTAAGTCCTTTACACGCGACATTACCCATAACCGTTATTTACTCTGACTTTAACACACGGGCATTTGTGAATATCTCTATAACGTCTTACATGTATATATAGTATACAAGCCTGTTACTCGTAAGCATTGCTTAAACATTTACATAATATAAAGCAGAAATCAATGATCGTTTTGTCTACGTTGTTCAAAGGGACATAATTTGAGTTATCGAACTTTGAAACAAAACTTACTTTATGCAAATTTCCAAAGAAACATTCAATTACAAGGACAAATTGTATATAAAAGCTGTCTTTGGAGGGTGGATGGTGGGGAATATTTCTATTACATTGACAAGTAAAATAATTGTGCTTATATAAAATAATTGTGCTTATATAAATACAAGTAGAATTGCACCATACTGCACTCTGCTGCAATACAATGTGATGCCTGCCAAATTGTGCAATCAAAATTAACTTAGTCATTTTTTTTTTCTTAATTGAATTTAAAAACTCATTGAATACAGACACTTTTTTTTCATTTTATGCTTTGATAAAAAAGGTTTTCAAAAACAGACTAGAGAGCATTTCTTTTATTCTCATATTCTTAAATATTTGTTTTCTTTGATATGAATCAAAATTAACAATCAGTAATTAAGTCGAAGGACTTTCGCAAAGTTACATGTTGCTTGCTTTTTTTTCATCGAATGACTAGTTTGGGTATGCGCAAAAGATCCAAAAGAATAAACACTCCTTTTTGACTCATGAGTGGATTTTTTTTTGTTTTCAAGAGAATTTATACTGTTTACCATAATAGGAATTTAACTGCATTTTATTGCACAGCACGACATGTACAACGCAATGTCAATCAATAAAACGAAGTCCATTTTTGTTTTACATTATGGTATTGAAAATAAGGTGAAAATTAACATATTTTCTAATATATTTTTATTTTTAAAAAAGTTTTGAAAAAACAGACTGGGTAGAATATTTTCATTCATATGTTCTTATATGATTGTTCTCTTTTATAACACAATTACTCAATGTGTTTGGATTAAGAAGACTTTTGTAAGTTTATAGTTTTATTATAAAGTCACAGCAAAGGCAAAACAATGGTACATAAAAAAGTTCAATGGCTGCCGTTCTCGGAGCTAATTAAGGTGGTGAAAGCTCACATATTCTGTCTAGGAGCTAAGATGGTAAAAAGCTCTCGTAGTCAGTCTTAGAGCTAAGATGTTAAAAGCTATTGATACTCAGTGCGTACATCTTTTGTACAAGAAGCTGCATCATAGGGATCACGTATTTGGTAATAACAATCAGTATAAGTTACAGTGTCACATAATTAATATTAATAAAGTCCGCCCCTCACTGAAGCTGTCTCATCTCCTTATAGGATACGGCAATGTCCTCTGTTTACATTAACATTGTGTATCTTGCACATTCTTCAGTTAATTAGATGGTTGCAGCTTTGCACAAAGTCTGATTGGAAGTGTCAATGTTAGAGAACAACACATCGTAAAAACTAATTGTCCGTCAAATGAAGACGCTCACTTATTGCATCCAATCTCCCAGAGTTTGTAAACAAGATCATAATTAAGAAGTTATTGTCCGTCGCTCTACACACTGATAGTATCAATTATAATTCAAAACACAATATTTTAAATATTAATAAACTCAATGTACAAACTTAATATATCAATTAAAATTATAATTTGAACGCTCATCGTGTTACACTTTCATATGAATCTAAATTAACAATGCAGTAATAATGTCGAAGGATTTTTCGACAAAATTTCATTGCTGCATATTAACCATTTTATGCAACGCCTAGTTTGGGTATATGAAAGACTGAAAAAAGAAAGAAATCTCATGTTTGACTGATGAGTGTAAATTTTGAGAGTGATGCGGATAAGCACCAGGAAGGATAAAGAGAATAAGATAACAGTACATAATCTAGCACAGTCTAACAGTGGAACGCTTTAAAAAATAAATATATATATCGTATTTTTGACGATCGGCAAATTAGTTTGTCCTAAAAAATTACGTTCACTGTCAAATCATAAACATCGACAACATGCAACTGAAAATCTCGAAAAATTATGGATCCCTTAGAATTTCGGAAGTGGTGATCATGTACGTAAGCTTATATCACAGTATATAATTATTGGCAAATTTACAGATAATACATTCCATCAATTATATATTTATATACAAGTGTATCGAGTATAAATCATTAAAAATTTAAGGCTAAGTTCATAACTTTAAATATCCAAAGTTTAAATTTAGATTCTTTCCCCGAATGTTATGGGTCACATTGCATTGTCAGTCTTTAAAAATTGCCAGTCTATCTGGGAATTTCCTTGAGAGTATAAGATCTATTTTTAGTTCCAAAACAAGCTAATATAAAAGGAAACACTGGCGCGTTTTTTCTCATTCAAATCATGGCACTGAAAAGGAGTTTAATGAAGGACTTCTTCAAATTACTGAAAACTATCGATAGTTTTTCAGGTAGGTTCAAAGATCATGTAATTGGCCAGATTACCATATGAAACAATTTCCATCTGCATATGTTACACTGTATGTATCTCCATGTACATGTTTACATGTACATCAACCCATATAGGCCTATCTCTTGTTATTTGCATCCATGGATTCTGCAAAATACTAGTAAACGTCTGTACCACTAACTGCTTAATTGTTTTCATATTAAACGGGTTAAGTTTTGAACACTGTCTAAATTTATATACGTTCTATTTATATTATGATGTGATTCTATTTATAGACGGACAGGCCCGCGTCTTGTCATGGTCAGATGAGAGTGACGATGACGAATTCAGCTTCCAGGTTGAAATATCTCCGTCAGGTGGACCATATTGTTCAGGGAAATATATTTTTAAGGTACTTCTTTAGTTTGCAAACAGACATTAATTACAGAAATATAAATAATATATATATATATATATTAAAAATTCAATTTTATTATTAATAAAAACATATTGTTACATGTAATTAAATAAATTAATCCACTTTCTCACAAAGCTAAAAGAATTGTTGCGTTCTTATATGCTATTTATATTTCTTAGAACTCTATTCTATTTATACAAGTTGAGTCTTTCATAATATTGAAACTGCATGGCGTAATTATTGATTTTCTAAGATACTTCTGTTTGTATTTTGCAATTATACACTTTAATTATCTACAACTTTCAATAATTATAACAATTTTTTCTCATAGATTGCCACAACGAGTCAGGATTGGCCTAATTATCCACCCACAGTTACATGTCAGACTCTAATATTCCATCCAAACATTGAAGAATTCTCAGAAGACATTTTATCAGAAGAATCTCTAGAAGATATTTCAGTTGATTTAAAAGTATGCATAAGTATACTGGATGACGATGAATGGAATTCAACTTGTTATTCATTTGACGATTGTGTTCAGGCGGTATTATTTGTATTACACACACCCAATTTTGACGATCCACTTTCACCTTATTTGGATTATTTTGACCGTTTCGAGATGGCCAAGTTATCAGTGAAAGGTGGCCAGATCGAGAGTGGACCTTATGTTCCAAAGAATGCAGGCTGGAGAGGGAGAGAGGAAGAAGGCGAGTCTATTGTGCCTGACCACGAGGAACCAATGGAGATGGATACTACGAACTGTAACATAGTGAGCAACAAACGAGACACGAAACTGTGTAATCAACGTGTCCTAGAGAACTTTTACTTGACCAATATGCATGAAATTGTGTATGAAGATCCTGGTGTACAGACATTTGAATTTTATCAATAAAGAAATGAAACAACCAATATTCCTTTTTTGAATAGTACACTACATGCATTCCATACCTAGATACATGTACCGGTTCTCAAGACAGATTGTTGTAACTAATCGTTACATTTTGAGTGTACAAACTTACAGTTTATCAGGGACATAGCTGCAACAGTCGCTTAGGAAGAGCACTTAATTTAATGTCGACCTGATTCTTTTGATATCTTATTAAAATCAAATTTAAAGCTTTGGAATCTCTTTACAAACTTTTTGTTTTTTTTAATGAAAAATGCAAAAAAGCTTATTCAGGTCTTTCCAATCTTTAAATGTCCTGAAGGTTCACTTATTGTTACATCGGTTCTAAAAATAGAATTGCTATAAATAATTTTCACTGTAAATCTTTTTCCTGAAAAGGTATAAAAAGAGGAAGTCGAATTAATTCATATGATATTGTATATACAGTATCTGTTGCATGGTGAAACAAACATGGGCAGACATGTATTATGAACACTGCAGAGAGTTCCAAGAAAGACAACTTGGCGAACAAAAAAAGTGAGAAACTGTGTTCTTTATACATATTTCTATAAATATGCGTTGATTTCTTGGAACATAAAACCTAAAAAAGATTTGGTGTGACACATATTTCGTTTGTTTACGCTCCAGCGTGCTACAAAACAAACATGTAAGATGTATTCTATAGCCATAATTCTTAGAACTTAGGAACTATTGGGACATAATGTTACAGAATTTAGCATTCACTGTCTCCATTGTTGTCAACTTGATTTGGGTATGCTGCAGAAAATATAAAGGTTATTTCAGCAAATCGTTAATCATATACATTTTGAGTGCACAAACTTAGAGTTAATCAGGGACATGCTCAGTAAGAAAACTTGATTAAATGTCGAACAGATTCTTTTGACATTTTATTAAACAATTTTCTTTTGTATCTGCACTTGATAATAATAATAATAAACACTGAATCACAAATAATATACATGTATTTTTTTGTTGTTGTTGCGCACATTGCTATGCAGAGAGTCATAGAATTGAATCAATCTGTAAAAAAAAAAGGTACTCTCATAAAATCAAACTTTTCCGTGCAGAGTTTTAACGCCAGAATAAGTAACAACTTCCCTGCGTAACCTTCAAGCCACACATCCTTAACATTACTGTAGTTCCCACAAAAGGAAATAATTTTATTCTTAAGTTCAACCGAAATAAATTTTATTTTTAAGCTTTGGAATCTCTTAACAAACTTATTGCTTTCTACGAAAAATGCAAAAAAGCTTATTCAGGTCTTTCAATTTCAAAAGAGATATACTTAAAGATTGTTTAAATATTTATAACAATTTTGATTTTTCCTGAAGATTCACAAATTGTTACATCGGTTCTAAAAATAGAATTGCTATAAATAATTTTGCCTTATTAAATCTTTTTCCTGAAAAGTTAATATATTGTATATCTGTTGTATGGACATGGACAGACGTGTATCATAAACACTGCAGAGGGTTCCAAATAAGCCATTTGAACTGAGAAAAAAAAGTGAGAGACTGTTCTTTGTACATGTATTTCTATAAATAGGTGTTGATTTCTTGAAACATAAAAACCTCAAGAAGCAAAAAAGATTTGGTGTGTCACTTATTTCTTTAACTTTGTTTTTCGCTTCATCTTGCTACAAACCCAATCTGATTAAAATCGGATCTTTGTTATGCTCCGAAATTTTGATGGTCGATGTACAACGACCATCAGAATTTTGGTGCGTAACAAAGATCTGTTTTTAATCAGACTTGATACAAAACAAACATGCAAAACGTATTCTAACCGTCATACTTAGAAATAGGGCGCCATAGGGGACATAATTTTACTGTGGTGGAGGCAAAAGTAATGAACAATTTCAAATCAGCTAAAAATTTCAGAAGTCGCAAACTCTGTTTCATTGATGTCAACTTTATTTGGGTATGCTACAGAGAATTTAAAGGTTATTTCAACAGTTGACCTTTTCTGGCTTAATTAAAACTGTTCTTACCCTTCTGTCCCGAAGTAAAAATGTAAATTGGCAAGAGGAAAATCAAACAGAACGATAATTGTAATTATGAGCAAAGAGAGTAAAGCAAATTTGCCATATTCTTTATGTACCTCTGGGACATAATATGGAAGCAAAACGCTTTTCATATTTTAACAATGATCCCTTGCCCTCTCTTCAGAGAAATTGTCTTTAAGTTTATGATATTTCCAGTCTTGTCTGTTGAAGTTTCTGTGAGAGAATTGCCAATAGAAAAGACAACTTTTCCTTCTGAAGCAACCAGAGGAGGGCCACTGCAATCTACTGTAGAATCACGTGACCCAAAATTCATAACAACCAAGTATTTTGGTTTTTCAGCATCGGTTCTTATATATGAGATGATGTTGTCGTTAACGGTTGAGAAAATAATTTTCTTGTTGGTAAAAGATGGATGCTGTCTCAGTTTAGCAAGTCTTTTATAAGTGTTTAAACTGGAGGTATCTACGGAAATTTGTTCCTAAAAAAATAATAAGTTACGAAAATTTGGTGCTATTGTATGACATAACATTTCTTTAAAAAAAACGTAATGAGGTTAATACATTAAGAAAATGAAAAGTGATTTCACTAACTTCTACATTTAAAACTGGGTAATTGGGGTTCACGTGTAACCACGGGGTTCCATTAGAAAACCCAGCGTTTGTGGAGGAGTTCCACTGCATCGGCGACCGTTCTGGGTCCCGTGTGTGCTTTAGATAATCACCCTGTAAAAGCCCAAAACTGTAAATATATAAGGTTGGTATGCATTGAAGATTTTAAAATGAAATAAAACTTTCTTATTCCCTTTTTATTGTAGATATAGATATTTATTTTAAAAGATTTTTGCAAAATAGCAGTGTCCAAATGTAATAAGCGACAAACTGGAGGGGGAACATGTGAAGATAGAACTATTGTTCAAGACAAGCAATATCCTCCTCACAACCCTTGGCTAGCGAATGAATATCTATCTATCTATCTTATATAACCTTGTAATTCAGTCCAGCCGGGTCTTGACTCTCGTTTAATGTATAGAATGCATTTCTCATTCCTAGTTCTTCGCCGTAATATGTTGTTGGTGTACCGGGTAGCGTCAACAGGAGCATATTAAATACATCAACTAATTCTGGTCCCATTCTGTCGGCTATTCTAGATACGTCGTGACTTCCTAGCTGAAGAAACAAACTGATGATTCATTTAATTGTAATAATTCCCCCTATCATTCTAAAACGTTACTGACAGAAATGTACATGTATAATATGATCTTGATCCATTAAATTTGGCATTTTACGAAAGTTATCAAATTCCTTACGGAACTATTCGAAACCTAAGTAAAAGAAAAAAGCTGCACAAGAAACTTTCGGTAAACTGATGAATCATGATAGTTGCTACAAATATCTTATTTTTTACAAATGGAATCAAATTTTACATTTCTGAAAATGATGTGGTGCTGATTTTTTTTTTTTTACGTTCCAAGTATCATTTTCAACTTATCCATGCTAGTTTATCTAACACTTAAGTATTTACCACAAAATTAGGCCACCAATCTTCTTTTAGATCCATTAGGGAAGAGTGTATAATTTCATGAATACAGCGAGCTTCACAAGATCGGTTAAGTTTCTGAACAAATGCAAAATTGAATGGTATTGTGTCCACCTCGTAGTACGAATCTCGCATCTCGTTCGTAATTCCGTATGATTCTGCTATCAATATTCTACAAGGTAATGAATCAATTTTTTTTTGAAATATTTACTTCCGTATTTTTATTATGAATTATATAAATAAAAATAAAATTTTAAAGTATGATAGAAATGAGTGATTGGCAATATACTTCTCTTGTCCATTTCTTCTGCCGTGCTTGTTCAACACATCCTTCCATGTTTTCATTACTGGATATATTTCACGAAGATTTCTGGTCAAATTCTTTAAAAAAACCCAATGTATATTGAAGTTTTTGACTTACTTTCTCTATTTGTAAGGCACAAAAGGTGTTGTTAACAGTTTATAAACTTACTTTTATGCCATTTTCATTTTCGTGCAAATCTTGAAACTCGAAGAGTTTTCGTATGGCATCACCTCTAAATCCATCTACTCCTTTATGCAGCCAAAAACGTAAAACATTCTAAAATTGTGGGAGAAAATCAATGCATAAAGAGGACTCTTTTCAACTCGAGGACAATGATCGAGAGAGGATAACTTTCAATTTAAATTTCACTGTATCGGCTACACGTTTATTCCTGGAAAGTCATGAACATATATTTATAAGGTGCATTAAAATTAATACTGAAGGTCTTTCAGTTATTTTCTTCTTTCAATTAATTCATTGAACAGATAATGTTTTGTGGTAATGATAACACTTCATTAAACAGATAAATGAATATCAAGCTAAAAAAAATTCTGCTCTGTTTAACGCAATATCTTGTCTTTCACTAATTTACAATTTTGAGCATGACTAATTATAATTAATCATATATTCACTAATAATTGAAAAATTTCAAATTAGTGAAATACATGTGTGACATACACATGTATGTGTGAATGCAATATTCCCTTCAAACCAGTGAGGAAAAGTATGAAACTGGGAAGATAAATTATTACTTTGGGGCAATAGAAAAGATTTAAGTAAATGTATATGTAAGGCCTTCTAGTAACTTGTGAGGAAATAAAGAACCTCTTTGTTTTCTATAATATGTTCGATAAAATGCAAGCACGTAGTATCTGAGGGGGGAGGGGCAGGGGGGTGAGGTTCCTACCATTTTTTTTAAACATAACTTTTTACTGTTGAAAATGTGTTGATTGAAAGGCTGGTTGCCCCTTTTTTGTTGCCGGTATATAGTTATAACATGGTAGTGTATTAGTAAAATTAAAGGGTTGTGGGAAAAAACAGTTCCCCCCGAAAATTTCCTCTTTTTTCTGGCTGGCTCCTTCACTTTCAAAAACGATACTGCATGCCTGAAATGTACTTAACTGACAAGACAGAAATGATAAAGTGTATGTAAAGTATGTAGTAGTCCATGCATATGTCTGGACAACTTTGCAGAGGACTGATGTTTTCAGAATAAAAGAAATTTCGAAATCTTAACAAAAGCCTTTAATGACGTCGGAATATGGGTTTACTTTTGGATTGCAAAAAAAAAAAAAAAAAAAATAAATAAAAAAAAAAAAAAATTGCAAACGTCCGATGACTCTAGTCCTTACCATTACGATTTTTTTTACTTTCAATGTACACGTACACTTCAGGTAGTTATACTGATTTAAGTAGAAGGCTTAGAGGAATGTTGTAGTCCAGCGACATCTTTTTTAGAATTTCAGAGATATCTCGGAGAACATTGAAAACTAAGATGAGGAATAAGGGAATTTCATAGTATAAACAAAATCTGTTCGTTAAACATTGATGCCCTTTTATGGATGCTCATGATCACACTTAACCTTTTTTCAAAAGAAGGTCAAACTCCAAGGTCAAGAGGTCAAAATTGGTGGTATTTCCAGAGAAAGATCTTGTCACAAGGATACACATGAAATATTAAACCTCTAGCACCATCCAGAACTTATGGCCTTGGTTAAACATTTTCAAAAATACATGTACATGTAGGTCAAACTCCAAGGTCAAGAGGTAAAAAATGATGGTATCCCCCAAAAAAGGTCTGTCAAGCCCTAGCAACAACCGTTCAGAAGTTATGGCCAAGGTTAAAATTTCTCAAAAGTAATTCAAACTCTGAGGTCGTGTGGTAAAAAATGGCGTATCCATAGAAAGTTCTTGTCACAATTGTGGCAAAGGTCAAAGTAGGTCAAACTCCAAGGTCAAGAGACCAAAAGTGTTCGTGTCTAAAGAAAGGTCTTGTCACCAGAAAAAAAAAGTGAAATATGAAAGCCTTAGCAATAACCATTCACAAGTTATTTCCAGTTTTTAAAAGGACAAACAGAAAGGCAGACGGATAAACCAAATACTATATACATGTATCCCCAAATCTACAATAACAGAGGCATAAAAAATAACGGTATGTACTGTAGATTGAAATATCTGAAGAGGTGCTGGATGGAGAATTTGGTACAAACTGCATACATCTATGATCTTTCTTCATGTATCATATACCGTAATTTTAACTATTTTTACCCCCTCCCGACCCCACCCCCCACCCCCGGGTCGTCAGCATTTGCTCTAGAGTCGCCGAGAAGGGAGTTGATCCTTAAGTCGCGGGTTCGAATCTAATGTGTGCTGCGGAGACCAGTCCTTATGATGACACCGTATAAATCAAAGTCCCGAGTCGCAGTAGGTGCTGGCATGAAAAAGAACCCTCACTGCTCATAGGACGTTAAGCAAACAAACACCCCTAACCCCCCAAAAATAAATTTAATTTTATTGAGGATTTAAATGCTAAATTCAACATGTACTGTTATCAAGTTGTTGGGGACTATAATAACAAAAAACGTGTTAAACATGCATAACATCAAAGTAACAAAGACTTTTAAAATACGCTGTTTCTAAAAATATACCGACAATTCTTCTATAACTTTAGGGTTCCGAACATTGAGGTCCGGCTGTGCATCCAAGTAGGCGTGGTAATAAAACTGCTTCCGGTTTTTATCATACGTCCACGCTGAACCTCGAAAGGCGCTGGTCTGTACAAGTACAGATAAACTGTCTGTAAAATTGGACCTTATGTATATCCTAAGGATATTATACAATCAGAAATGCGTGTTCGTAACAAGTATACCAAATATATACAAATTTGAATCTTTAGAAAACATGAAAGTATACAGGTTATATAATAATTTATTACTACGCTGTACTCTGATCTAAATATTGGCACTAGTCTCCCAAAATAAGAACATTATCCAATTACATATCGACTTAGAGGGAAAAAGTAACTCACCCAGTCATTTGGAGGTTTTTTGAAGTTGGTTTCGGAACATGTGGAGCAGTTTATGCCGTCGTCCCATACATAGTAATCCCTGTATTTCCCGACACTGTGGCGACTGTTGTTAAACCAAACGCTCTCGTTACTCGTGTGGTTCGGAACAAAGTCTACTAGTACTCTCAAGTCTAAGAATATACAGAGAAAAATGTTCATTTCATTACAAACTTATGTTCTTAGGTTGTTTTTTTTTTTAAAGAACTGATGCCATGTATAAACATAACATTAACATAACATGAAGTATGTTAAAACCGTTTTCTTGTCTTACTTTAAATATTTTTTTTTGTTTAACAGCATTCCTTGTTTACATGTATCTTTATTTAAACTTATGTACATGAGCATTTAAGATAGCTTTAATTTAGATCACTACACACAATTATACAACGTCAATGTATTGTGTACATCAATATTTTTAAGTTAATTTATAAAAGAAAAAAAAGAAAAGAAAAGACTATATATCAAAACCTGCCTGGACACACAAAAAAAATTGCTTGGGGATTATTTTTTTTTATAAGTTCTAATCTGAAGTCAAGAGGTGAATTTTGCTACTTAAAATAGTGATATTGATGAATCAGATGTACTTCTTTTCTTAGCTTCTCTCATCAGCTCATCGAAGTCATCCATAGTACCGAACAAAGGGTCGACTTGGGTGTAATTCTCAACATCATACCCGAAGTCTCTCATAGGCGACTTGTAAAAGGGACTCAACCATATGGCGCCCACACCCAAATCTTTCAGATAGTCAAGGCGACTCGTTACACCTATAGGAAGTACATTTGCATATTTTTCAAACTAAAGTATTAAAAAATATTTGAAAATAATAAATAAAAATTGTGAATTTCATGTTATACATGTATCATAGACATTGAACTTTCTAAAATTGGTATGGTTCGTAATTTTGTGAATTATTGATCATGTGATTTTAAAAATACATCAATGAGATGAGCATCCTTAATAGCCAAGTGTTTCCGAACCAAAATCTAGAGTGGATTTCGGAACGGAAACCCTTGGTTAGAGAAGATGTGAGATCAGGTAAAATATAATTTTCGAGAAAATCAACCTTAAAATGGAAACATTTCGAGATACCCTTTCGATAAATAGATGAGATCGTTTGAACGACCCCGCTTTTCTATGAAATGAAATCGATTACCGGTAGAAGATCTATCGTTTTTATCAGATTTTTTTTCTGTAAACAGTTTTCTCCCCTTGTATAGTTACTCGACCTGTGCTTAGTTACTGATTACTCGACCCGTGCGTGGTTTTTTTTTTATGTCCCCGTAATCGAAGATCCGAGGTATGTAGTTTTGCCCGGTCCGTCCATCTGTCTGTCTGTCTAGCTGTATGTTTGTCCGCAAAAACTTTAACCTTGCCTATAAATTTTGATTGGTTGGAGCTATTGCTTTCATATTTCACATGCGTATTTCTTGTGACAAGACCTTCCTTTAGGTAATTATTTGACCATATTTGACCACTTTGACCTTGGAGTTTGACCCACTTTTGCAAAAAATTACCCAACTTTAACCTTGGCTATAACTTTTGAACAGTTGGTGCTAGGGTTTTCCAGAGTGTAAATATTTTTGACCTTTTGACCTTGACTTACTTTTAACATTGGTCATAACTTTTGAACAGTTAGTACTAGGACTTTCAAATTTCACAGGTATATTCCTTGTGACAAGACCTTCCTTTGATACCAACAATTTTGACCTTGGAGTTTGACCTACTTTTGACGAACTTTAACCTTCGCCATATCTTTTGCCGGGACAGTTGGTGCTACGGCTTTTATATCTTGCATATGTCTTTCTTATGACAAGGTCTTCCCCTGCGTACCATTAATTTTGACCCTTTGGCCTTGACCTTGGAGTTTGACCCACTTCTAGAAAACATTAACTTTGGCTATAACTTTTGAATGGTTGGTGCTTGTGCTTTCATATTTACCAACCTGGGTACTGTAAACCAACTATTATTCGCGTCAACTTTTATTCGCGATTCTTCAGTTTCAAATCAATCCGCGACGATTAATTTTCGCGATTTAGAAAACATTCTTTACAAATACAAAGCAAAATAATGGTACGCGGCGATTAATATTCGCGAGAAAAAGTATGTCGCGAAACTCGTGAATATTTCTCGCACGCGAATAAAGGTTGTTTTACAGTATATCCATTGACACAAGTGATTTCTTTGGGTAACAACGTTTTTGATCTCTTGATCTTGATTTGACTTGAATTTGAAAAACTTAGACCTTTGCCCTAAGTTGCCATACGGGGACATCAGTGTTTCACAAACACATCTTATTTCTTTTAATCTAAAGCATTCCGACCTTGCTTAACTGTTTCTTGTTTTTTTTATTTCTCCCTTTTTTAACTATCAAAATCACCATTATTTTTGCTAAGAAGGAAAATACATTATGTTTCAAGAAATTTTATCAAAATTTGAAATCCACTTCAGTATCAGGACTTGACAAATGTTCAATAGAGAATTGTACATGCGGCATTTAACAATTTAAAAATTGTAAAGAATGGTGTATACAATTTAGTTTTACTAATTAATATAACAAATTGCTTATACAGTGTACTGATTTTTTTTTAACCAGACCTAGAGTTTGTTTGTTTTGTTTTGATGTATAATGCATGAATTTTTAATTAATTTTGTTTTGGTTTTTTGTCTTTTTATTGTTTGTTTTTTGTTGTTGTTGTTGGTTTTTTTTTTTTGGCGTAAAGGATCCGGAGATTTTCATTTATAAGACAGTAGATTTTGTAGCAAAGGAACCATTTGCTAAAAATACTTGTAGCGTCTTTTAAGTAATTAATGGCAGAATCTGTAAAGATGCAATGTCCACTCTCTTAGGGCTGTTGTTGCAGAAAGTATCCTTATAAAATTCCTTACATGCAACATTTAGGCGTATTATTTTTGGCTATGCCTGCCCCCCCCCCCCCTCCCTTGTAATTGTTTTTTTTTCCCTTCTTTTTTCTCGTGAACATTCATGGTCTACGAACTAAGGATTCTATTTGATTCTTACATCAAGAAAATAAATGAGAAAGTTCTTTTTAAAGATTTGTCTGTAAAATAAGCAAAATCATCACTTGTAAACCTTAAAAATATGTTTATCTGACCTTTTAAATCTCCGGTACCATCGCCATTAGAATCCTGAAATGAACGTGGATAAACTTGATAAATAATGCTCGTTTTCCACCATTCTAATTCTTTGGGCGGTTTCACTTTCGCTCGAAAACTTTTGTCAGTAAATGTTAGTACACACACTAGGACAATAGCTGCTATAACTGCTACTAGCAAAATGAAGAGGCATTTTGTCTGCTCGCAGAACCTCTGTTTATGTGGGTTAGACATTTTGATCTGAAAAATACAGAGGTGTGTAGGATTGATGAGTTGTTCGGGTGGAATATCTGTGTTGTTGAGATAAGATGGCAATCTTCAAGTGCTATCATACATCTCTAAAACATTTACCATTCCGAGCGACGCGTTATTCTCATTCTTAGAAGTACAAGTCTCAATTACACATAGAATAAAACATGAAGAAAATCAGAAGTAAGATGGATTTCTGAAAATCCGAAATGTTTTTTCTTTATTCAGAACGTTAAATAAATCATTCTATGGCTGTCAACCACAAGTGGTTTGTAGGCAGACACGGAATCTCGGGTTTACAGGATATACTAGTATCTATTGTTCACGCGGTCTTCAAAGCGTTGAATCCAAGACCATGCACATTTCTGATATGTACAATTGATCTGCAAAATAAAAACTCCCGATCTTGAAAACTGTAGGAATACTCTATATGCAATATTTTGCATAAAAATTAATAAGTTCAACAACTGGCATTTTTCTCATAAATTATCAAAATTCATAATCCAAATACCATGCACATCTCTGATATAATTATGTACAATTGATCTGCAGAATTAAAATTTTCCACCTTGGAAATTGTAGGAGTTATATAGACACATAATGTACACTGAAAGCATAAAAATGATTAAAATCGACAAATGATATACTTTTCTCATAAATAACCAAAAATCAAAATCTAAGTACCAAGCACATCTCTGATATGTCTTCATTCATGTGCAAAATTAAAAAAGTTCCTTTCTTGAATACTGTAGGAGGAGTAATCCGGACAAATGTTGTATCCTTTTGGCAGCCGCCCGTCCGCCGTCCATTTTCACCATTTCAATAAGTGAATTTTCCTAGGAAAACCCGGTTAAAAATAAAGATGTGACTGAACAAAGCGTGCAGAATGCCTATAGGTTCAGATATATAAAAATCATATTCAGTTTGTGAATTTAGTATTTATATATATAATTAGAGTAAAGTCCTCATTATTGAAATTTATGAAATTATTAAAAAACAAAACTTTTATTAGGAAAATGTTCACGGCAAAAGTTATTCTGTTATTAAAAAAATAATGTGGTATTCGCTGGATTCGAACCATAGCTATAAAAATCCTGTATATCATTTTCCTTTCAGACTAACACGCTAACCACTACCCTATACAACTCCTGATGAATAATGGCATTTATATCATGTTTGTAATGTGATCCTTGACTAAATGGACTTAAGTATTTCTCAGAAAGATGCGAATGTTGTGTCATAAAAATGTATTTTTTAGGTAAAGTGGGTCTTTGCTACATGTTTTTGTAAATCAAACATGTATATTTTTATGCAAACTTTGATGATATATAAACACTTTCAAAAAAATGGAGCGAAGTCCCACTCATATCGAAAAAATCGAGTAATAGTATAAGAAAATGGTCTTTTTTGTCCTCTTTAGTGTCACGGTGTGTATGCTACATGTATTTCATAGGCAAGTAATTTCAATCTTTGTGCGATTTTTGCAAATTGTGGAGATTTTACGTAAAGTATACGTTAATGTTAGATGAAATATCAAAGAAAAAATTTGTTATAATTAAGATTTATTTTTTCACCTTCATGTTTGTCGAACTATGGACATTTTGATCGCCTTGTTTCCCCATCTCCTTTATAAATCTATTATGTATACTCAATCTGTAAACAAATCTAGCATTCTTAAAATTTCTGAGCAAGATAATTCAATTGGACACTTTAATTGCATATTTCCCCAACACTGATTTCTTTACTAAAGTACTATGTTGCCTTCAAACCACCAACTGGTAGTTTTGCAACCTTCTAATATTCCGTGGAATTATAGACTATGTACATTATATAATTCAGGGAAAATAGCAGACAAATTCCATTTCATTTTAGAATGCAAAACATTGAGTATAACATTAGGAAGAATCTTTTTACACCCCAGATTTTGTAAAACGCCAAATACATTGAAGCTTAATGAAATTGTCAACCACAAATTTTAAATCTTTAAAAAATCTCTGTATATTCCTATCTAAAATAGATGCAGTCTGTCTTCGGCTCTTTAGAAATTACTCTTTTTAGGCAATTAGTACGACACGTCAAAATTATTTTGCTTCGGCTAAAGTAATCCGTTCTTTGTTATAAAAACTGTCCGAGTAAAAACGTTAAAGAAGGGTCTGTGTGGTATTCCGAAATCACAAAACCTTGACATTGTAAGGATGATATATATATATATATGATTTTAAAAGTGGAATCATATTCTATAGTAAACTGGAGGAAAAATTAAGCAATTACAAAATTTCATGCTATAGTATTTTTATTTTGTAAGGAAAGCCTTTATTACAAATAACTATTTTCTTGCGTATTTTTAATTCAAATCAATAAAACATAGGACATACATGCATGGAATAAAATTTTCCGGTCGCGGTAAACCGGGAAGAGTAGCAAGCTTTCTGTACATGTAGCCTTTTTTGCTTCACAATAAATCGTTAAATGTGAATCAAGCTTGGTCATTGACTTGACTTTTTTTTTACACAATGATCTAAGAAAATGTAAAGCCCTTGAATTTTTTTAGTGATCGATACGAGTGAAAAATTAAAATCCTGGTTGCTGCAAGATAAAATAGTATTTACCTTTCCATTTATATCGTGTCTCTCGGAATCCGTGATACATGTAGTAGCCTCCCAGGATTTTGGCAGAATTGTCAAAATCTCACGGCGTTTTCGTAAATCTCTTGGTGTTGCTGCGACTTCTCCCGACTTTTTCATAACTCATCCTAGATAGCTGTGTGGGAAGGATTGATTCACATATACTGCATGTCAGCCATTTGCAATTTTAAAATAAAAGTTATTTTCACGCATGAGCGCACTGAAATAATAGATTATGCATGAATTCATTCATATGAAGTAAATAAGAGAGATGCAGGTAAAACAGGAAACAAAGAAAAGAAACTGTAATAATTACTAAAGCAGCTAACATCGATGTTTCTGAAGTAAAAAGGGGGAAATTATAATCATATCATCCTCATGTCTTCCGTCATTCAGTGCGTCATTCCGACCCATCTGGATCAATAAATTTCGGTCAAATTATTTAACTATTTCTTTTCCCGCAGAGACATACATGTAAATAACATACATTGTGTCTCGGTTACAAGGCTGAAAATGTTCCCGTTTTGCGCACATGTATTCGAAATTCAGGTATAGAAAAATGTGCGCATAACAGGTACGTGGAAGATAAAATTACCCAGTTTCTACTGGTATCGTCTGTATCATTCTTAAAGTTGGGGAATAGTGAACCTAGGAAAAGAGAATGGGATAAAGTCATAATCATTCGATATCTAGATTTATTATTCTTTATCCCCAGCTTCCATTTTGGATAGATAAGTTAATGCAAAAATTTCTCATTCATTTGTATTATTCCTTAACTGACAGTGTAATATTAGTTTGTCGACTTGTCGTACATGTATTCTAAAATTAAAAGAAATTATTATTATTATTATTATTATTTTACAAAAATTAAAATTTCAAAAGACGAGCCCCCGGATCTTGAATCATTTGAAGATAAATAACACCCCCCCCCCAATTCAAGTATATATACTTATTAAACGTTTTTAAATAGGTAAATAGGTGTCTCCTTCAGCAGCTGTTCAGTAAAGAAGTGATGTCTCTTTAGTTAAACAACTTAATGCTTGTCCAAGCAAATCTCAAAAATGGAGCCAAATATGCCGTGCAACTCTTAGCTTTGTTTGAATAAGATTTATAAAATTTAATGTATTTGGGTGAAATATTGTGTACTAAGAAAGATAACTCGGAGAGAAAAATTAATCGCTACAAAAATATGTCACATGGTTAATCATGTGACTGTCTAGACCCCCGTACGTACATTATGTCAGGGTGCAGGATAAAGAAACAAACAACATGAAAAGGAAAGTTGACGAGAAAAAGAGTTTATTGAAATCACATCCACCAAACGATGACAGCTATACCGATTACGGGTAATGTAAAGTATTTTCTTTTTAATGAAAAATCTGGTTTATATCGATAAGCGAGCACATGGACTTGTCCCCATTTAGTGATTTACTGATACATGTAGTTCAACATCAAACTAGAAGTCAGTCTTAGTGGAATATTGATAGAGTTTTGTGCTATGCTTATTGGACTGACCAGAGCAGTGGAAAATGAAAGTAATTGTTCAACCAAAAACAGCATCGCGCGCGATCATGCACCAGTAAAAATAAGAAAGCTACATGCAGTTAGTATATTAGGCCTAGTATCTTAATTGCTGCAAAAATCCCTAGACCAAATGACAGTTTCTCTAACACCATGAACAAAGCTCTTACCACCTCAATTTAATGCATCAGAATCCAAAGATGAGTTTTTTCTTTCGGTTGTTGAAATTTTGATCATAATTAAATTATGCCTGAATATAGATCAATTTAAATTAACATCTATATATTAAATTCAGATTTCCCCCAAGATTTTCAGTTATTAAAATTTATACAATGTAACCCAAAATTCATCTTGGAGTTGGACCCCCCTCTACCCCTTATAAGTTGATAAGGAGATTGAGTCATTATAATTTATGTGCAGGAAACCTGTTTGTCTATGAGAAGTGTTAATTGATACATGTATGTATCATATGATTTATCATTATCAAGACAAATATACATGTACCACAAAATGTAATTTTTCACATATTCATGTATTACTATACTCAACAATTCTTCATCCATGAAATCAAATCCCCACAAACCCGATTTTTTCCCTGATCAATCCATGAAAATTTGACACCCATGAAAATAAGTGATTTGACAGTACATCCCTGCTATCCATCACCATCACAAGCAACAGGTTTGTGTCCTTTCTATTTCCACAACCCCTTGGCTGTCTACTACAAAATTCCATCATTCTCTTAAATATTATTATACCATATATTATATTAATATAATATTATTAGTATGCTTGACCTGTAACTCATCAAGGTATACTCACATACCAAAAATCAGCTCAACATGCTCAATATCTGCAAGTATTTTAGAAAAAAGTGTTGAAAACCAAGTAGGACAAAAGGACACACAGATGGATAGACAGACATTTAGGAGGAAACCTATAGTCCCTTCGGGTTTCACCAGTAGGGGATTAATAATGCTGGCATTTAAATAATGTTTTGTGGTGATGGATACATTATGAATGTTCTAAATAGAGGTGTTTTTATGTTATAAATTAAGTGAAGGATTGATAATTATTTTTAAGGTAGTCCAATCATCAGGTCCTGAAAATCAGGAGTTGGGTAAATTGAAAATGCCTACAAAAATGTCTCAGAGTCTGAATTCTCAAAATAATGTGTATTTACCATGTTTACCCAAGGCATTTCTTCATAGTTCAGCAATAAAGTTAATCATATATTATATAGGTAAAATTATTAAATCTCAAATATATTTTCAGGAAATGCAAATAAAAGTACCCGCTATGCATTTTTTGATTGAAAATTGATCAATAAATATATTTTACTATAAAAATTATATTAGGTATCCAGGCATTTTGAGAAAATTGCACTTTTTCATACCTATTTGTTACTTTAGTTCTTCTATTTAGTTCATTTGTTATAAAATACAAATTAAAATGTAAAATGCTTTTACTATCAGTGTAAGACATCATAGATCACTTCTAATTTCATATCATGCTAATAAACATTGGTGTCTAAGGCTAGTTGAAAGGAAATTTGATTTCTATGAAAATGCATTTATTTTTTTACTTCATGGAATATAAATGTCAAATTTTTACAATACCGTTTCTAAGACTTAAAAAAATCTTAAATCATACTGAGATGCATAAAATGAAAATTGTTGCATGAAAAGATTTCAATTTGAAGCTTAATTTTGAGACTTTTTAAATTAAATAATAATTTTAAGAGTTATCCTTCCTGGATGAAGATTGGATATCCTTAAAATGAATTCTAAGGGTTATGATGATGGTTACTCATCACTTTTACATTTACAAAGCTAACATGTGTAGCAGGCTTAAAAGCATAAGTTGACTCTATCCCATCTGGTTATACTTGTGTTTTTTAGTCCCTTACCAGTGAAACTGGAGGGGATTTTAGGTTTCCTCTTTGTCTGTCTATTTGTCTGTCCCTTCATCTGTCAATCAATCTGTCCCACTTAGTTTTCTGCACTTTTTTAAAATGCTTGCAGATATTGAACTGATTCTTGGTGTATGAGTGGACTTGAGGAGTTACAGATCAAGTTTGCATTCCATTATGCTTGAATGTTATTTGACAGAATCACGGTCTGTTAATTTTTAAGGGAGAACCAGATTTTTTACTTGGGTTTCTGTAGTATTTTATCTAAACGCTTGCAGGTTATATTGAGCCAATTTTTGGTATGTGAGTGAACCATAAAGAATTATAGATCAAGCTTGCATTTTGTACCCCTTCAATGATTTTTAAAATTATTATTGGCCTTTTTAATTTTTCAGAGAAACCAGCTAGATTACACTTGCCAATACTGGGACTAGTATTCCTTATTTAGTACTCTCAGAATGCTTGACAGTCACCTACCAGTGAAACTGGAGAGGACTATAGATTTCCTCTTCATCCATCCATCTTCTGTCTCTCATTCTGCATGTTAATTTGTCTCTCCATCTATCTGTCCCTCTGTCTGTCTGCCAGTCTGTCCCACATGGTTTTCTGCACTTTTTTTTTTCTAAATGATTGCAGATATTGAGCTAATTTTTTTTTTTTAGCCAATATTGAATTTTTTGTCCCCTGGACTTAAACCTCAGGGTGGGGCTAAGTTGCTAATACATGTATATATGATTAAAAAAATGCATTGCATTTTAATTACAAGTTGATCCTCTTTACTCCTGAGGTCTAGAGGACACAGTTTAGCTGAATGCAATGACTGGTAATGAACACTCATTGTAAAATTTATGTCCAATAACGACTCCTATGATTCCCAAGTTCAAGTCCGCGGTGGGACTGAGTTTTTCATAGCCCTATAAATTTGGGTGAGCATAAGAGCCCATAAGCCTATTTATTGAATTTTTTAAGATTATTTCTTAATACTATTTTAAAATCTTATGAATTTTTTAGTACTTTTTTAGAGTCTATTATGAATAAAGTTACTAGGAAATAAATCATCATTTTGAAGGAATACAAAGCATCTATTTTATGATGCTGGTAACAATTAACAAAGAATGGGAGCATATGACATGATAATTAGGGCCCCGCAAGGATTTGCAGGTGCCCTATAGTAATCACTCTGTCTGTCCATCTGTCTAGCTGTCTGTCCATCTGTCATTCTTCTGTCCACAAATTTTCTGGGTTTTTTTTCTAATAACTTTTTTTAATAGTTGAGCAATTAAGTTCAGATTTGGTATGTTGGTTATATAGACAGTAAGACATATTTTGATGCTAAGTTTGGTTCTCTTTGTCATCCAGTTTGGAGCTGGAGTGGAGGGGTAGATTCCTTAACTTTATATAAGAATGAATGGGCAAAGAGAGATAACTGCTTTTGTTTGTTTGTTTATATGTTGTTTAACGTCCCTCTCGAGAATTTTTCACTCATATGGAGACGCCACCACTTGGCAAGAGAGATAACTGCTGAGAATGTTCCTGTTGTAAACTATAAAAGCTGCGATGAGTCCAATGGGATTAATTAACTAATTTCCTCTTGAAAAAATCCAAAGCATTATCTTTTCTATCAAATTGAGATTAATTAAAACCTCTGTCTGCAAATGAAGTTTGTTTTGAAGGTCATTTCTGAATGATGTTTACATTCTCTAAAATGTGGATTTAAATAATGTTCATACTTTATTTTGATAAAATACACAATGAGTTGATTTTATTAAATTCTAAAAATATACATAAAGATATCTTTTTCATTTTATTTATTTATTTATTTTTTGCTGCCTCATGTAAATTCAAGAATACTATTAATTTTAACAGGTATTCCGATAATAACCTCATTCTATCATTAATGAAAATGTTCTTATTGTAAACTTAGAAGAAAAGGATGAGAGAGTAGTACAAGTAATCCCCTGGGATTAATTATCTTGCTTGGTGCAGAAAATTTTAGAGGCTTATCTTTATCTGTCACTTTAAGATAGATTAACACCTTTGTCTGCAACTGATGTTTGTTTTGAAGTTAAGGTCAAGCCTGGGTGATATTTGCATTCTCTGAAGGCTGGCATTTTATAAAACACATGCTTTATTCTTGTTTAAATAATTGAGTTATTATAGAATGATATATTTTGCTGCCTTATGTAAATACAAGGATACTATTTACAGGTTGTTGGTTATTTAGGAATTATCTTGAAATTTTATAAATACAGTTGTTGTTGCATAGTCTTCATATATTTTTTATTTTTTGTAAAATTCTCTTTCTGTAAGCTGCACCATTATATTTCTACCCTTGGCGGGCCCTTGCTTACTGGTCAGTTTTCTAGTTCCTAATTCATCCATTAAAGAATTTTCTTGTAATCCCCAGGGATTTTATCATCATAAAATAAATACTAAACTTTTTATAATTACATTTTTAAAAACAAAAACTCTTTTTTGGTCCCTACCTTGTTAGGTAACTGGCCTTTCTCCATTGAAAAATCTTATGAATTTAATTATCGTCCATGCACTTACTGACATCCTGCAGTCTTGATGGTCACAGTTACCTAGAATTTTACAGACAGCACTAATTCTTTACAAAACATTCATTCTGGTAAATTTAAATAGAATATACAATATTATCAACAGATGGCCAGTTCACAAGTATAAAAGATCAATATCAGGTGAATTAATTTTCAAATGCAAAGTGATTAAGGAAGTAACAACCCAGCAATATTTTGATTCTTTACTTGTCCCAAAATGTGCCAGTTAAAGCAATTAAGTCACCAGCTGATAAGTCTTATCTAACTACATTATGTAATGGTATGAATGTCCTGCATGAACGTATTACAGTTTATCAATAAACAGTTCATGGAATGTTCACGGACTTCAGCATGTAGTGTTTTAAGTGCAAACTGGGTATGCCAGGTACACGGATGTACATGTAATACTATAATTATGGTTGAAGGATGAGGATTTGAATCTTAATTTTTTTCATTGGATGTGAATATAGTAATTTTTGGAAACATTACTATGTTGTAACAGAGGAGATCTTTTGAGTGTCATAAAAGAAATAAGGGAGATAATATTCAGTGGAGGTAAATATTTATTTATTAACACAGTTCTGGGTTAGTGTTACAATTCAATTATTGTTAGTTTCAGTCGATCTTACAAAAAAGCTATGTTCATTAATTAATAATTACTTTCTATAGTTCAGAGGCCAGATGCTTTACTGGCTATATCCCACTCTGTTAAGACTCAATTTGACTTGTTAAACTTAATATAATTGTTGAATTTCAAGTTAATTATTATTAACCATCATTTCTATATATATATATATATCTACAATAAATTTGGACAGCTGATTTTACCAGTTCTAATGGATTGAATATTGGAGGACCTTATGGAAATTACAGCACCTTTCTTATTGATGCTTCATTACGGCCCAACAGCACCGCTACTTACCTGTAATTCCCTGACAACATTCCCTCTTCCCAGTTTGTGCTAAAACAAGGGATAAAGTCCAGGAATCAGATCTCATAAATTATATAACCAAAATCTAACTGGTTATAGCATTTTACTAAACCATGGACAAAAACATTTCGGTTGTGTCTATTAAATATTTCACTCAGAATGAAAGGGTGGAAGCAGAGATTGAAATGTGGAAATATAATGGGTAGGTACTATGCTTATTATCTCTGGATGCATAACACAGAGAAAAAAATTGCAGCAGACAATAAATATTAGCTAGGAGGTAGACAGAGAGGGCCACTTATTCCACCTCTTTGTTTATATTTGTTTAAGCCAGATAGAAGCATACTCTGCTAAATAAGGTTAATCCATTATTAGTTTTATGGATTGTGTCCACAGTAAATTGACTATACGTAGATGAGAGTTTTGATCGACTCTGTCAGTGGTAAATCCACTTCTTCCGAATTTTCCAGGATATCATCCCATGTTGGACAGATAATTATAATTTGTATGTTTGGTTTTTAAGAAACTTTTTCAAATAGAAGAATTTGCAAACTTTTGTATTTTTGCTAGGTGCCTGATTCATTTTGCTCTTTAAAATATTTTACATTGAAATTGTACTGAGTCAATAATGGGACAAAGCTTTTTTTCAGCACATCCAATGGCATGCCTAGCAATACATTTGTTGAGAACCCAAAAGTCCGTCAGAGTCGATGGCAGTCCATCCGTGTCATGTACCTCACGATGTTCCTCAGTAGTGTGTCCTTCTCCATCTGTATGTCCTCAATATGGCCGTTTCTGAAACTGGTAAGGAACTTTAGTCTAGTTATGATAAAGGGGGTATAGGAAGTACCTAAGATTTGAATGAATATATAGAGACACAGATACATGTATAAGGTTCTACAACTATGCATGAAAATTAAAGAATCTACAGGTGTGCATGAAATACTGATCTAATGGTTATATGCATCAATGATGCACTAATAATTGTTCACTATATGACATGTTATCACTTGGCAAAAATGAACTAATGCTAAACCAGAGCATGTTTGTTCTGCATCAATAAAACAGGTATTGATAAATCGCTAACTACATGTACTGTAAGATGCACTGGAGCATGTTAATTAGTTAGTTTAAAAGATAATATGTTCACTTTATGAAGGCACTGATTTAAAGGTATTTAAGCAACAATTGTCATGCCAGCTCAAATACTCTGTATTGTCTGATGTTCTAAACTTTTTACCATATCAATCTAGCACATTTTAAGACTTAGAAAATCAAACTTTACTAGTTCATGCATGTCTAGAAGGAAGTGTGTTGCAACTAAAAAAAAGTAGGTCACAATGACCTCAATTTTAGGATTTTAGCTTAAATTGCCATCCCTTTTTTTCCCTCTGCTTGCAATGGCATGCCTTTAAAAGATAACCTGTAATTTTAGCTGGACACAGATGCAACAACAGATCTGTTGGGCTGGGTGGTGGCTTCCTACAGTATTGGTCAGCTCATTGCTTCTCCTTTCTTTGGCAAGATGGCTAACTGTTTGGGTAGAAGTCGAGAGCCTCTGGTTGTGTCTCTCATCATTAACATTCTTGCTAACATTCTGTATGCCTATCTGGAAGACATAAAGGAACACAGACTAGTGGCTCTGATTGCTGCCAGAGCATTAATTGGATTTGGTGCAGGTTTTTCATTTTATAATTTTTTTAAATTTTGAAATACATGTATGTTACAGATCTTGTCAATGTTTGTGTCCCTGCCATTTTACATAAGTGAATGAAACTGAATGTGTAGTTGCATGTACTAATATTTGGATATGAAAGGTTAATTTAGTGCACTTGCATGTAGTATGTTTATCAACAGATTAACATGATATTTATTCACTGTCAGTATACATGTCCTTGATCATGCATGTTGATAAGATCAGTAAATTAGACACTGTTTAGATACTAGCTACCATATTGTAATGAATGAAAAAGAAAATTATAATACATCGATGTACATTATTTTATAGACTGCTAATTTGTTAAATTAAATTTTATAATAACAAATGATTGCAAAGTTGTAGATAATTGGCATATGCCACAACTGTGAACGTCAGTGAAAGCAGACAATTGTAATTCTGAATTTGTTGTTTTTTTTATGTTGTATAGGAAATGTGGCGGTGGTCAGATCTTACCTATCTGGAGCCACCACAATCAAAGAGAGAACAGCAGCCATGGCGAATCTCAGTGCTTTCCAAGCAATCGGCTTTATTGTAGGACCAGGTATGAGGGAAAAATTATTTATCTTTTTCCACCTGACTTAATATGGCACATGTTAAAGTTCTGTCAGGAACTTTTCTTTCAATGTAGTGTCTTTTTATCATGGAAAATGCAGGTGCATGCAGTAAAAACACAGCTTGACTGTAATTATTTAAGTTCAAAGGTTACACACCCTTAAAAAATGTATGTAATATAATTACTTGTAAGGATACTTTAAATTAACTTTTTCCTGTCATAAATTTTTTTGAGGTTGCATCATGTGCATGAGTCTGTAAGTAATTCTGAATTATGAAGATTTGACTTTGGGATCAAGTTTTTTTTATTGAAATGAAGTATCTGTTGCAAGAAAGTTCATGGTATTTGTCACAAACTTTATAATGCTAATTTATTTAATAAGTAGCTTTGAATGAAACTTGGTATACAGTATATTGACAAAAAACTACAACAAAAGTTACCAGAAATATGTATTACATGTACCAGTTATACTTTGTACCAACTTAATAAATCCATTCAAAGCTTAAGTCATATAGAGCAAAGCTTGTTAAATAAGTTTTGGTTAATTATAAACTTTTTTAAGAAAATGAGAAAATAAATATTAATGGAGAAGGCTATAAGCCTCTGCGATATTCTTTACCTTTAAGATTTTTTTTGCAGCAATCCAGACAGCTATGGTCCCCATTGGATACCCCGGACCAGTCCATAAGTCTGGGATACGGATAAATCTGTACACAGCTCCAGCATTCCTTAGTGCCTTAGTTGGTCTCCTTAATCTCATCCTATTGTTTGTGGTATTCAGGGAACACCGGGTTGTAGATGAAGAATATAACTTCAGCATTCAAGACACAGGTTTGTGGGTTTTAAGTTAAACCAGTCCTTCAAACTTCATGTGTAAATGTGTTTGAGATATTAATTGATTTAAAAAGGAAATACAGTTGAATATCATTATCTTGAACACCAATATCTCGTACTATCGATTTTTGTGAAGTGAGTGAGCAGTCCCACCAACTTTTACTTTATGTAACTTAACTTTGATACATTGAATCCTTGTATATCTCAAAGTTTTTCTTTAAATTCTTTGTCTCTTTGAGTTAGAGATAACAATGTTTGACTGTATTATAAAAAGCACATAGAATGTTTAGATCTGCAAAATTACAACTTCATCAGATAAAGATGTATTAATAATTTTTAAAAATATAAGCAACACTCTAGTAAGTTATACACATGTATAAATGATGATCTTTGTTATTTGACTTTTAAAAAAAAATAATATATTATAAAATTTTTAATTAATGATTGTAGGCAGAGAAATTCCTGAATATACTCCAGATATCTTTGCTGTTGTGGCCTCTAACATCATCTTTTTTGTGGTGCTGTTTATCTTTGCTGTCTTTGAGACGTAAGAAATTGAAAAAAAAATCATTCTTCCACAAAGATTGAGTCTCTGAAATAATTATTTAGCAATTCATGCATTCCATTATACATACTAGATCAACATTAAAATATCTGATTCTTGCTAAAGTTTTCCTTTGTAATATTACTCAATGCTTTTAAATTCTACTTTTAATTTTGATAAAATTTTCATGAAAGTTCATTGTAAATTTCTTTTCAGTTTAATCACATTTCACAGATCCAAATTCTGAAATTAAGTAAACCATTGTCTCATTTTTATTTTTTCCAGAATAGGAACACCATTGACCATGAATATGTATGCTTGGACTCGAGCACACGCCACACTGTACAATGGAATAATATTAGCAGTAGGGGGAGTGGTAGCTATTTTAGTGTTCATTGTCATCAAATTTCTCTCTAAAAAGTAAGAATTCAAAATAAGTTATTTTAATTTCATCTATAAACTTGAATCAGACATTATGGTAGAATTATTTTGGAGGAGTAGGATTTTTATACTATATTGAAAAAAGTTTTTTTGACATTGAGAAAATTATATCGTATAAAGATGTAATTAAAAACTGAGCTTATCTAAAATTTTATTTTCAAAATAGGGTACCTGTCAATTACCCCCAGGAAAAATATTCAAAGACAATGTATACTGTATGTGTACATGAATTGGCGTATTCAAAATTTAGCGCAACCACTGGGTATGGAGTTGTTGGGGTATTCATGAATTTGCGCTACATGTCCGTATTTATAAATGATTTATTAGCAGTCTTCATGAATTAGCAAATTGTGCTGCACACAAAAGCCGCTAAAATATGAAGCCTGCTTTTTTGAGTACACATACAATATTTAAACTGGTCACTTTTGTAACTTAGATAGGAAATATATATGTTCAATAAATTGATGTAGGTCAGAAAAAATGTCAAGAATCCTTGGAGTGATATCAAATGGAATGATACAATTTTTTTTAAATTTTAGAACAAAGGGCATATAACTTTGATTGCATAAAAATACAAAAAATACAGTATAGATGGAAGTAGTACTCTACAGTATGCAGAGTATCATCCACTGAGTCACAACATCAGGGGGCCTGAGTCAACTTGTTGCCATTGGATCCCTGACAGTTTCATCTACAGGCTGACTGCAGTGATGTCTTTCTAGGATATTACAAGACTTTAAAATCTCCTAAAATCTTTACAATCTCCTAAAATCTTTACAAATTGTTTTTCTTATCTCTTGACCAGTCCATTGAACTTTTCAGTGACAAACAACCTGTAAAACTTATGAAACTTATTAAAGCCCCAATCTGATTGGTGCTTCTCAATGAGAGAAGCAAGCCCGTAAAATATTGAATGAAATTTTTTCAGGGGTCCGACAGCAGTGAGTTGATTCAGCTAGGACTGCTGACGTTTTGAGGATGACAGACTATAGAGGGTTCCTAGCATTTATGTATAAAACCTTTTGTTGAGTATTATATGTCAAACTGAGATGATTTTGATAATCAATTTTTACTTCAGAATTAATGAGCGATTTTTGTTGATTGGAGGACTTGTTTGTTGTCTTTTGGGCTTCGTGGTGTATCTTCCATGGGGACACAACTACCCTCCCTCCCAAATGGCCAGTAAGTTTATTTTCAAACTTTTGTTTCCTCCATTGATTATTTGTATAATTAGGGCCCTGCTCTGAGGGTGCCCTGTAGTGTTTAGTCTGTCCATCCATCAGTCCAGACAGCTGTCCATCTGTCTGTCTGTCCTACATCAATCATCCAGCCCAATCTGGCTCAATCTTCACCCATAGAGTGCCCTTGGTTAGAGGGTGTGCAGTGACCTTAAACTAATTTTAAGGAGATGAAGGGTCAAGGTAAAAAAATCTTTAAATCTTGTCTGGAGCATATTTCTTCTCCCTTGGCCTAATCTTGCTCAAACTTCACTTACAGACTGCCTGTATACATAGGTAAAGAGATTGCATTGTTATTGAACCAATTCTAAATCAAAGGTCCAAGATCAAAGCAGATTACTCTCAGAAATCCTTGTCTCAATCATATTTTCTCCTCTTTGCCCTATTTGGCATATATTTCACCCATTGAGTACCTTTGGGTTGAAGGTCTGCAGTCAGGAGTCTGGTTCATGCTTTATCCATGAAGCACCTGTGGGTAGAGGGTGTACGGTGACCATGAATCAGTTTCCTTGACCGTAGATCAAGGTCATAGAAGAGTTCTTTAAGAAATCTTGTCATGAGCATATTTCTCTCTTAGCCAAAACAAGGCCATAGAGTGCAGGGGGTAAAGGATGTGTGCAGTGACCTCAAACCAATAAATTAAATATAGATCAAAGGTCAATGTTCAAAATATCTCTGCAGAAATTGTTGTCTAGAGCATCTCTTTGGTTCTATCTGACTCATACTTTACCAAAAGAATACCCAAGGGTTAGGGGTGTCCAAGTATTTTCTCTTCTTTTGGCCTTATCTGGCTCATACAAAAGTGCTTATGCAGTATCCTTGAACCACATTTCTATGACAGAGGATCGTAACAGATCTCTTATGAAAAACCTTGTCTTGAGCTGATTTTCTGTTTGGCACATCTGGCTCATACATCACCCACAGAGGCACATCGGTAAAGATGTAAGTCAAAGGTCAAGGTCATACTCCAAGTACAGACCTTTACATTGAAATCTTCAAAATAGAGTAAAAGCCATGCAATCAATATTAAATAAACTTAGGATTGCATCTCTTATACATGATGAATTAATTATATAAGGCAGTTTTTTATTGACTTATCTCCTTTCACCCTTTAATGTGCTGTCTTATCTAAGTTTTTGTGAGTTACTGTGAAAAACTTTTGAGTACAGAAATGAATAACATACGGTAATTAATTGGTTGAAACTGATTTGAACATAACTTGACATATGCACTGTAATTACAGAAATTTACCCAAACAGCACACCATCAATAAACGAGTCATGGTTTACTGTTTTACCATCTGCCCAGACTATATCCCCATACCACAACCAGTCCATCAAAGCACCAGCAGTGGTCGGTAACAGCTCAGGGGGGAATCCTGAGGCCACTGGGTGTCCAGATGCCTACCAGTGGTGCGCCTATACCCCCATTGTAACATTGGCCCAATTTCTTTGTGGCACTGCGCTCATTTGCATAGGATATCCAACAGGAAATGTCATGTCATATGCCTTGTATTCCAAAATACTGGGACCAAAGCCTCAGGTTTGTGTAATGTCTTTTTGTTTTATTATAAAGTTTGGTTGAAACATAGTTTGTTACATTGTGATTTGAAATGTATACATTGTAAAAATAAACTGTTAAAATGTCAGTGCTTTGAAAATTTGAATTACTGACAGAATGTTTTTCAAATTTGCTCACAATAAATACTTTAGATTCCTTGATTTATGTGAGTACTTTTAATATCACAAAATGACTTGTATATTTTACATTGATTTTAGCATCATTAAAATGAAAGCAAGTAATTTTATTTCACAAGTGTTGCTTCTTGCAAAACTACATGATAATAAATTCCTCACATATATTTAGGAAATATACAGTACATGTTTATATAACAAAGACATCCTTCAGCCCTGCAAAGACAAAAATGTGTACTGAAACAGTATAATATATACACAAGTAAATATATTTTTACTTTCAGGGTACAATGATGGGTTTCCTCACAGCCTCAGGAAGCCTTGCTCGAACCGTGGGACCAATATTTGTCAGCTTAATTTATAATTCATTTGGTCCAAGGGTGACATTTTTGTCCATGTGTGGTATGATCATTCTAACTTTGGGCTGGATCTTATTTGTGTATAAGCGCCTGGTGCCTTTCAGATTTGAGAAAGGAATGGAACCCCCTTCAGATATATAATACAGACGACAGTTTTATGCAGTGGCATGTAAATGCTCAGGATATTAAACATATCAATTTCCTTCATTTTTCATTATATTCTACTTTTAAAATATTTATTGTATACAGTATACTGAGTTGCAACAACTCATATTTCTTGACATGCCTTAATTAAGAGGGTTATATAATGAACACTGATGCAGTACTGTGATAATATGCATCAATGATGTATTCATGGATATCTTTTAGTGCCAGCATTTTTTTTAAAGGAGAGCCTGTTCATGAGGAAAGAAGAGGGTATCTGTGCTCTATTTTAATTGTTTATTATTCAACATGACTTCGATTGTTTTTAAATTTTGTTTTAATACTCATAGACATGCACTGATATACCCCAAATCACTGGTGATGTCAAAATAATTTTTGTTTGGAGAAATTAGCTGCATATCAAACTCCACAATATCGTTATATCTTAGTTTATAAATTAATTAGCATTTATACATGTGAAAACTGTTTGAAATGGAATTAAGATACATGTACATGTCATGAATCTGTCATGTTACAATCCCTGTTTATTTCAATCTACATATCATATTGCAGGATACATTGCCATAATGTCCTAGTTATATCATTAACCATATGTGTGTCACATCACAATCCCTGTATCATAAATATATGTATCATATATTGCAGAATACTTTGCCAGTAATGTCCAATTAAATAATTTCCCATATGTGTGCATATTTGTGTCTTTGCTGATATACTCAAATATTTTCCTTTTTTTTGTGAAAAATAACATGAAATATGTAATGTAAATCAATCCAAGTTAATTTGGATTTCCCAAATGGCCCCATATCAGCCCAAGGGCTGGTACAGTATTCTATTTACCATGTATTTTTAAAGTATTTTATTTAAATATCTGAGATTACTTTTTTATTGACATTTTGAAGTCATTTAAGAATGTTTATATAATTAAAATCAAGTTTTAATTAAATTAAAAAAAATATGTACATGATTGTATAAAGTTAATATTAAGGAGGGACCTTTGTTGTTCGACATAAGAGCTGTAGTATTTGACGTTACTATAGAGGCTTGTCTTTTTACTCATTCATTTAGGGGTTTGCAGTTGACTACTGTAGATTCCTAAATATACGCGAGGAATAAATTATCGCGTTATTACGCGAGAACCACCGCTCGCGAAATAAAATTACTCGCTATTATTTTTATGGTGCTTTAATGTATGTAAAATCTCAAGACAAATCACCCATTCGCGAATTATTGTTCTCGCGATTTGATGTCATTGGGCCATTTCGCGATACTAAGTACTCGCGTATAATAAGGAATCTACAGTATTGCACTAAATACATGTGTTTATATGCAATAGTGATATGACAAAACCAGGTTCACATGTTAGTAGGCAGGTACCTATGCACACATCACAAAATAGAAAAAATGTTAAAAATTATATTTTGAAAGTAGAATTTTTATTGTACAATTATGGACTCTTTTGGTGGTGAATATGGTCCGATATTCACCAGAAAAATATCCATTGATATTGACCAATTAAAGCAAACTTCCTTAAACATTCTCAGTCCATGATAATATAGTTGGTTGGAAAATCAGTTTTATTGATGTATGCATTACATGTACATTCAACTTTGATATTCTGATATGTCATTGAATGAAAAATAAGAATAAAACTCAATTTTTCATGTACTTATCATGAGTTCGTTATCAATTGCATACCTATACAGCAACATGTCCTATACTAGAGATAAGTACATATTCTTTATGGCAATTTTAATTTACATCATACCGTATAAGTGGAATTTTTAGAGAGACGCAAATTTAGCGAGATTTCCTTAAAATCAGTATTTAATTTTAGGGAGAAGTAATTTTAGCGATTTCATGGTTCATAGAAAGATATCGGTAACCTTCAATACAGAATAAATTCTTAGCGACATTTAATTTGAATGATCTCAACACCCTCACTAAAAATGCCAAAATTGAATCCTGGCTAAAATTTCTGCTTGTACAGTATATTGTTACCGCCTCAATCTCAAAAACTGTGTATTTGACATTCATTTGACATCATCAGAAAACCAAGGAACCGTAGACTGCTAAATATTTCTTCATTTGATCCTTTTTAAATTTGACAATAGAGAGAATAATCAAACAATAGAATGATGTACAATCAACAATCACTTTTATTTGGACGATGCATAATTACATCTACATAACAGAACATATGTAATTCAATATCATAACAACACAAACTGGTATGCCATACCTCAACAAAACATTGGAATGAGCAGGTTTTGGAACTGGTTAACAACAAGGGTTAACATTTATGTTCAATCTTAAATTTTCAGATGAGGATGATTTTTAATAGATAAGTAATGGTAATCTCTTTAACATTACTATTCAGTTGATCACCGCAGTTACAAGATTTGTTGTACACTGAAACAAGAGGCCCATGGGCCACATCACTCACCTAAGCACTTAGCTAGAGAAAAGCAGAAATTCAGCTCCCGTAAGGGCAGGGAAGGGGCATAATTTGAACAAACTTGAATCTACACTAACTAAGGATGCTTCGATATTTATTTTTTGACCACTAATCATGGCTTTAAAAGATTTTTAAATACTTTTTCCTATATATTCCTATGAAAAAAGTTAAAGGGGGGGGGGGTATGCCATGATTTGAACAAACCTGAATCTACTATATGTAGGAAGGCTTCACATACATGTAAGTTTCATTTTTTCTGGCCCAGTGGTTACTGAAAAGAAGATTTTTAAAGATTATCTCCCCTTGAAAGACAGTATGGCCCTTCATTTGAACAAACTTTTTTTTGCCTTCACCTAAGGATGCTCTTTTGCAATTTTGGTTCAAACTGGCTAAGGAGATGTTGAGAAGAAGTCAAAAATGTGAAAACTTTATAGACAGCACATGACAGATGGATGTCCAACACATACCCTTCGATCAGAAAAGCTCACTTGAGCCATTTGGCTCAGGTGAGTTAAAAATGATTGATTAGTGCATAAATCCACATAGAATATTGTAATATTGTACTAAAAAACCTTGAGTAACTGTGTTTAATTTAATAAAGATAGACATTTGACATAACTGAAATGTTACATAATTGTTCAAATAATTGACAAGGACATGAAATGTAAAATTACAAATTTTACATTTAATTAAGTTTAACTTGAGTCTTTCAAGTTTCCATTTCACTCTTGATTAATGCTGCAGTTTTCTGTTTCAAATCTAAGGATTCTGATATGTCCAAGTTAAATGTTAATGTGTGGGTATAATGAAAGCCTTAATCCATGTACATGTAAGTGTTTCTTAGCAAGAGCTTTAAGCATCAGTTTCCCCTGGTCTGCTAGTGGCTTAATTACTACAATGTTATGCTTTTTAAAATGTTATGCTGGAAAATTTAAGGAAATTTGAGGAAATTTAAGCTATACACTGCAGAAAGTTCATACAAAGAGACTGTTAAGAATTGCCAGTTGAAAAGAATAATTACTGGTAGTGAATTCACAAAATACAAAACCATACCCACAAACAATTAAATAAAAATAAAATCATTTTTAAAAACAGGAAAAAATGACATTTTTGACATAATTCAGTACTACATAAAACTGAAAATTGTATACCTATATAATGTTTTCAATTTAACTCCAATGAATTTCTTCATCTTATCAATGGACACAATTAAGCTACTAGAGTTTACTTTATACATGTTTATAAATCCCTAGGATATTAATTCACAATAATTACTATTTACCATAACCAATAAGGTATTGCAAATTATTTCAGAATAAAATTTAACCTTCATCCACATGTGAAACATATATATGCAGCATAAAATGGACTTACACTAGTTCAAATAAAAAAGAAATAACAGGCCCATAGGCCACAATGCTCAGCAGGGTTACCTTGGTTCTGCTGTTCTTCATAGGCTTTCTATAAGATTTTTGTAGCCTCAACTTAACCCCAATTGGTTATGATTTGACTGGGCTAGAATCCACAAACATGGCCATGCTTCAATATTACATGTAATATACCTTGTTTGGTCCTGCTGTTCTTGAGAGAAGGACATTTTAAGGATCAGTTTCCTGTATACATATAAATCCCCAATTTTAGCTCCATCCTAACCTTAGGGTCAATAATTTGACAACAAACATGAATCTGCATAACTATGGAATGCTGCAATATTATTACATGCAATATAATCTAGTGTGGCCCTGCTACTCTTGAAAAATTTTTTTTTATTTAATTTCACATGTAAAACTAATCATCTTTTGTGACCCAATCCTACTCCCTGGGACCATGATTCTAACAAATTTGAATCTGCACTATCTGTGGATGGTTGTATATTAATTTTTATGACTTATATAATCAGGGCCCTAGTCTGCTACTCTTTTGGCAAATATTTTTTTCTTGTATATTCCCATGTCAAGCCCAAGGGCCATGAATTAAATTAAATCTGCACTATCCGAGTCTGCATGCATATTCATGAGATTAATCATGGCCCTGCAGAGAAACAAGATTTGTAAACTTATGATTTTTTCCTATAAATTACCATGTAAATTTTTGATCCCCTTTAATGTCTTGTTAATGACCGTGGACAAATTTTGATCAGAAAAGCTCACCTACATATGAGCTTTACCTTTTCTACGGAATACAAATAAACAGAATTGTCCCCTTTATTTTGAAATTAAATGTACACATGTATGTATTGAAACAACTGGGGACTCATGGCAAGTAAAATAAAATTTTCTGAATTTTTGATGAAAAAAAAATCTGACTGAACAGTTACTGTATTGATCAAATTATGAAATCAATGCTCCTCTTGGGAATGAGTATGGGACTCTGACTGTATAAATCGGTAGTATTATAGTAGCAACAGTACACTATCCCACAGCACTCGTGGACTTGTGTGACTTTTTGATATATGTCATTCCTATTTCAAAGCAGCTGCCATTTGTCATGGTTATAACAAATAAAAGAACAAACATTTATAAAGTACACAAATAATTATAACAGTCCCTGCAGAGCTTGTATCCTTTATAGGTTATATACATGTACTAATATTTGATATACAGCATGGCATGATCAAAGCATCCATAAATGTACATGTACCAGATGAGTATAAATTTGGTTTGTGTACCACTCATACTATAGAATAAACAATGTAAATACAGCCCATCACCAGAGACACTGAAGCATAAAAAGTATGTCAATTGCTGCATCTAAAGCATGCATCATAAACCTCCATTAATGCAACATGTGCATACTTGGTTTGGGAATAACTTAAGACAAGCAAGGAAAAGGCCCTAAGGAAGAATTCTTGTCTGGTTTCTGACTAAAAATATTTTCTTAAATAACTATCATATTGACTGAGATGTTAGGGAAGATCCTACTTTTTTCAATTTCACAATTGTAGAACTTTACATAGAAACAGAAAACTGAGTTTAAAATCTAGCAGGGACAATATTTTTTCGTGAATTTGCCGGCTTGTTCTGCTTTTCAACATAACAACAGGATAACGAATTTAGATCACGTTTTAAACAATCAAAAGCTTGAAGGAAATTTATGAAGTAAATGAAAAAAAAAATTTGGACTGAAGTTTTACAATATTATAACAAATAAATATGATTTTTCTATCTTATAAGCTAATTAATTTGAAAGCTTCCAATCTTTAAGCACATTTGAGTGAAAAATCAATAAAAAGTGTTTTTCTCTCTTACTTGATGGTCAATTTTTCTGTTATTGTATCATTTTGTATATTTATATGACTTCTTCAATATATGTGAAAAAATGAATACACTTTTAACATAGAAAATAACAAATAATCCCTTAAAATTTCATGCAAAATAGAGGAAACTTGGGTTTACAGATACCTTTTTTGGTTAAATTATTTATCTGATCAACTTGGTAGTTTATCTGATAGACTCCAACTGGTATCTCCTTTTTATGCAAAAAAAAGGAAAAAAAATTATTTGAAACTGAAGCAGGCATCACATGATTGGCAAACAGTAATTTTTTATTCTTAATGTCAAGGACAAAGATAATGACCTTGACCTGACCTTGCTCCCAAAATAAGATGCTCAAATTTAATCGAACTGATACCATAACTTAGTGATATTATCTTCTCAAATCTATGAAAATTTCATTCATTTTTAAGTACCATAAAGATGAGAAGAATCCCTCCTTAACACACCTTAACCTAGGACATTCAAGTACATACATATGATAGTAAGTGCAGCATCCATGTCAATATAATAATACAAAAGTCTGGTCTGGAAACCAATAATTATAAGCTAGAAATACAATGTCATGCACACCTATAGACACTTCTTAGCCAAAGTTCCCCAAGCATACATGTAAGATATAGGTGCAGCATCAGAAGCAGAAATCCAATTAAGCATGCTGAACACTAGTATATAGTTGAGTCAGAGTCTTGGTTGTACAGAAACACAAACACTACACGTCACAACACTCATACATGTATGATAAATAATGATGTATGTAGCAATATTAAATCCATTATCTCATTTGGAAACAGTCCTACTTTCTCAATGAATTTTGTGAAGGGTGTAAGGAAATATTACAAAAAAAAAAAAAGTTTGAAATGTAAAAATTTAAAGTACCCCCACCTCTCTTAAGATTTTTGAGACTTGCATATTAGGAAAATATATAGAGATTGTTAACAAACATTTCAAAAGTAGAAAATAGACATTTCAATCGTTGATTGTCCCTTATTTTCGGCACTTAAATGATTTTAACTAGCAATGTTAATATATTTCAAGTAATCTTACCAGAAAATTCTTTGAAAACAGTATGAAAAAGTAACCATAATTTGTTTACCATCTAGTAAAAAAAAAAAAACAAAAAAAAAAAACCACCATGGAATCAATATCTAAACATATTTGTTTTTGAAAAAGGAAATTATAAGAAGTCAGACAAGCATGTAAATATGAAAAAGGTCTATTTCAGACATATTGAGAACAGACAATTACTAGATTAACAAAAATTAAAGTCAAACATAAGGTTCTCATAAAATTTATGAAAAAAAAACCTATTACATCAAAATTCTTCAGGGCAAAGGATAATCACTAGATTAAAACAATATGTGTTTGTGAAACACTGATGCCCCCATATGGCAGCTCAAGGCCAAGGTTAATTTTTTTAATATGTTCAAAACAACTTTTTTCAAATGTATGTCAAAATCCAAGGTCAAGAATTCAAAAATGTTAATACTGAAAGAAAGTCTTGTCACAAGGGATACACTGTTCACCTGTGGAACACAAAAGCCCTAGTACCAACCATTCAGAAAATATGGCCAAGGTTAAAGATTTTCAAAAAGTAGGTCATACTTAAAGGTCTATGTCATGAGGTCAAAAAATAATGGTATCAAAGGAAAGGTCTTGCCACAAGGAATACATAAGTAAAATACAAAAGCCCTAGCAGCAACCCCTCAAAAATAATAGGCAGGTTAAGTTTTTTTTAAATGAAGGTCAAACTCCAAGGACAAAGTCAAGGGGTCAAAAAAGAAAGGAATTGTCACAAGGAATACACAGGTGATATATGAAAGTCTTAACACCCACCGTTAAAATGTTATGGCCAAGGTTAAAGGTTTTCAAAAGAAGGTCACACTCAAAGGTCAAGGTTAAAAGGTCAAAAATGTTGGTGCTAAAAAAAGGTCTAGGCAGAAGATACACATGTGAAATATGCTCCATCTGTTCAAAAGTTTTTGCAAAAGTAGGTCAAACTCCGAAGTCAAGAGGTCAAATATGTTGGTACCTAGAGAAAGGTCTTGTCACAAGGAATATACAAGGGAAATATGAAAGCTTAGCACCAACCATTCAAAAATTAAGGGGAAAGGTTCAAAATTTTGATGACAAACAGACAGACAGCTAGACAGACAGACAGATCAAAAACAATATGTGCACCAAATCCTCCATTATATCAGCCTAAAATATTAGTTAAGATTCAAACATGAAGTTCTCATAAAATTTACATAAAAACAACTATTTCATCAAAATTCCTATGGGCAAGGGACATTTCATTTCGTTGTTTATAGCAAGCACTATTAGCATTCATTTCCAAACCAAAAGGGCCATAAAAAAATATATATTAGTACATGTATAAGTATACAACAATTTTATCAACATATAACATGATATAAACAAATATTATAAATATAAATATTGATGATGTATATATAAACAAATGTGATAGATATATATTAACAAATATGATATACATGTATAGTTACACAGTCATATACATGTACTTTTTAATCTAAGGAAATCAATGATAAATAAAGCCATCTCCCTGGATTTCATATCAGATATATCTAAATATATTCTCGACATAGAAAAATCTCACACATGGACAATTAAAAGAAAAAACAAGAGTCTGATATGGGATACAATCTCAGTTGAATCACATTTCTCTACCTGACACGTGGGCTACAAGTAAATTTGTAGATACATGTAAATAAACGCATTATAATGGTCCCAACATAAAAATGCATGGCTTTAAATTTTTCAATACATGTATTCAGTGTATTAAAGTTTGATATCAATTTTTTTCTTTTGCATTCATATATGGTAGTAGAGAAAGACTACATATATTCAGGAAACTCTGTGCCTATACTGTTTCCCCGTATCTACAGCCCAATCCTTACACTGAGGATGGGGGGGGGGGTGTACACAAACTAAATGAATTTATACTTCTTGAAAATGATTTCATATCAATATTGGAAATTCAAGCTCTGTTATTCAATACATTTTGAAGAATCTAACCTGGCAACAATTTTTCTAAATATTCCAGTCAATGCACCCTCATCCAAAGGAGAAGTGAGGTATTTGAATGAATCTGAATAATTCAGATTCAACAAAGAAATGTTGTAAAACTTAAATGTATGGGTATTATGAAACTTTTCTACTAATTTTTTTTTTCTTTTTTGGATCATGCTTGTGATTCTTAAAATATTCAAATATCACCACCCTTTCTACAGGTTGGGCACAATTCCTTTTTCGGGGAAGTATTACTATAAAACGGGATTATTCCTCTTTTCAGTAATAAAAAAAATACCATATACAGGAATTTTCACTCGTTTACTCTCTATTTTCATGTTTTCTTTGAATAAAAGATTAAGTGCAAGAATATTTTCACATCCTCTAAATATTTATAGTCTACTAAGTGTACGTATGCTCAAAACTACAATACTTATCGCTGCAAAATGCTGAAAAAGAGTGATGAAATATTTCTACGATATAAATTTCTTACGGAAGCTAATCTGTGTTAAAATTGTGAGATTGTATATGTTCAGCACTTGATAACTCGTTCATGAAATTATTCTTTCTAGTTTAATTTTATATCATTTCTTTCAAAGACATCATAAAAATAATTTTTTATACCACTGCTTCTTTTACAAATGAAAATAATTATTTGAAATATTAAATTTTAAAACGTAGTTTTTCAAAGATGGTTTTAGCATGAATGCCCTTATAAGATTCCATACTTTTCGTATCATTTATCAACAGGGAAAATTAAAGTAAAAGTCGTGGATTACTGCTGCACGTGAGTTTAAATTCCTATGCATGTTCAAAAGATGTCACCTCCACGAAACCAAGCTATGAAATTTTCCGTTTTTGAACAAATAATAATATAACTTATAAGGAAATATTCACATCCGTTTGAAGAATACTCATGATGTCGTACGATTAAATCTCATTTTACTCCTGTCTGCAGCAGTAAAGGACCGAAATTTTTTGTCAATGAGGTTGGTTTAATAAAGTTTAAACACATCATGTCGTATTTTTCATGCACTTTTTATTTGATAAACGGATTCGGGGCATTATTTTAAAAATATGATGAAAATTCCTGTATACAGTAATGTTTTTTATTACTGAAAAGAAGAATAATCCCGTTTTATAGTAATACTTCCCTGAAAAAGGAACTGTGCCCAACCTGTTCTACTCTGTTTCCTGCTTATCTCAAAAATGGGACTACCGGTATATACCGGTAAGCCCTATATCTGAACATGCTCCAACTGAATTCTTTTTACCCACAAATACTTTGTGTCTATTGTTATATTTTAAAAATAAGGCTGTTCAAGCTAAGGCTTGCTGTTCTGGAAGGCAGGATGAAAATGTGAAAAGTTTACAGACAGCGAGACGGCACATTCTACATGATAGATGGACACTTAAGACAAGCTTTGATCTGAATACCTCACTAGAGCCTTCTAGGTAAGCTAAAAAAAAGCATAACTCTAACACACCCATAAGCCAATACATTAACAGTTAAGGACATCGATGGAGTACAAAATTCAACTTATTGCTTCTACTTGTTCCAAAGAGAGAAGAACTCACTTTACCCAATAAACAAGAAAAATCAGCAAAAAGCAAATGTGAGTTTCCTTTACAGAGGATCTTAATTAAAACACATTACCAATGTGCAATGTGTGAAGCTATCCCAGTTGACTTTCTTCAAGTCATGGGTGCACTTGTCAAAGTTGTTGAAAATTTCTCTATCATCAGCTTCTCTAAGTCATGTAACATTGTGCTTTGTTCTTGTACTTCTCTCTGAAACCAAAAAGACACAATAATTAGAAAAAAGGTGTGCTTGAGGAAAATATGTATTTCAATGTAAAATTTTTTTTCCATGTTAGACCATTTTCCTACATGGCCATGCAAAGAAATGTTCATATACAACTCCAGTTATGATTTTTTTTTCCAGATCTGTCAATGATATTTGTCTTGTTCTGACTTGCTTTAAAGCCAAGACAAACCCTCTGACCATTTCCCTGCAATTGTGAGTTTTTAATATTTATCTGTTTTTAAATATAAAGTTACATTACGCTACATATAAGAATTTTATTTTACTTCAATCAATAGATCAATATGACCTAGACTAAATATATTGAAATAGCTAGTAATTACAATATATTGATGTTACAATATATTTGACACAGCTAGTAGTTACAATAAATTGACATAGCTAGTAATTACAATATATTGACATAGCTAGTAATTACAACCTTTCAGCAAAGAATTAACTTTCATGTACTACAGTTATTAATAAACAAAATGATTACTAACTTTGTCAAGGTCATGACCTTGTTCAGATAACCTTGGATTACTGTCCTAAAAAACCACTGGTTAAAATTTTGATCCAATTCAATGCAAAGAGTGGAGAGACACAACAAAAATACAAGATTTCCAAACAAACATATAGATTCCTCTATAACTGACATGTTGCTTGTGAAAACATAGGTAATCAAAGATTACGAAGCTCACCTCGACAAATGCTATATATAAGTAAGGCAAATTTCACATCATATTTTTTTTCTAGTTAGGGTACATCCCAAGATCAATATCCATGCAAGTTTGGTTTAAGTAGGACTTATAGTTACTTGGAAATAGACCTGCTCAAAAAACTTTTAACCTGTTTACTAATCAAGAAAATTTTGGTCAGTTCCAAAATCCAAAGCAAGTCTGGAAGTTTCATCCTTAAATGCACCATTTATGCAAGTTTAATCATAACAGGCCATAATATTATATAGCTACTCCAAAAAAAAAATTACCCTGGTCACTCATCTGGAAAATATAAGTCAGATTCAGAATCCAAAGAAAGTCTGGAAGTGTCCATCCCTAGATATATCATCATCCATGCTAATTTGGTTAAAATATGGCTAAAATTCACTCATGTGGAAAATCTAGGTCTGATCCAGCATCCTAAGCAGGTTGGTTAGTGTACATCCTTAGAGGCATCATCCATGAAAGTTTGGTCCAGGTAGGGCATATAGTCACTATGGAATGAGACTGCTCCAAAATCTAAACCTGGTCTCACATGTGGAAAATCTAAATCAGATCCAGCATCTGAAGCAAGTGTGGTAATGTCCATTCCTAGATGTATCATCCATGCAAGTTTGGTCCAGGTCGGGCTTATAGTTACTTGAGAATGGACCTGCTCCAAAAACTTTAACCTGGTCACTCATCTGGAAAATCTAGGTCAGATCCAGCATCTGAAGCAAGTGTGGTAGTGTCCATCCCTAGATGCATCATCCATGCAAGTTTGGTCCAGATAGGGCTTATAGTTACTTGGGAATGGGACTTGCTCCTAAAACTTTAACTGGGACGCCGACGCTAACGCCGACGCTGGGGGTATAGCATAAGCTCATCTCGACTTCGTCGAGGTGAGCTAAAAAAAATTACATAGCTTACTTGGAGGAGGTTTAACTTTTCTCTGAGTTTGGGATAAGGCTTATAGCCCTGCAGGTTTTTCTTCATGGTGTTTAGTTCTTGACTCTGGGAATGTAAACTTTTCGCTAGAGTGTTATGTTTATTCTTAAGCTGTTGGTAAAACCGTAACTCTACGTTTTTCTCACTTGAGTGTTGAACACACTACAATGCAAAAGAAAATCAAATTTCAATTTCAGAGTATGTTGGTAAAACAGTAATTTTACTTTGATTGCTAAATGTATGTTTCAGTATTGAAAGTACAATTATTGTACACACTGTCAGATTCTTCTATCCTTTAAACATTAAACATATTAATAATTGGTGATGAAAACACAGCAAAAATTACATCTCTTTGTAATTTTTTTTAATATCTCATCTCATGGAATTTATTACCCATGAAGTCTGAACTTACTGAATCACTTTTGACTGGTGATTTTTGTGAGGAAATGGTTGGAGACTGGACTTGATTCAATTCTGCAATTAAAATAATCTACATGTACATGTGACAATGATAATATTGTTCCCAAATATAATAAAAACTGAAAAAGAGCAACACAGAACAGAAAAGCCTTTCCAATATCTGTGATCTATTCACAAATATTTCAATTCATCCGAGTACACTTTGCACAATTTAGGTCACCTCTCCAGGAAAAAAAAGGATACTGTTACAAACATGACAAATAGCATTTATTCATGGCATTTGACAAATTTTAAGTTACCACTAAAGATGTAAAAAAATAATGTATATATATGCAATTTCAAATAAAGCTGTGTATAGTTAGGGGAAAAAATATAATGATGTATCATAAAATTTAATAAAACATAGGTAATCAGAGATTACAGAGCTCACCTCAATGAATGTTGTCTTTAAGTAAGGCAAAGTCCCACACTAAACTAATAATCTAGGAGTGTGCATCCCTAGATGCAACATTTATGCAACTTTGGTCTGATAGGGCTTGCAGTTACTTGGGAATAGACTTATCTGAAAACTTAAAACTAGTCACTCATCCAGAAAATGCAAGTCAAATCCAGCATCCAAAGCAAGTTTTGAGATTGTTCGTCCCTTGATACATCATCCATGCAAGTTTGGTTCAGATAGGCCTTATAGTTACTTGGAAATGAAATCTGCTCCAAAAACTTTAACCTGGTTACTCATCCGGAAAATGTAGGTCAGATCCAGCATCCGAAGCAAGTCCAGTAGTGTGAATCCTTAGATGTATCATACATGCAAGTTTGGTCAATATAGGGTTTATAGTTACTTGGAAATGAGATCTGCTCCAAAAACTTTAACCTGGTCACTCATCCGTAAAATGTAAGTCAAATCCAGCATCCGAAGCAAGTCCAGTAGTGTGAATCCTTAGATGTATCATCCATGCAAGTTTAGTCAATATAGGGCTTATAGTTACTTGGAAATGACATCTGCTCCAAAAACTTTAACCTGATCACTCATCCCAAAAATTTAGGTCAGATCCAGCATCCGAAGCAAGTCCAGTAGTGTGCACCCTTAGATGTATCATCCATGCAAGTTTGGTCAATATAGGGTTTATAGTTACTTGGAAATGAGATCTACTCCAAAAACTTTAACCTAGTCACTCATCCGGAAAATGTAGGTCAGATCCAGCATCCGAAGCAAGTTCAGTAGTGTGCATCCTTAGATGTATCATCCATGCAAGTTTGGTCAATATAGGGCTTATAGTTACTTGGAAATGAGATCTACTTCAAAAACTTTAACCTAGTCACTCATCCGGAAAATGTAGGTCAGATCCAGCATCCGAAGCAAGTTCAGTAGTGTGCATCCTTAGATGTATCATCCATGCAAGTTTGGTCAATATAGGGCTTATAGTTACTTGGAAATGAGACCTGCTCCAAAAACTTTAACCTGCTCCAAAAACATTAACCTGGTCATTCTTTAGCTGAAATTGCAGCATCTGAAACCTTGACTGGTACAATAAAACACACTAGAAGCATCCTCCATGCATCTCTGACTAAAATAGGCCATAGAAGTACTTGAAAAGAAAACTGCTCCAAAAACCTTAACCTGAGATGCCGACGCCGAGGGTATTACATAAGCTCCCCCAACTTCATTGAGGTGAGCTAAAAATTGCAATACTTGTACATGTACATCATGTCAGATATAATTATCAAGTTTTTACACTTCCTCAGGCTGGGTTTCTAGAAATCATGGGTTAAGTTTAAGCTTTATCTCCGTCATCAATGTATCTAAATTTTTTACCTGTAAGTCTTGTTGATTTGTCCTCTTTATTTTCAAGTAATGGCGTTGAGGAGTCCATGAAATTCTCACCCATGTTCAAAGTACTACTACCCCTTTTCTCTATTGGACATATCCTGTTTGAAGAATTGACTACAGACAGACGAGGAGAGCTTGCACTGTTTGTGTTTATTTCACAATGGTTTTGTCCTGCATGTAACACACCTTCTGAGGACACACTCGGGAAAAACTGAGAAATTTGAGTCATGAAATGCTGATTATTTACAGCAGACTTATCTCCCCCTGATAATGATGCTGGAGACAACTTCCCAGCAGGTGGCACTTCTGTCACAGTTTGGTTGACAAGGTCATCATCAATAATATCCAGAGAAACATTTTCCTTTTCTGTAACACTAATAGAGCTATTAATATCAGTTAACCTTTCACAAAATTCATCATAGTTTGTTGATTCAGCTTTCATATTCAGAAGCTGATAACCTTTCTTCAAGTGTCTAGACATCTCAATTTCTGACAGAGAAGTACTATTCTGTGACTTTCTCTCGACAATTGCACATTTATTTACTGTCCCTTTTATATGATTAGGCCCAATCAGAAGACTTTTTAATAGTGGAAGTGATTCTTTCTTTAAGGAGTGTTTGCTATTAGATACACTTTCTTCACATGGGCTAGCACTAGCCAATGTGACTCCTGGGATTGAATCACTGTCACTTGGACTCTGAGTGTCTACACTGCTTTTTGATCCCATAACATCATCAGAGTTCCCTTCACTGATGGCTGGGGACTGGCTAGTGTCTGATGCTGTTGATATCACATCATTGTCACTGTTTTCCTCACTAAAGTTTTTCTCTTGAAGTGTCACACTTTTGGTGGCTGCTATTAATGCTCTCACCCTCCTCCCCTGCTCCTGTAGTAAGACCTGTCCCTCTTCATCACTGAAATTATATTTATTAGGCCAATAGTTAAACAGTTATTGAAAAAAATACATGTATGTACCTACGCTAGCACACAATATTAGTATTGTCAGATTTCATTCTTAATAAAGGTCTAGCCCAGTAAATAAACAAAATACAATACAAAATAATGCTCCAACTTACAGAAGCACTAATACACTTCCATACAAAGTGCCTTCTGCATCTTAGAGCAGATAAATTGCAGAAAGTGCTTGTTTACCTGACTTCATATACATGTACCATTAGTCTCTCCTGAACTCACCTAATATGCTGGTTTAAGCTGACAATGAAGAGATTCTTCTTCGTCCAGGCATCTTTGACTATCACAGACCTTGATTTGATGTATTTCTCTGGACCACAACCATTCAATGAGCTCAACCTAAACACTGTACACGGAATCTCATCATCTGTCATAACTTATAAACAAACATACCAATCAGCAAGAGAGAAAAAGATAGAACAAAATTCATAGATTTTTACAATCTCATAATCACTTTTAAGAATCGAAAAAAATTGATGAATTCATGAAATAGAGATTTTTTTTCTAATCAAAGAGGCAAATTCAATATCCTTAAAAGGAAATATCTGGATATCACTCCAGAATTAATTGCTTCTTAATCATGTCCTTTGATCAGTGAGTAGTGCACAATATGCATAAAAGTATTTTGTAAACTTTTTATAACCCATTGAAGTTACACTAACTCCCAATAGATTCAAACTTTGAATGCCTCTATAGGATTCTCTTCTTTAAAAATACAAGTAGATATATACAAAATATTCAATTATCATTGCTCTTCAATCATACATGGTTATTAAGTTTGCAGCTGCCTTGGACTTTTTTTTTATTTCAATTAATTTATATCATAGCAGTTTTTGAGTTTTAACCATTCTTTGACATCTCATGTTGGTAAATCTTGGTCATACTAGTAATTAAAAAGTAAAAATTCATTTGTTAAGCTAAAGATACAAAACACTTTTATGACAAGAATTTGCTATTAACCATTATTATACTTCTGTTAAAATGTTTCCTATATAAAGTTAAGAAGGTAAAATAACTATCTTTTATAGTCTGAAAATTTCCACGCATAGCAAAGCTATACCCCGGGGTATAGTTTTGCTATCCACCCCTCGGAAAATTTTCATGCAATTTTTGCCGCCAATTTTGATTTTCTATAATCAGTCTATAGACTGATGATGTCATCCTGACTTCAGTAGCATTGTGATGTCATCAAGATTTCAGCTCATTCAGCAGTGTTATCTTATTCCAAATACTTGCTCAAAACTATTATAATTATTCTTTTCATGTTTTGCCTATGAAACTGTAGTATTAGGTAATACAAACCCTCAGAAATTATGAGATACATCAGTATAATAAAACGCTTATCCACTGGCTGTGAGTGGGATAGCTCTTTCATCAAACCCTTGACAGGAACTATTCCCCTCGGGCAAGCCCTCGGGGAATAGTTCCTGTCGCGGGTTTGATAAAAGAGCTATCCCACCCACAAACAGTGGATAAGTGTATAATATCTTATGGATAAGTTATGGTAAAAATTACTGCTTGAAATATTACAATTACATGTACATGTATTGTAACTAATACCAGGTACATGTGTACTACTTTACATGTATGAATACACACAATCCATAATCAAACATCTCATAATTTGTTTGATTATACAAAAAGACCTTCATTTTCATTGATGCACCATTCTTTCTCTCAAGTGCAACAACCTGGCAGGGAATAGGGTTTTATGCCTTTGAGTATACAGAAATGCAGATCCTGATACATGTATATTTAAATGAATTTTGACTAAGATGGTATTGTGTAGTCATATAAATACTAAACAAAGTCATCAAGACATTCTTTTTGGTTGCAATACATATTCTGAAGATACAACAAATGACTACATTTAATATCATTCTTATACATGCAAAATATGTATCACCATTAAAATATTGGTTCAGATGGGCTTATAATTAAGACATCTTCATATTACATAACCATTGCACTGAATAATTTATTGCAAATAAATGGAAAGAAATCAAACATAGAGAGCTTACTTTTCATGTGACTACAGGCAATGTCCTTCAAATCATTCTTGTTGACAAGGTCATACACTGACATTCCAATGTGCTCATTTGGCATCACTCCAACTACCAAGGCAATTCTGTGTGATTCAAATAATAAATGAATTAAGTAAATAATTGAACTAACTATTGTGCATAAATAAAATCTTCAATTGCTCTCTTTACTCCAATCAAGAATGTTTCCCCCTTTAAAGGACTTATTGCATGTTTCTCAATTGCTTGAAATTAAAAGCATATTACGTTACTTACAATCATAGTTTATAAAATTTATGTTTAGGTGCAGATATATTGCGTTAATAAAACATTATTTGACTAAAAAAAAATATCCCTGAATTAAAAATCTGAGTTAATTAGATAGCGATCAAGTGACTGTGATACGTCATAGGCGACAATGGCAGACCAGTTGTTTACGTTAATCTAAAATATATGACAAAGGCGGATCAATTGTTTACATTAATCTAAAATATATGCGATACAAACTAGATTTTCTGCATTATAAACAACTAAATCACTGATTTTATCTACATGACGTTGAAGACCAAACCTTGTAAATGCCATCTGGTAGAAAGTCCGTAAGAATTGCTTTCTTTTTTAAATTACTTCACCCTTGGTGGTTATCTGTGCATGGTGCATATGTAACTTAAACCTGGGATATGTATGGGAACTCAGAGAACAAAGGTCCACTGACCTTACAGTAAGCATCATATCATTAGGAACTTATTTCAAGGCATTGTTCATTTGAATGGTCAAAGTAAGAAAATAATGACTCTCACTATTAATATTTTAGTATATGAAGTTTGATAAAAAAAAAAATCCTCAAAAAGTAATGTTCAAGGTCAATGGAATAACACTCATTGAAGGTCAAGGTCAAAAATCATGACAGGATTTGATTGCTCTTAAAGACTTACCAATATGTACCAGTAACTTTTTAAAATATCTTGAAAAGTTAAGGTCATAGAAAAGGTCAAGATCAGACAATTTTGTCAGTTAAATAGTTCTTACAAATCTGTATTGGTGTATGAAGACTGATCATGTTGATGAAAATATTTTGAACATTTTATTCTTTGCTGTGCTTGTGAGGTCTTACGCCATGTGAAAGTCAAGGTCAAAAGATTTTTACACATTTAAATAACTCTATGAAGTTTGAAGAAAACATCTCATTGGCAAGCAGTTTCTTTGAAAATGCAAAATTAGGATAAGTGGAGTCAAGGTCATAGGGAAGGTCAAGGTCAGAAAATTATGAAGTAGGACCCATTAATCTGTATTAGTGTAAGAGTTTTAATAAAAAAATCTTTAATAATTGCTTTGAAAATGACCTACACACATAATAGGGAAAAGTGCGGTAAAGGTCACTGGGGTCAGGGTTAGAAAATAATGACACATTTGAATAGGCCTAATTAATTTTAAATTTTGCATGAAGTTTGATGAAAATATCAAGAATAGTTTATTTGAAACTGAGTTAAATGCATAATAAGGAATAATGGGGTCAAGGCCATAGGAAATGTCAAGGTAAGAAAATTATTACATAGATAAGCAATACCACTAATATATATCAGTGTAAGAGTTTTGGTTTAAAAAAAAAACATTTTCAATAGTTGCTTTGAAACCAAGCTAAACACAGAATTAGGAATAGTGAAGTCAAGATAATAGGAAAGGTCAAGGTCACTATTATTCCACAGTTGAGTAACAATAGGAAAGGTCAAGGTCACTATTATTCCACAGTTGAGTAACTCCCAATAATATTCATCAGTGTAAGAGTTTGATAGAAACATCTTCAATAGTTGCTTTGAAAATGATCTTAACACACAGGGAAAAGTGAGGTCAAGGTCAGAAAATTATGCTACAGTTGAATAGCTCCCTCTAATACATGCATGTATCAGTGCAAGAGTTTTGATACAAATATTTTGAAAAGTTGCTTTGAAACTGAGCATAATACCAAATCAGGAATGGTGAGGTCAAGGTCAAATTGAAGATCAATGTCAAAAAATTATGCCAAAGATGAATAGCTCTCACTAATATGTATCAGTGTATGTATTTCAGTTAACATATCTTGAACAGTTTTTCTGAAACTGAGCCAATCGCAAAGTGTGATGGATGGACAGAGACGGAAGACAGACATGAGTATGAACACTATATGCCCCACATATCATTCTTGGGGCCTAGAAAACATTCTGAAACACAGGTATATTCTTAGGTGCAATTCACACAAATAAAAAATTAACACAAATAAACCAACACATGATCAGTAGAGGCTGCCATATGCATTCTCTTTTTTTTTGGTACACATTTAAGATTTGCATACAGACGACTGATCAAGAATATAAGAGTAAAGCACCTGTGATCCTGATACCAGAGTTTGCCATCCATTGCATGCTGGGATACCCATTCAGGATTGTTGCTATCTTCATAAGCCTGCATGTTCAATAAGGCCTGTCGTGCCACTGGGATACAAACACCTACTAACCAACTCTCATTTAAAACTGCAAAAAAGATTTTGTTTAATTTTACAATGTCATTTTAACTACCAAAAACATAAATTATTTTCTTCATTCTCAAGCAAAGATAATTGACACCACTGGCCAAGTTGAGAAAACCTACCACAATGTGTCCTTGTGTATATCAAATTATCAAGTTTCTTCAAATGAAGGGATTTTCCCTTGTTCTTGAAGGGGAGATAATTAAAAAGTTAAGGTAATTTGAAATTTTTTTTAATAATTAGGACCACTAGTCCTTCATATCCAACTACAAATCATGGGAGATTCTTTTTATCCCATGTTTAATACTTCACAACCAATGTTTTACACTGTTTTATATAGGATTCCACTTTACTTTACTTCATCACTCTAACGCAAAAACCATTGTGACGTCACAACTGCACTTAACTGTGGGTTATGAAAAAAATTTCCAATGAGTCATATCCATGGGATAAAGGGGTAAACATGGGATAAATCAAATTATCAAGTTTCTTCAAATGAAGGGATTTTCCCTTGTTCTTGAAGGGGAGATAATTAAAAAGTTAAGGTAATTTGAAATTCTTTTAATAATTAGGACCACTAGTCCTTCAAAAAACTATATGCTAGCTTTCTGATATAAGTAAACTTTTAAGTATATTCAAGATAGTTGGGGGCTTATAAAGACCATAATCACTACAGACATGCCTGCAAGTTCTAATATGTTGTTTAGGCTAACTTAAGATTTTTAATCTTGAAGTATAAACTGACATATTGTAAAATAAAACATAAATTAAAACAGAATGTATTGTTTCAGGCTTATAATGGTAGACATACCTGATCTGTCCTTCTTCTTGTCCTGTGTATGACAATAAACATGGCCACTGATTCTCATTTCCTCATACTTAGGTGTAGTCCCTGATACATGACTCAGGTTCTGCATTCTCACAAAGAATGATCTCTTCACTCTTCTTGATGAGTGCACTGAAATACAATCGTTGAACATGGAACAGTTTCAAACTTACAGAAAAAAAATTAGAAACAAGGCATTCACAAAATATATGTTTAGTGAATCCTGTCTTATCAGGCAGACATGCACTGGGAGACAAATTTTATGTCGGAATAGATAGGGTGTAGGATTGAATAGTGTAAAGACCAAAGAAAGCTGTACACTAGAAATCAAAAAAGGTTGGCATTCACAGTGAAACAGATTGCACAGGTGTTGGATTAGACAGTTTTACTTTATATGTATATATCCAAGTCGACACCATCCTGGAGCTTTACTCAGATCTTAAAAATATTTCATTTTTTTTTTTTTTTACATGTATATAGGACCAACTAAGCTGTACCTCAACCCTCACATGCCGGTACATATAATTTTACTCCTGGTATAGTAAATATACTTTACATAGACATGATAGATGTAATTCTTTTGTACCTGGTATATAAGTTTTATTCTCCTCTGTGTATTGTTCTGTTGTGTAATGGAAATTGTTGTCTTGATTAAACTGTAATTTAAATAGTTCCACATCGTCCTTGTGTAACATCTTGTTAATTGGGCTGCCCAACACATCCACCTGAAATGGTCGGGTTTAAAATCATTGAACAGTCAACATCATGAATAAATAATGGAAATTTCCCTACAACTGAAATAAATTCATAATATTAAGCAGTAACTGGGTTTATTGGTTTCAAACTTAAACATGAGATACACTCTTAGCATTATTACAATACTGGTTACATGTATAAGTACATGTACTCCGCAAAACTGAAGTTCAAAAACTAGGGGGTACTTCCAGAAAAATGTGCTTATAAATAAAACTGGTTAGGGAATTTACAAAAATCCAACATTTTGATTAATATATATATAATTATATGAAAGCTCACACTGTTCTAAAAAAAATCTGACAAAACTCGATCATAACAAATTAAGTTTAACTCATTAGGATCATCAATGTGAAACAAATATCTTGTAGTTCTCACAAAGATGGCAAAAATCATGTATTATTGTGTAAATTATGAATAATTATATAGTTACTTAAATTCATACTGTATTTATCATTTATTGATTAGGACTTAGTATAACTCAGCATGTCCAACTGAAACCATAATTAATTAGACTTTTGTTTACCTCTCTTTGGCACTCTTTGGGAGATGCACTTTTTTAGATACTGACCGACTTCATACTACGCAGCTAAATTACCACACTCATGATAAATGTCACGTAAATTTTTCTTAAAAAGATGTTTATGATTGTATCTTCGTTTTCAAACATGAACAAGTCCATGCACTGAAAACATTAATTAAATGAACTTTTTTCTTTAATTATCTGTTTTAGCTAAAAATATTCCAAACTGCACTATATGAAAAAAACTTTAAAAATTATCTTATATCATAAAGGCATTTTTGTTTGAATAAATACAGAAAAAAAAACAAAATTAATGATCCAGATGAAGTCATCAGAGAAAAAAAAGGTAGAGATTAAATCAATACCATTCATTTTTGGAAACACTGTACATACAGTTGTAACACATGAAAAAATGCATACAATAAGCATTTTAGGAGCCAGTTTCACCAAAAAATAAATTATAACCAAAACCATCCTGATATCATAATAATCTGAATTTCAGTTTAACAGAACTACCATAATTATACCTGGAGCCAGCCAAGTTGTTGTGTGAGAGATTCGGACATGTAAAGTATAGTCCCTGACTCCGACACAATAAGCAAGGATCCATGAGCAACCTAAAATAACAGAGTAAAATTTGGGTATATTGTGTCAAAAAAAGAGATTTATATAAAACATACATGTTACTGTATTAAAAAAAATCTAAATACTGTACCAATTAATTTATGCTCTATTCACAATGTATTGTAAATAATTGTAACTATTTTGAAGCATTTTTATAACATACTTCCATCACCAATGTACATGAAAACATTTTTGTCTGACATTTTTAGCATTATAATGTCAAAACAAATATAAGGCATAATAAAAAAATGTGTTTGTTTACGGTTACCCGACCGACCCTATATTTAATTGCCGACCCAGATTTTTTTCATCATAAAAACCCGAAAGTCACTTGCGGGTCAGTTTAACTTTTACATGCATCTTTATCGGACAAGCGAAATTGAAAGTACTTCAACCAATTCCTGTGAATTTGTGTATTAAAAAAATTCAATAAAATAAATAAAAATTCCTACCTACCGACCCTATTTTATTTCAGCATGTAACAGTAAACAAACATATTTTTTTGTTTGGTCTAAGTATTGCTACATACCAGTGTATTCAAAAACCAACTAGTAAATACCTTTTCACCTTCTGACTTACATGTATGTATTACAATGTAATACAAATTCAACATGTTAAATGTTTGTCATATCATATTCAATGTTTCAAGCTACTGTACATGTACGTAAATTAACATATTCAAAATTAAGCGCAATGTCTTGAAAAATAGTCATTGGCATAACCATGGTAACCATAAATAAGCGCTACAGATGTCCTCCCAAGCATTGTATTTATTTAGGATAATGTTGACAGTATTCATGAATTAGGGAACTATTGTCTTTCCCAAAGCCGCTAAAGCTTTAGGTACACATACAGTATTTGACATGCATGAGGAAGTTAAATGCAGCCAATAATAAACTAAGACCTAGTATTTATCTTTATATTTACCGATTCCAAGAACTCTTCAGTCACTGAATCTTTCAAGAAAGATGGCAGAATAGAATTCAAGTTTCTTTTCTTTATACCTACAAGACAAGGTAACCCAAATTTAATAACCATTTTTACAATAAATAAAAGTACTTCTTAAAAACTTAATCATCACATTTTAGAATATGAACCTTTTTCATGTTTATATCGGATGCATAAGAAAACCAGCAAGTAAAAGAATTCCTATCTGGATATATAAGTGTCTCACCAATATTTAATTTGAGGTAATTAACAGTAAGCTTTAGTATGCTGCTCTTGTCAGGTCTCCTTTCACATTGCTTCAGCCATGGCACCTCCTCTGCCAGCAAGCTCAATGTGTGGTTCAACCGCTCCCTCCGAAGTTTTTCACCCTCTCGACGAAGTTTTCTGACATCAGGATGAAATAAGTTAAAAATGCGAGAACAAGAGCTCTTATTCAACTTTAAGAACCATGACAATTAACCTCTTGGTCAAAGCAACATTTTGCCAAGTATAACCTTTGGATGTGCCTTCTATGCAAAACTTTGTCTTAGAATTGAACATTTCTGAGATCTTGAGAATCTGACACTTCTGAACACTGAGATCTTGGTCGAGTCTAAATGACCTTTGTCCAGGATCATGATATAATCTATGACAATAATCAACCCTGAGGGCAAGTATAACCTTCTTACTTCTGTTATTATGCTATGGAAAAGAATTTTACACCTCATACCAATTATGACCTTGAACTTGTCCAAAAGAGTTGTTACTTTTTCCATTTTAGAGCTGTGGCTAGAATGATCATTTAATACTACTTTGGTAAAGGATCAAGATACCCCTCTGGTCTTAAGCAAGCTTTCTAAGAAGTATCGACCAGCTTGTAACGTTTCTCAGTTAAAAAGTTATGTCCCGACAAGAATTCACTCTTCATAATCCTGTCATCACAGAAGTTATGCAGAATGAAATCTTAATATTTGTTCATTTTTGAGAAATTAATCTGAAAAATGAAAATACCATGTGCACATGTTCCAATGGTACCAGCACAATTTATATTATCTACATAATCTAAAAAAAAAAAAAATTTAAATCAGAATAATCTCCAAGGAAAAAAATGTGTACAGACAGAGGGACATATAATTATAGTGTCTTTAATGTACGCCGGCCCCTTCCCCAGATTTGTTATCCAAGGATATAAAAACTGGGACTTCATATGGCTCAGGGCTGGTGAAATTTTTATCATGAGATTATTGTAAATTATACCTGTTATATGTGATATACGATTATGTGTTACAGTTAATTATCATGTATATAGTACATGTACTCTCACATGTACGTAAAACCTGATAAATTAACCTATAACTGGTAATCTAACATGTGTTTGCTTATAACATTTACATAAATATACACTGGTATTAAAATGAGGACTTACTTTTTGGTCTCTAAAAATTTCTCCTCTCCAGTGACAGACTCCTTTCTTTTTATGCTGAAATTAGTATTGATCATGTTTAATCTCAGAATGCTACAGTGTTATACTATTTGTTTTCTAGTGCATATTTTAATTCAACAGAAGTTATTGAATCTCAGTAGCCTACATGTACATCTTACAATGTATATCATATTTACGGACATTTATGACACTTCTTAGTTGGCTTTCTACAGCTTGAGTATCTCTGACATTTTGTCAGTGTATACATGTACTTGTTTGTTCTAGTTCAATATGTTTCTCAAGAAGAAAATTACATGACCTAGTCCAATTTTCATTATTTATCAATAATATCCCCTTTGAAGGGGGCATAATGCCATATATGCACCACCATAAATTGTTTTTCAAAATTTGAATCTTAATTAACTGCAATGGAATGCATTTTTGTGAATTCAATTGAAACTGGCCCAAAGATTCTTGGGGAGACATTGGAAATGTGCGATTTTTAGCTGATAGACAGTAAACAGATGGACAAACTCTGAGCAGATGAATAAATGAATTTATACAGTGATTTAGCAATTCACACATGTATAACTTAATTGGTGAAAGTTTTTACCAGACATGTTATATATATGGCTATCAGGCTGTGCAATATGATTACGACCGAATATGATCAGTAGAAGAATACTTAATTAATCATGACAAAGTAGGAAAATATTATACACATTTACATGTAGCTTAATTATCTCTTGCAAAAAAATCAACAACAGATTATTGATTTCCCTGATTACCATGAGAAAATTTTGAAAATTTTTATGTACATGTGTAACACTTTGTCTTAATATGTACTTGTTAAATATTCATATGACAAGAAATGCATTATACATGTACATTGTAATAGGTCTGATATGCACTTTTTTACTCTTTGTGAGGCAATGGCATCAATTCTTTTAATGAGATTTGATTAGAAATGGGCTACATTTGTATAGTAATGGTATCCCATTTTGACTGAGTTGCTGTTTAGACTACCCTTCAAGTCCTTCAAGGCCTGTCACAGCATACACAATTGGTTATTTGGAAGGCCTTGAACTTCCAAAATAAAACTATTCAATTTAAATGACCCAAGTTTCTTCAAGTATTGTAAATAACCTAATGTTGCCTTACATACATATATGTACTTATTTGATCTAAATAAAACACACTGACAGGCTTGTAAATTTATCTATAATTCTTAAAATATACATGTATTTTCAACTTTATTTGGCCCCAAGACCATAAAATGAGAATAGACTTAAGTCAATTTTCAAACCAATATATCTTTTGAAATAATTTTGATATTGAAACAAAATTTTCATCTTATATTTGAATTTAAATGTTATATAAAATAGCACATTTTTAAGCAAATACATTAGATAAAACTCAAGATATTAAAAATCAAAATTTTGACTTAAGTCTATTCTCAGTTTATGGTCTTGAGGCTTGGTCTCACATTCACATACTCACTGAATATGTTATTCACAATTAATCATGATCATGTTAATATTTACTTTGTGTATATATTAATTAATATCAATGCAATAGATTCCAAAGCTTCTGACTGAATTAATCATTTCAGGGTTGTCCCTAAGAAATAGAAGAGGACATTCAACAAGAGGCCCATGGGCCACATCGCTCACCTGAGCACATTGGCTAGGAAAAAAAGCAAAAATCAGTAAGTATTGAAAAGATTACAGGGAGGGGGGGGGGGGTGTTGAATTTTAAACTACCTGATGATGCTTTCATATCAATATAACAAATGGCCTTGTTGTTCTTGAGCAGCAGATTTTTTTTCCCATGTATTCATTTGTAAAAATTTGATCCCCCATTGTGGCCCCAACCTACCCCCGGGGGCCCTCATTAGAATAAATTTCATTCTACACTACCCAAAGATGCCTCCATATCAATTTGACTAATCATGGCTTTTCTGTTCTTGAGAAAAAGACTTTTTCCTATATATTCCTCTGTAAACTTTGATCACCCATTGTGGCCCCAACCTATCCCCAGGGTAATGATTTGAACAAACTTGAATCTTCACTATCTGAGGATGCTTCCATATAAATATGACCAATCATGGCTTTACTGTTTTTTAAGAAGAAGATTTTTAGAGATATTTTCCTATATATTTCTATGTAAAACTTTGATCCCCCATTGTGGCCCCACCCTACCCCCGGGGGTTATTATTTGAACAAATTTGAATCTTCACTACCTGAGGATGCTTCCATATAAATATGACCAATCATGGATTTACTGTTTTTAAGAAGAAGATTTTAGAGATATTTTCCTATATATTTCTATGTAAAACTTGGATCCCTCATTGTGGCCCCACCCTACCCCTGGGGGTTATGATTTGAACAAATTTGAATCTTCACTACCTGAGGATGCTTCCATATAAATATGACCAATCATGGCTTTACTGTTTTTTAAGAAGAAGATTTTTAGAGATATTTTCTTATATATTTCTATGTAAAACTTTGATCCCCCATTGTGGCCCCACCCTACCCCTGGGGGGGTCATGATTTGAACAAACTTGAATCTTCACTACCTTAGGATGCTTCCATATACATATGACCAATAATGCCTTTGCTGTTCTTAAGAAGAAGATTTTTAAATATATTTTCCTATATATTTCGATGTAAAACTTGGATCCCCCATTATGGCCCCACCCTACCCCCGGGGGTCATGATTTGAACAAACTTGCATCTTCACTACCTGAGGATGCTTCCATATAAATATGACCAATCATGGCTTTACTGTTCTTAAGAAGAAGATTTTTAAAGATATTTTCCTATATATTTCTATGTAAAACTTGGATCCCCCATTGTGGCCCCACCCTACCCCCGGGGATCATGATTTGAACAAACTTGAATCTACACTACCTGAGGATGCTTCCATAAAAATATGACCAATCATGGCTTTGCTGTTCTTAAGAGGAAGATTTTTAAAGATATTTTCCTATATATTTCTATGTAAAACTTGGATCCCCCATTGTGGCCCCACCCT
>NW_026889774.1:6137500-6540000 GCF_033153115.1 Saccostrea echinata | reverse complement strand
AACTTCAACCAAAAACACATTTAGTTAGTCAAAGAAAAGTATTCCATAGGAGGTTATGTACATGTTCTTCATATTAGTTTCAGAAAGGAAGCCTTCTGTGGTACACATATTGGCATATATAACAAATTCTATAGATATGGATTGAAGTGTACAGAATCTGTACTACAGATTATATATTATCAGGTGTGCACCAAACTACATAGTACATACTGAGAGTCGAACACACTTTACGACTGCTTATGTATCTAAATCTGACACTTGAACTTTTTCAATAATTAGGTCAAATAAGGTAGCATAATTTGGCCGATGCCCGCATGATTTAAGATTTACTGTGATGTATCATGTCTTGAAACAAACCTGGATTCTTCATAACAGTCAGGATGATTATCCATTATTCTGGCATTCCAGAAATTTCACAAATAAGTTTCTACATAGTAATTAACCAAAACATGTCATCGAATAAATGAGGTTACTGGAGTAAAAAGGATCCTATCGCTGCAAATGTAAATAATCAGTGTAATAGATACAGCGCATGCGCATTTTTTGGACATGAAAAGTAGATTGTACGTATAAGAATTCGATATGAAGACATGTAAACAAATAAGAATTCCACCCTTTCTGATTAAAAAAAATATATTCAAATACAGTTTTCGTTTTGAGGAAAGATACCAGAAATATATTTTTTCACCATCAGTTCAAGTACGGAAAACATTTATAGGATCCAGAGAATTTCTATTTATAGCATTTGGGTTTTCCTACACACATGGCCAGGAAAAGCTGAACACAGGACTCAGGACTGGTGATTCAGGTGAATGAGGGATAGATTTCTAATGCACAATATTCAAAATTATAGTTATAGTATTATTTAAATTAATGAATATTATTCCGTTTGCAGTTTTAGCAGAGAATATTATCATTACGGTAACATGGTACACTGTAGTTGTGCATGTGTAATCTCAGCTCTTCTGTATGCTGATGACCTTGCTTTAATATCTGACAACCAAATTGATTTGCAGAACAAACTAAATCTATTGAATATATACTGTAATAAGTGGTGTCTAGAAGTAAATTGCAACAAAACAAAAATAATCATTTTTAACAAAAGTGGCCGTCTAATTCAGGAACCCTTTTTTCCTGGAAATAGAGAAATTGAATGTGTCAAGAGGTATAAATATCTGGGAATAGTACTATATTCATCCGGCTCCTTTAAAGAAGCAAAAGAAACATTATTTAAAAAAGCTTTGAAAGCCTCCTTCAAACTCCACAAAGATATGAAATCATCAGAACCATCTATAAAAACTCAGCTACACCTTTTTGACCACTTAATCAAACCAATATCATTATACAGCTGTGAAATTTGGGGCATGTTATCTAAATGCAACATTGAAAAAAATAAAGACATTTACACTATATATAAAGATTGGGATGTAGAGAAATTGAATATCAAATTTTGTAAATTTATTCTTGGTGTTGGTAAAAATTTAAGAGTACAAATATTGCTATTCTGTCTGAACTTGGTAGATTACCCATGTTTTGTTCAATCATCATTAGTTTACTATCTTATTGGCATAGATTAGAAAATATGTCAGAATCATCTTTATTACATTGTGCATATAATGAGTGCAAAAATCTTAGTCAGTCTGACATCAATAACTGGTATGACACTGTTAAATTTTTATGTAACAAACTAGACCTTAATTTACTTGTATGTAAACAGTTAAATATGACCACATTTAAAGGACTACTGAAAAAACTTATCAAAAAGCATTTTTACCAATACTGGCTTAAAATACATGATGAGGGTCAAATACATGGAAAACTTGATACATATTTTTTGTTGAAGAATACCTTTGCCATTGAGAAATACTTGTCTTTAAAGTCTTTTGAACAGAGGAAAATACTGTGTAAATTCAGAATAAGTGCACATGAACTGAGAATTGAACGTGGTAGATATGAATATACAAAAGATATTAATGGGAAAAAGATCCCTCTAGAAAGAAGTCGACGGATATGTACTCTTTGTAATTCAAATTGTATTGAAGATGAAATCCATTTCCTTACAAATTGTTTTTTATATAATGAAGAAAGGAAAGTTTTGTTCAACTTTTTAAGCGACAATTATAAAAATTTCAACACTCTGTCCAACAATCAAAAATTTTTATGGATTATGACAAATGAAGATCACAATATATTATTTAAACTATGTGACTTTTTATCCAAATCTTTTATTAAGAGAAAAAACCTCATAAAAAAATAATAAAAGTAAAAATGTTAAAAAATACATAATTTTTCAATTCATGTGTACTTCAGTCTTTACTACTAATGTACTTTGCATTTTTTTTTTTTTATATATTCTATCTTATAAACATTAAGTTTGAAAATGCATGTGCATTAATTGTCATTTTATGTTGATGCCCCCTACCACAATGTGTGTATATATGTATGTGTATATATATATATATATATATATATATATATATATATATATATATATATGTATATATATGTATGTGTATATATATGTATATATACATTGAAGAGTCATATGTCTATTATATGTACATGTTTATATAGGTGCATGTATGTCTAAATGATTTTTTTTCTTTTTCTTTCAACTATATTTTAGGCCTTTCTCTTGTAAGTTTGTTCTCTTTATGCTCATTTGGGCACTGAAACATATCTTATCTTATCTTATCTTATCTGTAAGTTGAATGGGCAGTTTTTTTTTATCATGTTACTTAGTATAATTTATTTTAGGAGCTGAGGCAAAAGAATGAGTGGAAATATTGTATTCACAACAGCTGATTATGAAGACAGTGGTATGTTTTACTTGTAACTATTTTCTATAGCCCCATAGAATTTAATAATGATTTATCATAAAATATTATATATGTTTCACAGTTTGGGATGACATTTAAAATATACGTTACAGTGTTTACATAAGCACATAAGATTGCTGACTAATGTTTTAAAGTGAAAAATGTGTACATGTACCTAGAGTAGAAACATGAAAAAAAAATCCCATATGATAATGGAATAATTATCATATAGTCAACTTCAGAAGCCCTTATAATTAGTCTTAATATACAGTGTTCCCAGAAATTATTGAGATTTTTTTTTTAATAATACGTTTATCTAAAATAATGGATGTATAACATACAATATAATTTAATGTTGCTATTTTTATTTTATGACAATACCCCCTACTTTCTTATGATACATGCAGCTTTCATAGATATAACCTCCCATTTATTTTATATACTTCCTGTTGTCTGCTGATGTTCAAAATTACTGCTTTTGAAAATACAAAGTCTATTTAAGTAAAGAGTAAGCAAGGGACTGTTAAATCTGGTTATATTTCTGAAACACAGAATATTTCACTGCTTACTTTGTATTGTGTGATACAAAATATTTAAAAAAGGAGAGGAATTCAGTTAAGGAAAAGGGTTTATAGCCTAGTAAACTAACATTCACAGATCAAAGAAGAGTTGAATATTTGCTCATTAAGAACAGGGCGTGTTCCCCGAACAGCTACTTGCTAAAAACAACAAGTAATTATCACACTCAATTAAGGGGCCCTCTAAGGGGTACTGGTAGATTTACCTGTTTACCTGGATAACCAATATTTGATAAATCAAATAAAAATATGAAATTTCATTTTTTTTCCATTAAAAAAATATCCCCCCGTTTAAATTTAAACGAAAAAATTTCAAAATATTATCAAAACATATTTTATACATTGCTGTGTATTATTGAACTTTTAATATTATTGTACCTTAAGTTTATAATTTTTTTTCAAACTGTTAAATACTACTGTTGGGAAATTTTTTGAACTTGAAGTGGGGGTCCTTTAGCATCAGAACATATTTGGAAAGTTACACCTCTTGTTGTAAGAAATTCTTCCTCGTTATCTATTTTTAAGAAGTCTATTTCTTATAATAAAACTATGCCACCCTCTTACTTCAGTTACGGAAATCAACGCTTAAATATATTACATACAAGGCTTCAACACAACTGTGTACTTAATAGCCATCTTTTTTGATGTAATATAATTTTGAGTCCCTTATGTTCCTGTGGAAGAGTGGAAGACACTCATCATTATTTCTTCTTGTGCAAAAAATATACAGAAGCCAGAAAAGAATTTTTCGATAAATTTCTGCGAATGGGAAAATTACATACTGTTGATACTCACACATTACTCTGGGGAGATGAAACGTTAAACGATGTTGAAAACGAATACTTATTTTCCATTGTACAAACATGCATTTATTAAAAAGTCAGGTCGTTTTGGTTGATGCAATAATTACTTCTTGCAAATCCTATACAGCTTGTGTATTGTATAATGTTCCTTTGATAATTATGCTTTTCTGTGTTTTGTCCATTTTAAGCTGAAACCCATATATGTAAATATGTTTGGTATACTCGTAATTCATATGTAGGGAGAGGGCGTATTAAGTTTTAAGAACTTTTGCCCAATCCCAGTTGTAAAGTTTATAGACAATAAAATATGTTCAGACCAATTATTTTGGAACTTTCAGCATCCGAATTATCCATTTGAACCAGTTTTAATATACATGTAATTTTTTTATAGTGTTTACTAAAAATGTATGATTTTTTAATGCTGAACATACACTTTTGTTTTTTATGTCTCACGTCTTAGAAAAAATATGGCAATTTATATATCTTTTGCGATTATTGATTAATTTAAACTATATTCAGTGAAAATAAATGCAGTTTTTCTGCTTAGAAACCCATAAATTGTGAGGGTAGAAATACCTTAACTGTATACCCTTAGATAGAAATAGAAATTATTTAATGGAAAAAAAAGAAAGAAATAAAATAAAATAGATAAATAAATAAATTTAAAAAAATTAAAAACTAAAAAAAAAAAAAAAAACATTTTACAGGATATATTGAACTAAAAATGACTTGACATATTGTTCCGTTTATATGCATTGAAATTCAGGTAATTTATTCATACAGGTAAGTTTACCTGTACCCCTTAATTGGGTGTGATAATTAGTTGTTGATTTTGGCGAGTAGGCGTTCGGGGAATAAGCCAAGAACAGCACTAAATGTAGAAAAATGGGGTTTCATTCTTAGCCCTACCAGCTTTCTCTCTGTCGATTTCCTTTCCATTTTTCAATATTTTGTCCCATGTGAATCAATAATAGACAGTGGAATACTCAGCGTTACAGAAATATCGCTAGTTTTGCAATTCTTTGATAATAAACATCTGCAATAGGCTTTCTTTTTTCAAAAGCACTCAATTTGAACATTAGCAATCGACCGTAAGTATACAAAGAAAATGGTGAGTTATCCATGAAAACTGCATAAGAAACAAGCATTCTGAGAGTATTGCATTAGCAATACTAGTCCCCTACCGGCAAGTGTAATCTGGTTCCGTTCCCCTTAAGAATTGAAAATGCCATAATTCCGTCAAAAATTAATGAAGCGGGACGAAATGCAAACTTGATCAATAACTAATCAAGGTAAAGCCACATACCAAAAATCAGCTCAATATTTACAAGCGTTTAGAAGAAAATTGCGGAAAACCCGTAAAAATTGAAAAGGCCGTAATTCCGTCAAAAATCAATGAAGCGGAACGAAATGCAAATTTGATCTGTAACTCGTCAAGATACACTCACATACCAAAAATCAGCTCAATATCTGCAAGCGTTTAGGAAAAAAGTGCAGAAAACCAAGTGGGACAGACTGATAGACAGACAGACCGGTAAGGGACTAATAAGAAAGTAGCAAGTATTGTCATTTTATAAAAAAACTGATTTCAAAGTAAAAAATATTTTAATTTCAAAATACTTCATGAAAATATTCTCAACTAGAGCCGAGCTCGTTGCAATGCAACGAATAGGTCTTCCGTCGGAGCTCTGGACAGGACAGAGCGACCTTGAGTCAAGGTCATGCAACATTTTAAGGTTATAAACAATCCTGTAAGGGGCATCAACTTTCAATGTTTCAACAGTAGAAAGACAGCAAAGGAATGTAAAATTCCCCTGTCAGTGAACTTGAACTTGTCCAAATAACTTTGCGTCAAGTCATGACACATTCTGCAGCTTGTTAAGAGCAAACACCATCTTTATGTCACCGACATAAAAAAAAAAAAATCACAGTCACGTATTCTTTCAGACTATTCATCCAAAACATCATATTCTAAGTGACCTCGTATTTAAGTCAAGGCCATTACACACTCTGGATGATATATTTATCATCTTTTCAGTGAAATGCAAATGCATGCAATTTTTTCTATTACAAAAGTATAGACCTTTTTGTTTATTTGTTTGTATGTTGTTTAACGCCCCTTTCGAGAATTTTTCAATCATATGGAGACGCCACCATTTGCCGATGGAGATCTGCAAATTTTGACCTATACTCGGCACACATGGCCGTTTAGCAGTGAGGGATCTTTTTCGTGCCAGCACCTACTGCCAGACGGGACCTCAGTTTGTACGGTCTCATCCGAAGGATCAGTCTCTGCGTCCCACAGTGGGATTCGAACCTGCGACGTAAGGATCAACTCCATAATCCACGACTCTAGAGCAGACACTCTTACCACTGCGCCACGTGGGCGACTAGACCTTTTTGAATTTTACACTTATTATATCAGTGACCTTGAACTTGCCTAAATGACCTATGTTAAGGTCAAAAACAACCTTTGAACAAATTATGAGCTTCCAGTGATACCCAATGACAAAGATATACCTGAAAAAGAATATTGCACTTTTCTGTCAGTGACCTTGAACTTGCCAGAAAGACCTTGGATCAAGGTCAAAACACATTCTTGGATCATAAGCAATCTCTGTATCAAGTAAAAGCTTCCAGTGATTTTATTTAACAAAGTTATAGCATGTGGAAAAAAAAATATTTATCTGCCAGTGACCTTGAACTTGCCGAAAAAACCTTTGTTCAAGGTCAGGAAAACCCATCTCAAGCAATCTGAGAAAAAGTTTCCTGTGTTCCTCCCACCCCTTATAAATTTATAATCCAGGCACGAATTTTGCCACTTCTTCTGCCAGTCTAGTACTATGTTATCTCAAACCAGTGGATCATAAGCAATCTTTGTTCCAAGTATGAGCTTCAAAAGTTATAACACATACAGTAATCTTACAGTTTTCTGTCAGTGACCTTGAACTTACAGGAATGACCTTGGATGAAAGTCGTGTCAAACCCTTTAATTTTGTCATGAGCAATTTCTGTATCAAGTATGATACTTGCTATTTTTTTCCAATGACCTTGAACTTGCTGGAATGATGTTGGATCAAAACCATGACACACCTTCGGATCATTAGTAATCTTTGTACCAAGTATGACCTTCCAGTTTCTTCATAACAAAGTTATAATATCCTTGGCGAACTATCACGTACAGACGGACAGCTAGGCAGACGGACAGTGTGATTCCGAAAGACTCAAAACACCCCCACCCCAAACCCATACACTTCGTTTGGAGGGATATATAAATTCCTTTGTTAAATTATGAACACTCTTTCCGGCCCAAACCTTCTCCCTGGAATCAATATTTGAAAAAAGAAAAAAATGAATGTATGCTATGTTGGAAATTTTCTCATTCTAGTCCAGGGATTCTTGAGAATACTATTTTCAAATGACCCCATGCGCGGATCTAGAGGGGGTTGGGGGCAGTTAAATGTATATACTAAACAAGAGGCCCATGGGCCACATCGCTCACCTGAGTAACTTTGGCCATGCTGTTCATTACCAGACTTCCCCCCTTGTAATACCTATTGTGGCCCCACCCTACCCCCAGGGGCCATGATTTGAACAATTTAGAATCTACACTACCCCAGGATGCTTCCACATAAGTTTCAGTTTTTCTGGTCCAGTGGTTCTTGAGAAGAAGATTTTTAAAGATTTTTCCTATATATTTCAATGTAAAACTTGTATTTCCTATTGTGGCCTCGCCCTACCCCCGGGGGTCATGATTTGAACAATTTAGAGTCTACACTACCCCAGGATGCTTCCAAAAAAAGTTTCAGCTTTTCTGGCTCAGTGGTTCTTGAGAAGAAGATTTTTAAAGATTTTTCCTATATATTTCTAAGTAAAACTTGTATTTCCTATTGTGGCCCAGTCCTGTCCCTGGGGGTCATGATTTGAACAATTTAGAATCTACACTACACCAGGATGCTTCCACATAAGTTTCAGCTTTTCTGGCCCAGTGGTTCTTGAGAAGAAGATTTTTAATGTAAAACGTGTATTTCCTATTGTGGCCACGCCCTACCCCCGGGGGTCATGATTTGAACAATTTAGAATCTACACTACCCCAGGATGCTTCCACATAAGTTTCAGCTTTTCTGGCCCAGTGGTTCTTGAGAAGGAGATTTTTAAAGTTTTTTCCTATATATTTCAATGTAAAACTTGTATTCCCTATTGTGGCCTCGCCCTACCCCCAGTGGTCGTGATTTGAACAATTTAAAATCTACACTACCCCAGGATGCTTCCACATAAGTTTCAGCTTTTCTAGCCCAGTGGTTCTTGAGAAGAAGATTTTAAAAGATTTTTCCTATATATTTCAATGTAAAACTTGGATTCCCTATTGTGGCCCCGCCCTACCCCCGGGGGTCATGACTTCAGCTTTTCTGGCTCAGTGGTTCTTGAGAAGAAGATTTTTTAATGACCCCACCCTATTTTTGTCTTTTCTTGATTATCTCCCCTTGTAAGGGAACTTGGTCCTTTATTTTAAAAAAAATTAACTCCCCTTCCCCCAAGAATACTTCATACCAAGTTTGGTTAAAATTGGCCCAGTGGTTCTTGAGAAGAAGTTGAAAATGTGAAAAGTTTACAGACAGACGGACGGACAGACAGACGGACGGACGACGGACGATCAGAAAAGCTCACTTGAGCTTTCAGCTCAGGTGAGCTAACAAGTAAAACTGACCATGCCCCCCCCCCTTTAGAAAACACGGACCCTTCCTCGAAAACGCGGATCTGTGTTAAAATGGTATGAAAAGTCTTAGGTATGAAGCTTTAAAAGTCAATGACCCCCCCTCCCCCATACACACACACAAACACACACACGAAATAGGATTTCACGTTTGGGAAAAGAGTTTCTTTTTTTTTTTTTGGCTCGTCAAGAAATTTCTGGGTTGAAATATTTTTTTTTTATTGGGATCCCCTCCTCTCTCCCCCCCCCCCCCCCTCCGTGGAAAAAAATTCCTTGATCTGCGCCTGGACCCCATCTAACTTCTTCTACATGTATCCGTTAAAAGAGGATGTGACCCTTCATTTGAACAAAACTTTACCAAAAATATTCTGTGTTAATTTTCGTTGTTATGGTCCAGTGGTTCTTGATAAGATAAAAATGAGAAAAATTTACGAGTAGCTTTAGAACAACAACGACGATAATGCTTATATACACCAATATAGCAAACAAAGATGAAGAATTATGAACAGCAAAAGCTTACTTGGGTCTTTGGCTTGGGAGATGAGATACTTATTAAAAATTGAAATTATTTTGTCATTTTTTCTTTTTACAATCGACGGGCCTGCATTTCAAAGAGAGAGAGAGAGAGAGAGAGAGAGAATTTCTAGCTAGGTCTTTGAATAACAGTGAGATCGCTTCAGAAAACCAGGTCCCTAAGAATGTACATGTATATAAAATAGGCAGTGCCTTTCTCTCGGAATTCATCACCTGCTTCTATAAAGCTCCATCCTCACTTGTACTGACATGTACCTGGTAAAACCAGTAAGAACCACTTTATTTTAAAAAACAAATAATCGTCCTATTATTGGCGCCCATGATATATAAGACTAGGTGTTTAAATAAAACATAATTCAGATATCGACATCCAAGAGAACAACACATTCTTTTTCAGTGGCGGAAACAGGAATCTTGAAAAGGGGGCCCGACCAGTTTTGTGTCGGGGTAGGGGCCCAAAGCCACATTATAAATTGATTTATTAAATCTTGTGTATATTTTGGATACAAAAGGGGGCCATGGGCGGATAAAGGATTTGTGAGGGGGGGGGGGGGCGTGGATAACTTCGTTCAGGCATGGGGTCTGGGGGCCGCCTTAAGGCCCCCAGTGGGTCCAGGGCGAAGCCCTGGTGGTGGCCCAGGGCGCGAAGCCCCCGGAAGCTCCTGGGTTTTCGTGAATTTTAAGAGTCAGTAAAACCAGACACAAAAATAGTTGTATTGATTACTTCCTTTACACAAAAGCCTATAAGATATGAATTAAGTTTGTAACTTACAATACTCTAAAGTCTTTGTAGGAATTTCACGTCTGCTTAAGAATAATGTACAAATTTATTAATCATTTGATAATTTTTATTTCAAATTTACTCTTGAGAAAGCAGAAACTTTGTGTATCTCCGAACTTCGTGAATCTCCGAACTTCATGTATGTCAGAAGTCGTTCTGAATCATTATTATTTCAGCAAGGATGCTAGTCAACCTGATATTTGTATGTAACTCTAATGTTATTCCAAAAAGTGTTGTTGTTTTTTTTTTTAAATTCCATTCACTGACCTACACATGTATCTCCACCGCAGCCAACGAAACAATATAAACAAACACGCTGTAACGTGCAGTTCCCTTTATAGTAGTATGAAATAAACGAAGCACAATGATACACAAAGAATATCTGAATATTGAAAAATTAAATATTGCAACGTTTGTTTTTATAAGTATTATACATATATGACAGATACACTGTAGGGTAGGGTGGTGTAATTCCGTCCGATTATTTTTTTATATTTAGATTTGTTCAAGTATGTCACTGCCTATTACATGTATTATGTTCAACATTTATGGATTATTTTTCCTTCGGAATACCTTTTATTGTTCAGATTACATTGTGTTATATTTATTATTCGTCATGATATAAAATAAATGTGTTCGATTTACAAGATATGTGTGTTGGGTAACTTCAACTGCACACGGGGTATTTTCGATCGATGTGCAAATATAAATGAAATTATTCGCGTCATCTCTAATTAAAAAAAATACATATATATTAATCTAAATTATTCTGTTGTAAAATATAAAAGATTGTGAAAAAATGCTGAGAAAAAGAAAAAAAAGCAATTTTCAAAATGTACCTAATTTGAAGACATTAAGTGCACCAGGTGCCTAGAGACTATATATAATTTACCGATTTGTCAAGGCATGCTACAAATATATATATGCGCAGGCATCTAAACCGCATGTAAACAAAACATGATTTTTTCCACGGTTATAGAACTAGTTTCTACGGAGTATTCTTGTACATAATACTTATCCTAATACTTTTTTTATACGGATGGTAGTCATGATTTTTTTCTGGTAACAAATAGCATTGCGTCATTTTCATTGGTCGAACTGAGTTACCTGCTGACGCCGTATTCATGCAAAGGGTAACTTCGGCCGATTTCTGTTCAGCTGATTTGCATTTTATTTGTAAAAACTAAATACTATAAATTTAAAAGGTATGAATTTAAGTTGCAAATTTAAACATAGTTGATAAATTTCACGCCAGGAATATCCACTGTGTCTTTCTGTATATACAAGATATTTTTAGAGGTGATAAACTGATAATTTTAAGGTATTTATGAACAGTCGAAATTAACCAGGTGGTCGAAGTTACACTCGTCTGTGACCATCCTAACCTATATCCTGACATTAAAAAAAAAGTCTTGTATCTATGTAAGTAAATTACTGCATAGTTACACCATTTGATAAATAAATACATCAATCAGTGGATAGGTTTGTAACGTAGACCTTCTGATTTTAAATTCATTTATTTACCTCACTCGGCACACCTCGGCCGATTCGTACCTCATCTGGATGAAGGTGACGGAATCAGCCGAGGTTTGCCGAATGTTATTTACCTTCGACCAGCCTTTAAATATTGCAGTATTTTTCTTTGCATCATCATAGGAAATTGACAAGTGCTGTCTACCCTTCAAACGAAATCGGGAGACGTTTTCCGCTTTGAATAATTATGAGATAATATTCATAGCCTAGGGAATGCAAGGTTTTCAGACTTGATTTTTAAGAAAACCGCTACTTGATCATAAAATAAAATTACCATTTTTTAATTGACCATTAATTATAAAACCAAAGTATGGCATTATTAATATTAGTCATGTCATATTTTGAAAATTTTAGGGGGGGGGGGGGGCGTGCGCCTCCAAGCCCCACTTAAATCCGCCAGTGTGGACAGACACCCTGAACCACCTCTAAATCTGTCAGTGTTTTCTTTCATTATACGGACTTGCAGAATAAGCGAAATACTCCAGACATTTAATAAAAATCTCAAACCCGATCTAAAACTCGTTGACAAAGTCAAACCAGACGGTTTTAGTTTTTACGGCATTTTTACAGTGATATGAGAAAAGTCGGATAATTGCTGTTAATTTTAAGAAATAAAGTTCGGCATTTTTCAACCTCGTTCGGTATAATATAATTTACTGATAATTTTTTCCGTTAAGGAGGAACACATGGACGAAGGATAAAAAAAAGAGGTATTCTGCATGTACATGTACACATCATTGCTATAAATGTGTACTCGGGATTAAACCCAAAATCCTTCGTTACATTGTATTTGGGTATGATTTTCACATGTTCTCAGGCGGATAATCATTTATTTTTATCTGTCTAAAGACAGTAATTTCAGTTAATAGAGAAATGTTTTTATTTCGTCGTTTTTTTCCCATCCTTTTGGTTTACACGTTTGCTTTGTACACAAAAGCGCGTGTTCATATACCGCTGTTTCTACACGCTATCGATGTGATCAGGGAGAACATGATATCCTCCAGCAATTTACTTCTTATGAAAACACTCAATGAAAACATATTAGGTGAAAATATATACACCCATTAGTATCTTAGTACCTTAGTATCGACCTGTTTAATTGCAATGTCACCAACCGTAACGATCGCTGGCCAGGACTTGAATATAATTTATTACCGTTATTAAAACAACTCGTCAGCTGAGTGGACCTATGATTTAAACAGTAAAATAGGGAAATTCCAGAGTTTGAAGTGTATTTATTTTGGGCGCTCTTCCGCATAAACAAATTAAATCGCATTTACGCGTACTTACATGCATGTACCAATAATTTGTGTCATGGGTAAATTCAATTTATTAGATGAAATAAAACAAATGCATAAGATTAATCTTCGTAAACAACACGTTTTTAAAACAATCTATCTGATATAACTGACGGTATAAAATAACAAAGAAAATAAAGGGTTTGTGTTTGTATTTAATTTGGAATGAGAACAAATCTTAACCTGTCAAATCACTTATAAAACATACTTCGTTTTCCAGACACTAATTGCCATGCGTAATCTTCACATGCACTGACCAAGAGGTCACAAGTTTGAAATGTATGGCTTCTCATTGCGTGAGTTTTGTCAACACATGTCGGAGTAGACTATCTAAGCCAATTGATTCCCAAAGAAAACTGCATAGGAAGGGGTTTTTTTTTTGGTACACTTTTTAACGGGTAAAATTCATTCGACGCTCGATAGAATTTTCAAATACAAGTGAAATATTGAGGCGGTTAAGTTACATGCGTCCGACCTAGTATTTTGTATGCAATAATATTGTAAGTTAGGAAGAAAATAATACAAACTCAAAAGTACTTAATTTTACTTTCGATTTTCCTGACAATTAAAAATGTGACCTCTACATACAATTATCGTTTTTAATTACATACATCCTGTTTAATGTTCATGAAAGAAATAGCAACTCGTTAAATAATAACATAAGAGAGATAAATAAACTGTTTCTGATCTTTTCGGCATTCAAAATGCATTGAATTTGAAGTGAATAAGTGAAAGGCAGTTAAGACTAGCTGATTAAAACGAGCGAGTGATAATTAAACAGTAAGACGGAATCATATGAAAGATTCGAAATGATTTTAAAGTAATTTTCCACAAAGCGCAATTATCTCAACAATGCAATGTTTATAAGACTAAATATGCAACTTTCTTGTAATTGAGCGAATAAAATATAAATCGAAATGTATTTGCGACTTAATCAAAGATATGAAATAATCTGAAAGATTCAACATATTTATCCACTCATCACTTAGTTAAAATGTATTTGGAATGGCCATTCTATTTGTTTTGTGTATGACCTTAGGTCGCTGGTTCACACGCCGATTGATCCTCGGTGACCTCCTTTGCCACGCGCTATCGAGGGAGGGGTTACATAATTGTAAACACACGAGGTGAATGTAAAAGGCGTGTACTTAATGGCTGTGAATAGTCTATGTTTAAAGTTTTGTTTTATTTTCTAACTTTATTGTTTGTTTTTATATGAAAAGAAGAAAAGGTTATCTTTTTTCCCCTGTTTAGTAGACTGGTTTATCCAAATTTGAAAACAAACGAAATAAAAGGGAAAGTTGTCAGTAAATAATTTGGAAATAAAGCACAAAATACTTCAAAAACCTGATTCTAAAGAATATTAGCATCTAATATAGCAAGGTTTATTATTTATAGTAAGTTTATTTTAATTACACGCATGAAGGGCTCTTGTTTACTTGCTGAATGAAAACACTTACCTGTATATGTGTTATGCTTCTAGCTCATTTAGAACACAAGACTCAAACAAAATAACATTTTCTTGAGATCAATAAGATGTTAAATAACAACTTTAATTACGGCAGCTATTTCGAAATATTTACCGTTTTTGAGTTATAAAGCAAAAACTTTAAAGGGCCCCAGATCCCTAATTTTAGGGGCCAGACCCTTTTTAGTGGTCTCAAATGAAAGGCCTTAAAATTGTGCACAACTTTTATTCTACATGTTTTATCAAAATATTTTTAGTTTAGAAGATAAAAAGGAAAATATGTGTAAATTTTCGCTCTTTTTGGCGTTCTAATTTTTGACCCCTCTCTAGCGCCATTTTGAATACAGAAATTGAAAAACAAAAACCGATGTGCACAACTTCAGTGCTTCTATTATTTAAATTCGGTAGAATTTCTACTCCAGCTTCAGTAGTCTCTGAGCCTTTGTCTGGAAATGAAGCCACCTAAATTTTCATGTAAAGGGAGATAACCCAAAAGCGGAAGTGGGTTTTTGAAATAATTGACAGCATTCTGATAGAATTTTGTAACGTCTTTAAACCCTGCAAATTTGAGCAAAATCCGTTGAGAAATGAGCAAGATATGAGGTCTCAAAGTTGGCGTCTAGGAAAAAAAAAAAAGAATAATAAGAACTAGAGCAGAGCTCGTTGCAAAGCAACGAGTAGGTCTTCCGTTGGAGCTGCGAACAGGAAGAAGTGACCTTGAGTCAAGGTCATGCCACATTCTAAGGTTATAAGCAATCTTGTAAGGGGTATCAACTTGCAATGTCTCACCAGTAGAAAGACAGTTAAGGAATGTTGTTTCTCCGTTGATGACCTTGAACTCGTTCAAATGACCTTGCATCAAACCATGACACACTCTGGTTATAAGCAAACCCCATCTATGTGTTACCGACTCGACAAGTTAACACATGTTCTTTCAGACCATTCATCCAGTCAAAACATTCTTTCCTTAGTGACCCTAAATTTAATCAACATGGCCGTAGGAACCGAGGGAGGGCCCCCCAATAATTTTGCCGATATATAGATTACTATAGTAGACATAGATACTATAGCTTGTGCCACCTCAATAAAAACGTCTGATAACCTTCTTTTTTTTTGCTTGTCAAGGAATTTTTGGTAGTTGGTGAACCTTTTTTTCTGCTTGTCAGGAAATTTATGGTAGTAGTGCCCCCTGAACTGTCGACTGAAAATGTATGGCTGCCCCCCCCCCCAACCCCCCCGAATTTGCTTCCTATAGGCCTGATCAAGGCAATGATACACTCTGTATGATATCAGCGATACCCTTTTGTGTGTTTCGGAATTGACAAGTTCACAGTTTGCATTTATTGCATGATAGTGAGGGAGACATGAAGATTTCTTCGCCCATAAAAAATCATATTCCCCGAGGGCAACATGAAGATTTCTTCGCCCATGAAAAATCATACTCCCCGGAGGCAACGCCCGAGGGAAATATGATTTTTCATTTGCGAAGAAATCTTATGTCTCCCTCACTATTATGCAATAAATTGTTTATAATACCGAATTAACCAAAATGCAGGAATTACAAAGGAGATCCAATGAATAAAGCAAACATGCATTTGATGAGAACGATATGAAAGAGATGTAAGTTACAGGTACACCAATAGCCTCGCTTCATTAAAAAAAAATTCCTACGTGACAAGTTTGTGTGATCACACCAGTAACATTCAAACACCATTACACTTTTACACATTTAAATCGACACAATCAATCAACGATAATATGTTGACGGTGCGACCGTTGGGCGAGTGCATTGTTCACTTAATTTTAAGATCCGCCTCTTCAAACAGCACGAGACATTTGGAACGTCTAGACTGTGACGTCTCATGACGTATGTTAGCTGTATTTCCATAAACGAATTTTGAAAAGTGCAAACATTTTAACAAAGAACGTTTAATCTACTATCTGTATGCAATTCCATTAATTAAGGTGATTTTTTGGGGTGAATTTTTAGTTGTTGTTACCGCGCGAACGAAGTTAGCAGCGTCGCTATAAACAATCTAACTCCTCACTCGTTTAATTGTGACGTCACAATCGTGAAACACGACGTTTTGTTGCAGGGCAAACATGATGGACACGTGACTTTCTCGGCCAATCAAATTCTATTTTACTAGTGATTTTTCACTTGTAAGCTAGTTTTCACAGAGGTATAATAAACGTTTTTTTAGACCATACATCGAAATAAATTATCATAATTTCTATAGTCGTAATTTATTAGGTTCAACTCACTGCTTTAAAGGATCATTGTAAATGTTTTATGCCCGATTTGGATACTGAACAACGTGTGATTTTTGAAACACTGATGCCCCATATGGCATCTTATGGCAAAAGTTAAAAGTTTCTCAAATGCAAGTCAAACTCCATGGTCAAGATCAAAAGATAAAAAAAAAATGTTATTACCCAAATAAAGGTCTTGAACAAAGAATATACTGTGAAATATATACTAGTATGAAAGCCACAGCAGCAACAGTTTAAAAGTTATGGCCAAGGTTAATTTCTTTAAAAGGTCAAACTCCAAGGTCAAGGGATCATAATTGTTTGTACTTGAGGGAAGGTCTTAATTGTTACAAGGAATACACATGTGGTATTAAAAAAGCCTTAGCACCAACTGTTCAAAAGTTAAAACCAAGGTTAAAGTTTTTCAAAAGTAGGACATACTCAAAGGTCAAGGTAAAATGGTCAAAATTAAAGGTATACATTGACAGGCCTTGTCACAAGAAAATTACCTATGTAATATAAAAGCCCTAGTACTAGTCATTCAAAAGTTATTGTCAAGGCTTAAGTTGTTTAAAAGTTGGTCAAACTCCAAGGTCAAGGTCAAATGGTCAAACATATTTATACCCAAGGAGGAGACTTATCACAAGGGATACAGATGTGAAGTATAAAAGCCATAGCACCAACTGTTCGAAAGTTTTGGCCAAGGTTATAGTTTGGTAAAATTTTGCGAAAGAGGATCAAACTCCAAGTTCAAGGTCAAGAGGTCAAATATGTTGGTACCTGAAGGAAGTCCTTGTTACTAGGAATACACATAAGAAATATGAAAGCAGTAGTTCCAACCAATCAAATTTTATGGGCATAGTTAAAGTTTTTGCGGACAAAGAGGCTAACACAGTCTAACAGACAAATAGACAGGTGGACAGGACAAAAATCTGTATGCCCCCCGGATCTTCGATTACAGTAGCATAATAAAATATCGGCGTCTTTGGGTTTTCGCATTGGCCTTAAATCTGAAAATCCAAAGGATTACAAGGTGCATTACGATACGCTTTCACATCATGTTCTATAACCCAGAGCATATTGTCTGCAAAGATAAATATTTAATTCAGTATTTAATTAGCTATGCATATTTATCTATGTTGTTTTAAAAAGGAAATATAAAAAAAATATTTGTTTTATATTTTTTGATGTAGAGATATACAGAAAATGTTTTCCAATTTTAAGTCCTATCGCAATACACATTTTAAAAAAAGTGTGTGTTGGAGGGGGGGGGGGGAGTCATTACATTTTTGCTGGGATTCGCCTATGTATGACCGTAGAGAAACAAAGAGTGGGGAGGATGCAAGCAGCAACTAAATCAAAATTTACATATTAAAACTACAACAAAAGACTATTTTCAGAAGGTCTGCCCCCCCCCCCCCCGTACAATCCGTACAACGGACCTGTGAGAAAAATACTGATCCTACATTCAGAGTCCCAGGGCTCCAGGAAAGAGTGGCAAAAAGAGAATATCGGTTTATTTCAGTCTATAAGTCGAATCAAAATATCTTTTCCTCAAGAGTCTTCTTTCTTTGAGTTCTTCCCAGTGATCGTGTGATTTATTTCATTTAATTTACGTTCTGTACTGGACTTGGAAATTAAATGAGGACATCTTTAGGTTCCTGAGCTGGCCTTGAAGCCCGCAGAACAGATTTTCTGCTTTATGATAAATTCAAGTGATATGTAATTCGGTATTAATTTTGTGTTGATTTTATTAATGTTAATTTCATCAAGAAATATGAAAAATTAATGTTTTAACTATACATAGTGAGGCATTTTTTGTGTGGAACGATTATTTTGGGGTTTTCACGATTTTTTCATATGGTACACATGATGAGTAAGTGCAATAAATATAATTTGTGGAAAAAATGTCCAACAAGCCCCGGGGTTGAATATCGGGGGGGGGGGGGGTCTGTCCACAAGTACCTGTTGTCAAGCCCGTAGAAAACAATTTCAGTTTTCTTGGGAAGGGGGGGGGGGGCAAATAGAAATTTCCACAGGTACTTGTACTCGATTTTTTCCTATGGTACACATGATGAATAAGTGTAATAAATATAATTTGTGGAAAAAAATGTCCAACAAACATTGGGGTTGAATTTGGGGGGGGGGGGATCCTGTCCACAAGTACCTGTATAAATTTCTTGATACATAAACAGAATTTAAAAGCATGTATTAGACATCTTTTGAAGGGGAGAGGGCACGGCCGTAATTAAAAGTTATATAGAAACTAGGAAGGAATGAACTGTCATTAAATTTTGGCTAAGAACTATTACCTAAACTCTTCACTTTCACATTTTCAATTACAGATTCTTGTTTTTAAAAAGCTATACATGTACATTTATATGTATCTATTAGATGCATAAATTATGTTATTAATCATTTTATCTTAAAGGAAAAGTAAAAATCTCAATCAAACTTGTTCCGCATATTATGCTCTCTGATTCATTACTCAACAGATGCTTCATATACATGTAAGAAGGGAAGACTGCAGACTGCAGGTGTGATAAATTCACAGCATGCAGCTCCAGCCTTAATTCCAACTTTGTTCCAAAATATTATTATTCAACGCGAAAAATTAGAATTAGCCGATAGAATATTTTGAATCACTTCGGAAATGCTGCCGTAACACCAGACTGAGTTCACAATATCGAGTGATTTTGATTGACAGGTGTAGCGCCGTTGTGCATGGATTTCGTGTAACTATACATGTACTGCAGATTGTGGTTGAAAATAATAAACAAACAGATCTAAAGAAAAGATAGTGTATACTGTACATATATTTGTTAAGAACCAGTTCATTCATGAAACGAATTTAGTCGTATTATGTGGGCCCATGTTAGATTTGACAGGTTGATTTACTAGTAGAAATTCAATGGACCACAGTCATTTAGGGTATTCCGAATCACCCCGCACATCGCGACTCTCGGTAATTTACCTTACCGCTGTACCTCACACGACACATGCACAGGTGTGACAACCAAACAGTCATTATTAGTAAGGTCTATACTTATTGCATACAACAAATAAAGAGGTAAACATAATGCGTTAACTAAAAGAATTAATTATTTTAATTCATTAACTTCCTATCCTTTTCGAAGAAAATGCCCGTGTAGAAACGTATTTCTCATCGATGTCGTGGCGTTGTTGGTGGATGAAACATGGCATATAAGGTATCGATAGAACGGCAATTTTATAAGCTTTTGTGAGTATTATTTGTTTTTTATAACACCTCAAAAATATACTAGTTATGGCCGCATTTGTAGTCCCCTACAGTTTCGAACCACGTGTGTACATGCCCCTAGCCAAATAAATTGCACACGCTACATGTATACTTGTTATATGTCAGATTATTATTTTTTTTAAAACATTGTTTTTCTTAAATGCAAGGGGTATGAAAGTAATGATTTGACAAAGCAAGAGCTACAATAAGACTATCCCGGGTCCCGGTATACACTTGATCAGTGTTGATCAATGTTCATATGTACGAGTACACGTATGCAAATAATTCGATAGCTTTTGAAGATTTCAACATACATTTTTGTAACACGCATATTTGTAATAACCACTTTATATACAAAACAAAATTTCATTCTCTTATATGGTAATATGGACGTCGTAATAGATCTGACTGAATGCTTGACATGCCTGTTTCAAAAACGTTTCGGAATCCTAAGTTATCTTAAGATATGCCTAAGTTATAACTTTAGAAGTTCCTAAGATTTATCACAGCTGTATCGCGAAACAATCTTAGCTAAAAAAAAATTTATAAGTCATTTCTTAAGTTGTGCCTTTAAGGACTAATAAAATAACATTCCCGCTCTATATACAACTCTCAGTATGGTATATATTTTTAGATTCAAAGAGGAAGGGTGCGAGGATTGGGGATTGCCCCCACTTTTAAAGAATTTGGACACAAGTATGCTTACTTTTGCGAAGTGTGTTGCTAGATCCAAGCATTCACAGACACACCCTTTCAAGCCATCTTCCCTTCCGAGCACACGATATTTGTATTTTAATTTTTAAACATCGTTCTAGGTGTTATACATTTACTTTATTTTGTTCTTATAAGGTATCTACATGTAAATAAAATTTTAAACTGAATGCTTCATAGCGAACACATGCGAGTTTATATTTTTCAAACAATCTTTGCCAATTACTACACTGCATGTACACGTTAGTTGTTTGTGCGGTGTAGAGCAACTATCAGAGTACACAATGTATTTCAACATCGAGGTGCCCGCGGCTCTCTGTGGCACCGTGTATGTAAACGAGGACTGGACTACAACACTTAAGACACAAAGCGGCAGAGATGGATGAAACTGTTTGCTATCTTACAAAGACTTGAATTATAGTACATTTGAAGGAATTTTTATTTATGTTAATGTTTATTTAATTCTATAAATAATAAATGGACATTCACAAGAGTGATGGTAAAAATAATATGTGCGTAGCATGCGTAGTAATTACAATTATTTACCGAAGCCCCCATTCAATTACAATTGCAGATGAATTAAAATACAACAACACGGGATAGAGCAACTTTTTTTTTAAAATGTATTATGTGTGAACAGACAAAAACAGCGATTAAAATTCAAAATGATTTTTTGCACCAGTGTTTGGAATTAAGATTATAAAAGATCGGTAAAGTAATCTTACTGATTCGATATAATTAAAAACATACCTTTCCATTAATTAATAGCTCTTTGTACAAAATTGACATTATACGCGATCACAAATACTAGCTTTGTTTATGGCCACAGGTGGCTAGTACACTGGTGACCTCGATCAACAGCGTGGGATTCGCGCGTTGGGTTACATAACTAAACATCGAGCTGAACATGGAGACCGTAATATGCATACAGCTAATGATCGTGAATTATTCAATGCATACAGTTTAAAATCACTTACAAAGTTTGTTGTAATAATAAACGTAGAAAGATAGATTTAATATTCTCCGCTTTTGAACACTATTAATCTAATTTAAAAAAGAAGAAAAGAAAGACTAGTTGTAATAAATAATTTAATAGTGAACCATAAACCACGTTTTAAACCTTATTAAAAAGAAAATTAACATTAAATACCGCAGGGTATATTATTGATAGCAAGTCTGTTTAAGTTATACACATGAAGAGGTCTGATTTCCTTGCCGAATGAAAAACGTTACCTGTTTACCTGGCCTGCTTTCTAATACGTATTACGCAATACCCATGGTATACTCGAACAAAACAACATTTTCATTAGATCAAAAAGGTGTAAAAGAACAATTTTGTTCCCAAGATCCAGATCGAAATATTTACCGTTTTTGAGTTATAAAGCAAAAACTTTTAAGGGCCCAAGATCCCTAATCATAGGGGCCAGCCCCTTTTAAATAGTATGATATGAAAGCCCTTGCAATTATGCACAACTTTTGTTCTACATGTCTTAACAAAATATTTCTAGTTTTCAAGATATAAAGGAAAATATGTCAAATTTTTTGCTGTTTTCCGCGTTCTAACTTTTGACCCCTCTCTAGCGCCATTTTTAAAGCAAAAATCAAAAAACAAAAACCGATGTGCACAACTTCAATGCTTCCTCTTTTCAATTTCAAAGCGTTTTGTGCTCCAATTATAACCATTTCTGAGCCTTTGTCTGGAAATCGGAGGCATGCTAAATTCAATCAAAGGGGAATAACTCGTGAACAGAAGGTAATTTCCGAATTGTATTACGGTATTCTGACAGTGTTTTGTAAAGTCTAAAAGCTCTGAAAATTTGAACAAAATCTGTTTAAAAATGAGGAAGATATGAAGCGTCAAAGTTGGCGTCTAGGAAAAAAAAAAAAAAAGAATAATAAGAATAATCTTAATCATCACAATCAGTAGAAGGTCTTCCGTTGGAAACGGAAGACCTTAATAATCTTAACCATCAGAATCAGTAGAAGGTCTTCCGCCTGGAGCGGAAGACCTTAATAATTTCTGGGAACACTATACATGGGTATACTGTATTATAGTAAATATGTATGGTACCTTAGGCCTATAATATGCATATTTTATGTATATAAGGTATCAACATACAAGGTATTTATTACATATATTAAGACTCATGACCTGTAGTCAACTTTATTTAATAAATATCATAATTAATAACACTAATTCCAAATTCAGATGATGAGGATTTTGATGATGTGGAGGAATATGAGGACAATATGGAAACATTTTCCTCAATTCCTTCAACAATAGCAACACCAGCAGGCACCTCAGCAACCCCAGCATACTGCACAGTTGTGCAACCTAATGTGACTCCCCAGTCAGACACTGCTTCAGGGTTCACAGGGCAAGGATTTTTATCCCAAACTTTTCAGACATTAAGCAATGTTGTGCAACATGGTGCCCAAATGCTTCAACCCCAGCAATTACCTACCGGACTGGACGATGATGTAATTTTGACAAATGAACCAAATACTCCCCAAACAAGACAGAGTGGGCAAGAGTTTGTTCCTCTTCATCGGCCACCAATAGTGCTTGAGACCACCAATTATCTGAGTGAGGAACAGTTAAATTGTAAGTTTATGCCATGGATGGTTATTTTATGATCATGAAATTAGTACAAATTTCATTAGGCCAAATAAAAAAAAATATGTGTGGCTCCAGTTATCCGACCATCCCTATTTTATACCCCCGACCCTAAACTTTTTTTGGCAATTTTCATATTTTTTCAAGAATTTTCCCAGATTTCTATCAATGGCTCCGGTTTAAGTTTTAGTTTCAGCAATGACGGCCTCCTTGCAGAACATAGTGTAAGTGTTTAATAGTATTAAATCCAAAGCAAGCTAGCATGTAGGTGTCCCCTACCAATATTGACTAGTATATTATCACACCACATCTAAATGCCACTTGCAAAGGAGTGATAGGTATTATTTAGAAAAATTAAGAAAATCATTTTGTTTAAAAAAAAAAAAAAAAAAAGACCCTACCTACCTACCCTAATTTTTTTGGAGGTGTAACTGGAACCACACATATTTTTTTTTGTTTGGCCTTATTTAGAAAGCACTAAGTTCTGTTAAGTTTTTAAAATTTTTAATTTAGTACAAAATTTATTATGTCTTTGATGTAATTCTAATGATCAAGATATATCTAGAAGTTAAATGTATATTCTTGGTCATACGAAGTGATAAATTATTTTCAGGACACCATGGTCCCAAGAAGAAAAATTTTTGACTTAATAATTCTATGTATATATATTTATATACATGTATGTATTTATGTATGTATATATATTTAATATCTTAAATTATCAGCATTTTGTTGATGTTGTTATAAATTAGTGACAAAATTCACAATTTTATGACAAAAAAATATTCCTTTATGTTCAAAATTTATACTTTTTGTTTGCAGTATGGCATGATTTTTTCAATGTTACTCCAATAAACTCAGAAGATTTCTTCGTGGAGTACAGTGCATACTACTCAGCCAGAAGGACTTTATGGAATCGAGGTTGGGTCACCATCACAGGTTTCCCTGGTGATGGAAAGAGAGCCCTAGCTGAGCATCTTCTCATAAAGTTTGTCAAGAAACCTGAGAGACTCGTTCCAAGACCAGAATTGAGACATAGGAATGAGTGGGAAAGAATAGCATTAGATGAGGAAGACAGGGAACAATACACCGTTGTGACTGTCAACTCTTATGAAGAATGGCGACGCAAAGTGAATCCTAACAAAAAACAGTGCGTACTGATGGATAAGATTTTTGGTCCTGCCACATACACTGTTTCAAAGGTGGAAGAGTGGATAAATCATCTCGATGAAATTCTCGAAACTGCTGTCCAAAATAGACCTAATACTTTAGTTATCATCACTTTTCAAAAGCATCAACTGGAGAAAATTCACCCAAGAGTAACATTAAGTCCTCTTTTTCAAACACAACATGTAATTGATCTCACATTAGACAAGTACAAGCCTGGTAATTATGACAGGATGAAGATTCTAGAAGGTTGCTGTGGAGGAAAACATGGTTTATCTTACAGAGAACAGGATGAGATTGAGAAAGCTAATAACAACTCGTATGCCTATCATAGCCGTCTCTATGCAGGTGTTAAGAGTTTTCACATGGAAGGTCAGCAGTACTTCAAAAACCCTGAAAAATCGGTGGAAACTGTGCTTCAGAAGGTATATAGTTTTGATAAAATCATTTACTACACATTGGCATGTGTGGGGTTGTTGGATGGAAATATTGAACTTGACAAAGAGAGGTTTGAAGATTATACAGAATTTCAACAAAACATTTTTAGGCAACTTAGAATGGCTTTAAGTGTACCGGATGATGTGAGTTTGGAAAAGATGAGGTACGCTTGTACTCTTCTATCAGGTGTGTTTCTTGAACCAGTTCAGTTGCATCATTGGAAATTCTGCCATGAAAGAATGTTTTTCTTTGTTACTGATTCCGTATTTAGAAAAATTCCTCAAAAAATTCTGGAAATCTGTAGTTTAGATTTTTTGAATGAACGCATCAGAACATCAAGTTACTTCACAATAACTATGGAATCTAATTTAAGTGTTTGGAATAAAGACTATAGTGCACTGAGTCAAAGGCTTGTATATGAAATTTTAAGAGGCAATGTTAGACTTATAGCGTCACATCCAAGTCTATGTGATGTGCGATTTGGAGAAGCCTTTGTCAAATTTATGGGGGAAATGGGAAGTCTGCAACCTGTCCTCCAACAAAGGGGAGAATATAATCGTTCATTCTTCTTTTGGGTCTGCTACTATGGACAAGACCAAACCATCAAGCATTTAATAAAACATGATGATTTTAAAGACATCAAACAACAGGAGTGGTTCAAGGAAGAGCTCTATATATCTCTGTTTGCAGCCTGTTACGGGAATGGCATGAATTACGGAAGAATTGTGAAAATGCTGATAGAAGAAGGAGCTTCAATGACTGCCACTGACCCATTACCAGATGAAGACTTTCTTGTTCTATATGGGCAGGAGATATTTGATTTGGTTAGGAAGCTCAAAGCCCCACTGCTTCATGTTGCAGCAGTGTATGGATCACATGATACCATGCAAAGTTTGATAGAGAATGGTGCAAACGTCAATGAGAAGACAGAAGATGGATTTACAGTTTACCACAGAGCTGCCAGAAATCCAGATGATGGAGCACTAAGAGCCCTTTTGAAGTCAAAACCAGATATAAATTCCATAAAGAGTGCTACTGGAAGCCTGCCAATTCACGAAGCCATAAGATGTGGGGGAGAAAGTGCAACACGTCAGCTCCACTGGAGCGGAAGTGACATCAAAGACAATTACAAAATGGATGATGGCAGGTCAATGCTAGCTGCAGCAACTGGTGTTGGGATAGAAGGAATTGTCAGGACCATTACGAATGCAATGACAAAGCAAAAGCCTGAGGGATGTCAAGATAACTGGCCAGCCTTACATACTGCGTGTGCATTTGGAAATCTTGAACTGGTTAAGACTCTACTAGAAAGAGATATACCTGTCAATGCAAAAGGCCTTGGTGGATGGACTGCTCTCCATTTTGCAGTACTTTTCAATCAGCAAAGAATCATAAGCATGTTGCTAGATAAAAATGCAGATGTCAATTGCCAAGCAGAAGACAAGAAAACCCCTCTGCATATTGCAGCAGAAAATGGATATTGGCATCTGGTCGATTTTCTGTTGGATAAAAAGGCCACTCCAGAAAATACCACAAAAGAGGGCGACTTTGCAATAACATCAGCAGCTCTAAATGGCCACATAGAAATAGTCAAAAATTTGATCGAAGAAGGGATAGAACTCGAATTCCCAAAAGAGCGGGAGGAAGATCCATATGAAAGAGAGCGAATGTACCGAGTGATGATGATGCATGCACGGGAGCGCGAGCGGGAACGGGAAAGGATGAAAATGCGAAATAGGAAAGATTTCAAAGATACGAAGAAATAATTGTTTATGCTAAAGAAATCGGGTTAAATTTTTGAAAGAGCAATGCTGCAGAGTTGATATGATGAAGAGCAAGGATGCAAGGTGGAAAGTTATGGAGTAAAATCATTGTCTAAATGTTCAGACTTTGATTTGTGGGATAGTTGTCGACCGACTTTTGACGTTCGTGAAGCAGTGCTAGCCTCCTTATGGATGCCCAGTGCCTTCAGTATTGTATGGTACTGAACTGTTTGTTATCTTGTCTAAAAAAGCAGCAAAACATTTCGCTCATTATTCTTAAAAAAAAATTATATAGCTCTTTAACTTCAGTTATGTGAATTCATTTTAGTGCAAATTTGTTCAATCGCTGTTTCTTATTATTGTTATCTTTAAATTGGTATCCCTACAGCTATATCTTAATAACACATGGGGTAGTAAATGATCTTAAAATGTATTTTTTCCATAAACCGGCATTGCATTTCTAAAAAAATAAATGCATATTCCCCGTAAAAATTTTAATTCTCAAAAAGAAAAAAATCTCAATTATTGAAGTATGACCTATGTCTTTATACCAAGCAATATACTAAGCAGTGAATACGTTGATTTTGCAAAGGAATATATATTTTTATGAGAAAACTAGAATTATAAAATCAAATCTATGACTATAAAGTATGTGTTTAATTATTTTGCTTAATTTTTGGTTTGCATGGTTTTTGTTGTTGTTTTTTTTTTTTTTTTTTTTTTTTTTGGGGGGGGGGGGGATTGGAGTGTGTGTAGGTGGGTATTTAAATGAAACGAATGTAAGTGAAATTTAAAGGAAACTGGACGCTAAACAGAGAAAAAAAAAACTTGGAATGGCCTTAGAGATGTACATGTAACACCTACATGTATGGTCTGGTGCTCATTGCTTGGAGATGGAAGTAAGTTTATATAAATTTTAGACTTTAGCAGGATACAATGTATTACAAAAACAAACAACAAATTTTCAAACGCATTTAAGGCTCATTAGTCCCTCTGTTCAATTGAATAAAATGTTGATTTAGCGCTTTTGATTATCCAGAAGATATGTATATACATGTAATAGGTAAAATGCAAACTGCGGGGTAATATTGAACTAAAAAAAAGACACTGGATGTGACACATATGGCTCTAAATTCGCTCTTGAGTACATCTTGACCTATGATTTTAACAAGAGGAATATAAAATAAATTATTTAAAAAATTGAAATAAGAAATGTTTTATACTGAAAAGTATATTGCAAATATATAAAAAAGATAAAATAAGCAGACTTTTTCATCAACTTACTCTTTTTTTTCTTGAAATGAATTTGATAATTCCACTAGAATTACGCATGTGTAGGGGGACATTTTCAACCATGTCAAAATAAAAGTCAAATATACGGTGATAATACCTTGTACACAGAATATCTTCATTCACTACTGTTTAGGAAGGATAAAATTAACATACAAAAGTATTTTAATGCACATTATGTCTAAAATGAAAGAAAAATTGGAATTTATTTCTTCTCATATTTTGAACGTAACGTCTGTCAGACTCGATACACCGGGTACATTGTTATAAAATGGGCCATTGTTTATGCAAACTATTTTATCTTTCTTGTCTACTGATAGAAAATTTACCTGTTTATCAGTTTAGTGATCGCAGATTCAACAGAAAAGCACGTGTGCTTAGAAATTAACAAATATATGGGATGCTTCCGGTGTCTGTCATGGCAAGTGGGCGTTACGTTCTATTTTAAGAATGGAGCTTGGAGATGCTTCTTCTTATACATTTGACTTAAAGGTTATGAATATTAAAATTTTCTCCAGTGTTCTATGCAAATGTGTTTACATTTCGATAAGAAGAGCTACAGAGAGAGCCCGAGAAGCCACGAATGTCAAGTGTTACGTTACACAAAGTATCTTCTTCTTCTTCCCTTGATGGAGTAAACTCAATTTGAGTGTTAAAACTCCAGTAATTCCGTAGTGAACAGCTAAAAATCTATGTACACCGTATTAAAAGGGATAAAAAGTTAAAAGTGGACAATTTAGTGGTGTAGAATATCAGACACGCTGATGGACTGTATTGCATGTCTGAAGGTGTCCACTGATGGTGAATTCCTAATTGTGGCTGGTATATTGTTCCATGCTATGATAGTTGCTGGTATGAATGAGTATTTGTAGACATCAACCCTGGTGCTGATTTGGCGGATTTTGTTTGCCATAGAACCACGGGTTCTGCTATTGGTGACATGTAGCACATGATGTACCGGAACTTCCACAATGTGATGGTAGATCTTGTAGAACATGATCACTCGGTTCCGGGCCCTCCGATGTTCAAGTGGTTCCCAGCCGAGTTGGTATAGCATGGTGGTCACACTTCCTGGGTCCCTTGATGAGTAATCACCTGTGGCGAACCTTGCTGCCCGGCGCTGAGCATCTTCTAGATGTTGGATTAAATGATGTTGGAAAGGATCCCAAACCACTGACGCGTACTCCAATACTGGACGTACTAGCGTAGTGTATGCCTTGCTTCTGATAGCCTGTGGGCAACTTCTGAGGTTCCTTCTTAAAAATCCAATTGTTCTCGTGGCCTTGGCAGAAGTTGAGTTAATATGCTCGCGCCATGAAAGATCTTTGCTAATTGTGATACCAAGGTATTTACCACTTGGGACATCTTCCAGGGTATGGTTATGCAGTTGGTATGATTCTTTAATTGGATGGCGTTTCTTAGATATGTGAATAATGGTACACTTCTGAGGGTGAAAGGTCATCTGCCAGTCCTTTTCCCATTTCTCAAGTGCACATAAGTCCTGTTGGAGTTGGACTGTGTCATTGATTGATTGAATTGTCCTGTAAATGAGGCAGTCGTCTGCAAATAATTTAACATTTGATGTTACCACCTCCGGGAGGTCATTGATGTAGGCAAGAAATAATAGGGGACCCATTACTGTGCCTTGAGGTACTCCGGAGTTCACGTCTGCTATGTTGGAGGACATCCCTTCAACCAATACTCGCTGTTTTCTGTCTGATAAGAAACTTTCTATCCATTGTAGAGTGCAGCCACGAATCCCATAATAATTCAGTTTGTGGAGGAGACGTTGGTGTGGTACCTTATCGAATGCTTTGGCGAAATCCAGTAAGATGACGTCAATCTGGTTTCCATTCGATAGGCTACTAGCAAGATCTTGTACTGTGGCAATAAGTTGAGTCTCACATGATCGCTTACTACGAAATCCGTGCTGTGCTGGTGTAAGGATAGAGTTCCTTTCAAAGTGGTCCATGATGTTAGAATGGAGAATGTGTTCCAGGATCTTGGAGCAAATTGCTGTAAGTGATACAGGACGATAATTTGCCGCTGCACTCTTGTCACCTTTCTTAAAGATGGGGACTACATGGGCCATCTTCCAGTCATCTGGTACACATCCACAATTCAAAGACGTTTGGAATAGAAAGGTCAATGCAGGTGTAATCTCCTCTGCCAATTCCTTCAGAAAACGTGCTGAAATGGCATCTGGTCCTGTAGCCTTGTGTGGTTGTAAGTTACTTAATAGCTTGTACACACCACGTGGATTGATGATTATGCTGTCCATTGTTAGGAATGGGCTGGGACCCTTGTCTGGAGCTCGGCTAGTGTCCTCCGTTGTAAATACGGATTTAAACTGTTCGTTTAATATATTCGCCTTGGCTTGTGGGTCGCTGGTTATGAGCCCGTCCGTATTCCGTAATGGTGCTACACCAGAGGCTTCTTGTTTTTTGCTCTTAATAAATGACCAGAATTTCTTGGGATTTTCTGAGGCACTGGGGGTGATAATGTCATTCATGTATTGTTGATAGGCAAGACGAATAGTGCGCTGGCATTCTGATTTAAGAGACAGGTACCTTTGCTGGTCACACTGCTTCTTTGTTGCCTTGGCTTTGTGGAATGCACGTAGTTTCCTGCGTGATAAACGTCTGCTAGCTGTATTGATCCAAGGGTTTGATGTCCTGGATCGTGTGAGCTTATGAGGAACATGTCGGTTCATGATGCTAAGTGTGGAGTCTCTAAAGAGTTCCCAGAGAGTGTCAACAGAAGTGAAAGGTCTGGTGATAAAGTCTTGTACAAAGTTGTTGATGTCTCTTCGCAAAGATGTCATATCTGCCTTATCCCATGAGTATATTTCTCGACGGGCCGGTTTACTTCTTAGCGGTTGGATTAAGGAGTCAATTAAGACTGCGTCGTGGTCGCCTACCCCTGGGATGACTTTGCATCGTTGCACAAGTGATGGGTTGCTCGTAAAGAACAAGTCTAGGATTTTGTCTCCCCGTGTTGGTGTGCATACAAGCTGCTCCACTCCACAATCACCAGGGATGTTCAAATACTCTGTCGACATCTTACTTGGGTATTGATGGGAGATGATTGATTGGGTAGGCCAGTTAATGTCTGGAAGGTTAAAATCTCCCGCTATCCAAAAGTCACACTTAGGATTATCCGAGCGAACCTTGCTCATCTCTGCTACAGCCAGGCGTGCATTATTTTCGCAAGTGATGTTGGGTGGGCGGTAGTAGGCTCCTATGATGATTGACTTTTTCTTGTTCACATGAAGTCTAACACAGAGGAGCTCATGGTCTTTACTGGTGTAGATTGGCGTACACACCAAGTCATTCTTGACAGCAATGATGATTCCACCATGTGAGTCAGCCCTATCCCTTCGGAAGACATTGTATGTTGTAGTTACTACAATATGTTACGTTCATGAAAATATAAGTTGTCTTTATCCTAGATTTTAAACACATATCATCAAATATTGTCAGCTAGTAGGTGTATTTTGGATTTTTTCTTTAAAAAATATGAACTTGCACGCTCTTCATCACTACATAAACACTTAAAATTTGACATTTCTTACATAACGTACCGATTGACAGACATTGCCTGAATACTATCGTAACGGTGACGGACAAAACGAATGTCTGTTCATGTTACGTGAATCAAACGGGTGCATTCAGATTTATACGTTCAGTGAATTAAACCAAAAAGTATTTTTATTTAAGAATATTAGTGTATCACAAGGCAAAATTTGTCTTTATAACTTAAACAATACAATTTTGTAGTTGTTTTCTTGCAGTTTTTAAAACGAGTCTGTCAGGGTTACGTGCATCCGCACATGTTACGATATAGGTTTGATCTATATGAAATAATTTATTTTTTTAAATTTCATTAGTATTTTCATAAAAAATGATGTCTTGTGTATTATAAATTCCAAGAATAAAAGATAAGCTTTGAATGATAAATTTTATTGGCTCGTTTCAAACAGGTATTGCTCAAGAAATATCGTAACATGACAGACATGGTGGAAATTTTGTATGTTACAAAGCGTATAGAAGAGATTTATTTTTTAAAAATTCAAATTTAAAATCTATATGGAATCAAAATTTGAATAATGTCCATTTCTTACGGCAACATTATCTTTTTGATAAAATAATGAAAGTTTATGGTTTAGGCTATTTGGCTGGCTAAGTAAAGGAGTCTGTCAGTGTTACGATCATCAGTTTGTGCATCAAAAGTAGCTTTAAAATCTTTTTTCTTATATGTAAGAGTGAAAAAAAAATTTGCATTGTTTAAGAAATTGTTTAATTTTATTTTTTACGGATTATTTGTATTGCTAAGCATCAGAAATGTAAGTTAATCATGTCACGTTTTGTCATACGTCTGTCATGTTACGTTATATGTCTGTCATGTGTTACGTGACACATATTTTAAACATTAATAAAATATTTATTTTTGACTTGATTATCTATTCAAACATTTTTTTGTCCTATTTAGAGTCAAAACTTCAAATACACATAAAGAAATCTAAGAAAAAAACGTGTCTACAGAATTCTTTATTTGTCCTCCCAGATGTACTCAAGAGCGAATTTAGAGCCATATACACTAGACATTTATCCCATATAAGAGTTGTCTCTCATGTCAATATTTTTATATCTCGACATTACTTTTTTACTGCATAAAAAGGTCGAAAAGCATATTTTGTCTGACTTTTCCCTGTATAATATCCATGTACCACCAATTTTTACAACAAATTCAAACTTCCTTTTTAAATTTTTATTTATTTAATATAAAGCATGTTTGGATGCCGTTGTTTAACTGTTTTCAACATTTTTACACTTCCTGTAATTGTCATTCAATAGTTTGAACAAATGAATGAATAATTTCCGGAATTTATAGTTGTGTACCAAATACCGGTATTTTAGTCTCCGTATCACGATACGTATCGCGGAATAAAAAATCGCGATATACCGATAAAATTGCGCATCCCAATAAGTGACCACATTTACATTGGACAGCAATCATTCAACTGCGCCACGAAGTTATTGATATCGCATGGATAAAGGGGGAGTTTCGATAAGGCCGTTTTTCGGCCCCTCACGAAATTTTATGAAATTTTGAGATTTTGTAGAAAAACTTCTAAACTTCCTAAAAATATGAAAATAATTTATGTTACGCATTTTCCGGCCACGTTATAATTGAACTTGAAATTTAAGTATACCCCCATTTCGTATATTTTGGGAGTAAACATTTTCGTAGGGGGAAAGTGGATTTTTTAACCGTCAAAATCGTAAATGAAATAGGATAAATATGAATAAAGACATAAATTAACCAATCTCAACATTTTTTTTTTACGGAAAATGGTGTTTATCTTATGCGAATGTTTTTTTAAGGTGCGATATTTTTTCTGGTGTGTCAAATGTTACTTTTCTTTAAAAGAGGATGGATTTAACTTATGAAACGTAAAATACATAGAAAGATTTAACATCATAATTAATCGACAATTTATACATAAACTTTATAATCAATATTTAACATTTTCCCATACGAAAAATGCAAATGAAAAGATATGTAGACATGAGATAGGTGAATGTAAAAACGTCATATACAGGTATATGCACTACATTTTCATCAATAAGGTTATACAACTACGTAATATCATAAAATTGAAATTAAATAACATGTTTTGAAATAAAAAGATTAAAAAATAAATGCAATTTTATATACATACATGAATAAAAAGTTTACTTAAAAGCATCATATTGCTAGGTAAGCCAGTACATTGTAGGTGCAAGGTAAGAAAAATATTTTATCTGGCGGCCGCCACATAACTATTCGGCGGCCGCTAGAAAAATATATTTGGCGGCGGCCAAATAGTTTTCCCGCGGCCACGACATAAATGACTGGCGGCGACCAGAAACTTATCTGTTGGCCGCAACATAAATAACTAGAATCCGACAAATAAGTTCCTTGCGGTGTAGACATGTAATCTAATAAAACATAAATCTAAAGTTATGAGGTGAAGACCTTATGAAGTGAATTTTTGTATGAAGTGTAGATTTTATCTTTGCTAATAAGGCATGAAACTCCAAAATTTGACTTAAAAAAAAGTTGTAGATGTCGTTAAGATGGCTGGGGGGGGGGGGGGTTGTGGCCATTTTCAGACTATATTGATCTCCTTCAGAAGAAGAGCTCCATATAAAGATATACAAAAATGATCAAATTTTAAAACAAAAATATATGAAATTTTTCTTTGCCAAATAATAGTTGACAGCTTAAGATATCATATCTAAAAAAATGAGTTATATCTGATGGTTAATTTGTTGACCCCCCCAGCCTCCTTAAAGGCAGAGATTTTAAGCACCGCCTTCAAAAATACCTGGTCTGTGTACCTCTGTCAATCAAGTGCTTTGAGGTATATCATTGGGTGCTACAACTTGATTGGCAAAAACACTACAATTTATCTGGCGGCCGCCAGATATTTCAATGGCAGAAACTTATCTGGCGACCGACAGATAACATATTTTTTTACCTTGCACCTACTGGTTTCTGTATATTGCAATGTATTTGATGATATGAATGATATTGATTACAGTCAAAAATATTTTATCATGATACGTAATATGAAGGAAAAATCTATAATGCATTAAATTTCCCTTCTCATTATGAAACTTATAAGTATTTGCCCACATAGATGTGCATTATGTTTTCAGCATAACTGAGAGAATCCCAGCCAGGACTTATTTCCTCTCGCTTCTCAAATCTCCATAGATACTTAAGTTTCTACACCATTTCTAGTCACTTCTGATTTAGAGAGGTCTAGAATTCATTATATATGATTTGCTAGAACAGAGCGCAGTTCGAAATACATGTGAAAACGCCAAAGATATGTGTTTAATCCGTAATCAAGCAGACATATGCCCCTAGACATCCAGACTTAAAACAAGCCACGTTTCCTATATCAACCACACATAAATATATGGGCGCCTCTCTAGCATGTCGGAGCGTGGATTTCTATTTACAAGAAAGTCAAAAATATAACTATGCGTGATAAATAACGTTAAGGAATGGACTTGCTCTAAAACTTATTTTTTGTTCAGTCAGTAGGGAAATGTAAGAAAGATGCAGCATCTGAACCAAGTCTGGTAATGTGCAATCCTAGATGCATCATTAATGCAAGTTTGGTCACGATGGGGCTTATAGTTATATAAGAATGAGACCCGCTTCAAAATCTTTAACCTGCTCACTTATTAATGAAATGTAGGTCATATCCAGCATCTGAAGCAATATAGTAGTGTGCATCATAAAGCAAGTCTGGTCAACAAGTGCTTTCAGCTGCTCTGCTCCAAAAACTTAAACCTGCTTTTAAAACATTTACTTGGACATTCTTTGGCTAAAAATCCAGCATCTGAAACCTGATGGTGACAAGGAAACACGCTGGATCAGGTGACTCTGATTAATATAGGGCATAGATATACTTGAAAAACAAATCTGCTTCAAAAACTTTTACCTGGAACACCGATGCCGACGGTATATATTACGAAAGCTCCCCCAACTTCAAGGAGGTGAGCTAAAAATGTGACGTTAACGTTATACGTTGGCGACAAAAAAACTGTCGAAATGAAGATAGGATACGATAATGTTTTCTACTGTTAATATAATCGAGAATCTTCTTTGATTTAAAAAAAAAAGCTACTTTTGGCCTAGTATTTAAACACAGAGTCAGATCAAGAAACCAGGAGCTTCTAATTTTAGATATGCAAATTTTATGCAATTTTCATTTTTTGGATATGAAGTGCACACGCGACACTCATCATATTTCAAGAAATTAGTGTGCAGAGTATATATCTAATTACTGAAAAAAATTAGGTGAGTGTCCCTCATGCACTTCATATTCTAAACATCGATTTTAAATGCCACCCTCTTATATTTTCCCATAAGCCTAATGTTAGCGGATCTGAGGGTACATCTAAGTATGTATCAGCTACGTTGTGAATTCATCTCATATTAGCCTTTGAAATGTAGATAACAAAAGTTAATATATTTTTCTTGAATTCTAAACTTGTTTTGAAAAAATAAATCGAAATTTATTTTTATGAAAAGAAGTGGGCCGCTGATCGACCTTATCGAAACTCCCCCTTTAAGACACATTGCTATATCTTAAGATAATATGAGCACTGACACTTGGAGGCTGGAACCCCCCCCCCCTTCCCCTTCAATTTTTTTCTTTTTTAAATCTTGGATCGACATCCTTTTGTCTCAATAAGCTGTTTTTAAATATATCGTTTTCGACTGATACATACAAAGGCTTTTTTTGCGTATCAGCCGAAAATGATATATTTAAAAACAGCTTATAGAGACAAAAGGGTTACATTATCGATAACATATAGTGCATATTAGAATACAAAGATAGGAAAAAGGTGACTTGATCCAAGATTTAAAAAGAAACAAAAGGGGGGAGGGGTTCCATACCCCAAGTGCCTGTGGGCCCTTCTTTTAGTAAGCATTTCGGAGGGATAACCTCCATATTCTGCATATGGTCTCTTTTTTTTTGATAAAAGTTGCCTTTGTGACGGTACATTATGGAGTTTGTACATGTTGTCGTCTGTGACAATATCCACGTCGGTTGTAAAATTATACAGTCATGTATACATGCCGCCAGTTACATTGTATGTGTCTACCATCACTCACATATTATCGCCCCACCGTTAGGGCTTCCAATAATTATGGATGATGACGATGATATTAAAAATCGTATCTACATGCAGTTTTCATAAGATGGCATGTTCACTAAAAGACAAATCAATGCTTTTCATTATGTACAAATGTCATTTAAAACTCCCTCGAAGCAGCTGCAATGAAATTCTGTATTCCATATACAATGGGTGAATGGTGCAAATAGATGATGACATAAATTCATTAAAAAAACTCTCTCTCGCCACGATCCAGTAAACTATTCTTCAAAGCAATATAAATGGCTATGAAATGTGCAAACATTAATGGTCGTAATACTCCGAAGACAGTATACATGCATATGCCGATGGAAAGGTACATTTTGTCACCGGTGACTGTGGCTGGTGTCAATATTAACCAATGGACGACTATATACGCAGTGGGGGTCGATATGTATTGTCGCCGGTGACAATATGTACAGGGCGACATGAAGGCTATATGCCGTCACATGCGTTTTACAATATAGTAGTTTTTGAAATTAATTTGAAAATAAAGTGATTTTTTTTAAAAAAATTTTTTTCAATATATATCTAAATTTCTTTTTACTATTCTGTTATATCCAAAAAGGTACCTTTGGTTTATAAGTCCTTAAATATACACGTATGTCTTTCAAATTCAGAATTTTTTCAATAACTTGTGGATCCACTGCTGGATATGACCTTGATTCATTCATAACAGTAGAACATTCTCTTTTTTTCGGTTATGATAAAACCAGAAATAGGGATTAGAGAACACTAATTCTTTTCAGATTCTATGAAACCAAGGCATGTCAAATCATATTACCAAACTTAAATTGGAATGCATGCTGATCTATATGTGTGTACGTTCCAAAGATCTAGTGGCGTTACCGTTCAATTATAAAGAACTTAAAATTTTAACTTCATTGCTTAGTATCTGATTAATTGTATTGGTTGTCATTGAATATGATACATGAAATATAAAACAATCAAATAAACAAATCTTGGACTATAAAAAATTAAATTCCATCCCTTTCTTACAGACTGTAAATCTGTCATTAAGGTCTTGCTCTTTGAGCTAGAAACTTTCATGTATATTCGAATAACACTAGATGGTACAATGTACAGGTAGGCGAACACGAGTTATCGCTCATAGTACGAGTTATCGTTCATTACGTATTAGATCTATTCACTCGTACGTGGAATATTCGACATGTGTTAAAATACATGTATACGGAAATAAATGAAATATTCTTAATTAATATTAATATTCACAGGTAATTTACATTTATTTCACTGGCAATTTACAATTGGTAATTATATATTAAGTCGTACACGTAAAAGTAGAAATACTAGTCCATATAAACAATGTATCCATTTAAATTAATCATCAAATATGGATAAATTGATGACAAGCGTTGATTCATTTAAATTCAAAATCAAATTCCTTCAACTATATTATTAGATATATTTTTTTCCAATATTCATTTGTATTTCGATTGATGCATTGATGCAATGTTTATGTGCATTGGGAATAGAAAATCCGCGAGGGGGGGGGGGTATTATCCCCTGGAAACAGGCACATATCGTTACAAATGAACATTTAAAAAGAAAACAAAACATATGTCTAGAGGCTGCCTTAGGATTCGACCCCCATTTTTACAGTCAATCCAACCCTGATAACCTATGCTCGGCACTTAGATCCATTGAGCAGTGAGGGATCTTTTTCGTGCCAGCACCTACTGGGATACGGGACCTCGATTTATATGGTCTCCTCCGAAGGACCGGTCTCCATGGCCACGTCTCGCAGTGGAATTCGAACGTAAGGATCGACTCCTTACTCCGCGACTCTAGACCAGACGCTTTTACCACTGCCCCATGCAGGCGACGATTCCATAATTGAAAGATGGATTATTTTTTAAAATCGACTGAAGTTGTAAGATAGAAATTACTGTAGTATTATTTTTTTTTTATTTTAATAATATACTCATACCTAAACTACTACTGAGAAATCTGCCTATATTAGTAAAGAAAACACATTTTCTGTCTTCTTTTGATTTCAAAAGTTTTTTTTTATTTTATTTTACCTGAATGTCTTACTTAGCTCCAAGATTTTATTTTCTCACAAAACTCACGGTTTACCGAGGCATATCCGAACGCAATACAGTAAGACATTTGTTAATCTATCAACTTATATTCCTCGTCATTTGCTACTCCCAACTTTTCTAGCTCAGGTACATTTCACACTAGGTGATTTCGAGTCATTATCCCAATATCCCTGAATTATGTATCATCTGAGAGTACCTCATAAAATACGCTAAACCTACATCGCACAAATTAGGGATATTGTCTTGATCCCAGAGGGTTTTTTCCAAGCTATCCGTACCTTTAAACCAGCTAAAAACTAGCACAATAAACACTTTTCACCTATATATTTTGGACAGTCTCAGATTAATTAACAATGCAAATATATACTAGATTTCAGATGTTACCTCTTCTCTACGCAGTGATGAAGCATCGTTTTTGAAAGGGGGGGGGGGGGAGCCAGAGAAAAAAAAATTACTTACCTGAAAAAGTTGACAAGCAGATAAAAAAGAAGGAAAATTGCCCAAACTTGACAAGCAGATAAAAAAGAAGGAAAATTGCCCAAACTTGACAAGCAGATAAAAAAGAAGGAAAATTGCCCAAACTCGAAAATCCTATTTCGGGGGGGGGGGGGGGTAATTACAACATCTTACAGTACCAAATTTTATTAACACAATGCTTCATCATCCATATTTGACCTTTACTGTAACAAAAAAAAGGGGGGGGGGGAGGGGCAACTGGCTTTTTAAAGAACATTTTCAATAGAAAGAAGTTATGTTTGGAAAAAAGTGCCCCCCCCCCCCGTTCCTACGTGCCTGCTACGTTAGTTTGTACATGTTTCAGCTAATATTCCTGCAAAAAAGGCTAATATTCTTACAGACCTATGACAGTCAAATGGTTAATCAAACAAAGATATTACGCTCTCTCAAAATGTTTCTTCCATGCATCTACGTAGAATGTGCATGCTGAATTCATTTTAGCATATCCTGGAAAAATTACGATCTGAAATCCCAGAACAGTATACGCTTCTAATCAAAATACTTTTGCTTTTTTATAAGATTAACATGAAAATATAGCCCTGATCGCAGATAATTGTAGCTTGTACCAACTTAAAAAACTGTACAATATCCACCATTTCTCTACGTACTCTGGATGGAAACAATATTTATTTTATTTAAGAAAATAACCTTGATCCCAGACATTTTTTGTCACCTACCTCTAGTTTCATCAAACTAATAGTTCAAGACAATACCCTACCTTCTATGGAGAGTCAAAAATAAATTTAACCTAAAGATATGTCCCTGATATCAGAGCTTTCGCCCACCTACCTGTACTTTGTACCAGATAATATCCCAGGTAAGTGTACGCCACAATCCTACCTTCCATTGATATATGCAAAATATTTGGTATTGATAATATTACACTGATCTCGCAAGGTTTTCTCAACCTAGCTGTAGCTTGTACCAGCTAAAAGTCTAGGTCAAAACTCGGTAATACCTTACCTTCTATGGAAAGTCAAAAGTTAAATCTTACATCAAGATACATGTATGTCACTGATCTCAGAACTTTCGCCCACCTACCTGTACTTTGTACCAGATAATATCCCTGTTAGATATACACCACAATCCTACCTGCCATTGATATATGCAGAATATATTTGGTATTGAAAATATTACCCTGATTTCGAAAGGTTTCCCCAACCTACCTGTAGCTTGTACCAGCTAATAGTCCAGGTCAAAACTCGGCAATATTCTACCTTCTATGGAAAGTCAAAACTTAAAACTTACAGAGCTTTCGCCCACCTACCTGTACTTTGTACCAGATAATATCCCAGGTAAATATACGCCACAATCCTACCTTCCATTGATATATGCAAAATATTTGGTATATATTGATAATATTACACTGATCTCGCAAGGTTTTCTCAACCTAGCTGTAGCTTGTACCAGCTAAAAGTCTAGGTCAAAACTCGATAATACCTTACCTTCTATGGAAAGTCAAAAGTTAAATCTTACATCAGGATATATGTATGTCACTGATCTCAGAACATTCGCCCACCTACCTGTACTTTGTACTAGATAATATCCCTGATAAATATACACCACAATCCTACCTGCCATTGATACATGCAGAATATATATTTGGTATTGACAATATTACCCTGATTTCGAAGGGTTTCCCCAACCTACCTGTAGCTTGTACCAGCTAATAGTCCAGGTCAAAGCTCGGTAATACCCTACCTGTTATGGAAAGTCACTAGATAATTTTTACATAAAGAATTGTCCCTGATGTCAGAGCTTTGTTCTACCTACCTGTACTTTGTACCAGATAATATCCCTGTTAAATATACGCCACAACTGTACCCCTCATTGATTCATGCAGAATATATTTAGTATTGATAATATTATCTTGATCTCGAAGGGTTTCCCCAACCTACCTGTAGCTTGTACCAGTTAATAGTTCAGGTCAAAACTCGGTAATACCCTACTTTCTATGGAAAGTCACTAGATAAATTTTACATGAAGATATGTCCTTGATCTCAGAGCTTTCTTCCACCTACCTGTACATTGTACCAGATAATATCCCTGTTAAATATACGCCATAATCCTGCCTTACATTGATTGATACAGGATATATTTGGTATTGAAAATATAACCCTGATCTCGCAAGGTTTTCTCAACCTACCTGTAGCTTGTACCAGCTAATAGTCCAGGTCAAAACTCGGTAATACTCTACCTTCTATGGAAAGTCAAAAGTTAAAACTTACATCAAGATATGTCACTGATCTCAGAGCTTTCGCCCACCTACCTGTACTTTGTACCAGATAATATCCCTGTTAAATATACACCACAATTCTACCTGCCGTTGATACATGCAGAATACATTTGGTATTGACAGTATTACCCTGATTTCGAAGGGTTTCCCAACCTACCTGTAGCTTGTACCAACTAATAGTTTAGGTCAAAACTCGGTAATACCCTACCTTTTATGGAAAGTCACTAGATAATTTTTACATGAAGATATGTGCCTGATCTCAGTGCTTTCACCCAACTACCTGTACTTTGTACCAGATAATATCCATGTTAAATATGCGCCACAATCCTACCTGCCGTTGATACATGCAGAATATATTTGGTATTGAAAATATAACCCTGATCTCGCAAGGTTTCTTCAACCTACCTGTAGCTTGTACCAGCTAATAGTCCAGGTCAAAACTCGGTAATTCTCTACCTTCTATGGAAAGTTACAAGATAAATTTGGTATGAAGATATGCCTCTGATTAAAGATATTTTTCCCACCTACCTGTACTTTGTACTAGATAAGATTCCTTATCTGCCATTGATAGATACAGGATTTAATTAGCATTGAAAATATAACCCCAATCCCAGAGGATTTCCCCAACCTACCTGTAATTTGTACCAGGTGTTATTGCAATCTGTAATATCCTACCTTCTATGGATAGTCATAAGATAAATTTTACATGAAGGTATGTCCCTGATCCCAGACCTTTATCCCAACTACCTGTACTTTGTACCAGATAAGATTCCTTCAAAGTATACCATATAACCATATCAATTGATAGATACAGGATATATTCAACATTGAAAATATAACCCAACTCCCAGAGGGTTTCCCCAACCAACCTGCAGTTTATATCAGCTTTTATTCCAGAAAAAAATCTGTAATACCCTACCTTCTATGGATAGTCCCAAGATACATTTAATTTGAAGATATGTGCCTGAACTCAGACCTTTCTCCTACCTACCTGTACTTTGTACCAGAAAAATATGTCTGCAAAATACTAGTATACCCTATAACCATATCTGCCATTGGCAGATACAGGATTTATTTGGCATTGAAAATATAACCTCAATACCAGAGGGTTTCCCCAATCTACTTGTAGTTTGTACCAGCTAGTAGTCCTAGACTAAACTCGGTTATACCCCACCTTCTATTGAGAGTCACAAGATAAATTTAACATGAAGATATATCCCTGATCCCAGAGCTTTCTTCCACCTACCTGTGCTATGTACCAGATAAGCTCCCTGCCAAATATACGCCCTAAATGTACTGCCATTTATAGGTACCGGATTTATTTGGTATTAAAAATATAACCTCAATCAAAATGCTTTTCCCCCACCTACCTATAGTTTGTACCAGCTAATAGTCCTGGACAAAACTCGGTTATACCCCAAATTCTATTGAGGGTCACAAGATAAATTTAACATGAAGATATATCCCTGATCCCAGAGCTTTCTTCCACCTACCTGTACTTTGTACCAGATAAGCTCCCTGCCAAATATACGCCCTTAATGTACTGCCATTTATAGGTACCGGATTTATTTGGCATTAAAAATATAACTCTGATCAAAGTGCTTCTCCCCCACCTACCTGTAGTTTGTACCAGCTAGTAGTCCTGGACAAAACTCGGTTATACCCCACCTTCTATTGAGAGTCACAAGATAAATTTAACATGAAGATATATCCCTGATCCCAGAGCTTTCTTCCACCTACCTGTACTTTGTACCAGATAAGCTCCCTGCCAAAAATACGCCCTAAATATACTGCCATTTATAGGTACCGGATTTATTTGGCATTAAAAATATAACTCTGATCAAAATGCTTCTCCCCTACCTACCTGTAGTTTGTACCAGCTAGTAGTCCTGGACAAAACTCGGTTATACCCCAAATTCTATTGAGGGTCACAAGATAAATTTAACATGAAGATATATCCCTGATCCCAGAGCTTTCTTCCACCTACCTGTACCTTGTACCAGATAAGCTCCCTGCCAAATATACGCCCTTAATGTACTGCCATTTATATGATCAGGATTTATTTGGCGATGAAAATAAAACCCTGATGAAAGAGGGTTTTTTTAACCTACCTGTAGTTTGTACCAGCTAATACTCCAGGATAAAACTCGAAAATATGGAGAGTTACAAGATAAATCTAACATGAAGATATGTACCTGATCCCAGAGCTTTGTTCTTCTTACTTGTACTTTGTACCAGTTCAGATCCCTGCCAAATATACATAATAACCGTACCTGCCATTGATAGATACATGATTTATCCAGATAAGATCCCTGAAAATATACGATAGTATCCTACCTTCTATTTAGCTTGATCATCAAGGTTTTTTCCTTACCTAAGTTTAGTTCACTTCTTAATATTCTTACGCAAAACATCCTTATACCCAACCTATAGACAATAACGAGATTAATTGATCATGAAGTTATAACTCGATTCCTGATTTTTCACTTATACCTACCTATAGTCTTTAGTGGCTGAGATTTCAGCATAATTAACGCTGATATCCTACCCAACTTGGACAGGAACTATATTAAATTTTAATTCAATGTACAATTTGCACGTACACCTTTCAGTTTCTCCAAAGTATCTTTGGTTTTCATCAGCTTGGACTCTACATTCTCCTATCATGTTATGATAAATTAAAATTTTCAATAGCGCCAAACAGTACCAAACGGTAAAGGTTTCTGTTGTATAGTTGCATAGTGAAATCAGCTAGAACTTTTTTTGCTAAAACGTTGTTTATAAAAGTTTTATACAATCTGCTTATAAATGGAGGTTAATGAAATAAGAAAAAAGCATTTTAACTGTTTTTAAAGATATTGAAATACTGTAGATTCCTAAATATACACGAGGAATAAATTATCGCGTAATTACGCGAGAAGTACTATTCGCGAAATAAAATTACTCGCTTTTATTTTTATGGTGCTGAAATCAACGTAAAATATCTCGATCAACCGTCCACTCGCGAATTATTGTTCTCGCGATATGACGTAAAAGAGTCATTTCGCGAAAATAAGTACTCGCGCAAAATAAGGAATCTACAGTACATATCGCAGTACGGTTTCAAATATCGCAATACGAAATTTTCAACCGATATCCAACCATTATTTTAATGAATTTATTATTTTATAGGGTCTGTATACTAATAACCAGGGTTGTTTTTTATCATCAGGGTTTGTATACCCATCGTCAGGGTCTGTATTTCACCAGGGTCTATATTATCTATCAACAGGGCAGGTATTTCTATCACCAGGGTCTGTATCACCTATCACCAGGGTTTGTATATCTATCACAAGGGTCTGTATATTCATCACTAGGGTCTGTATGTTCTATCACCAGGGTCTGTATATCTATCACACGGGTCTGTATACCTATCACCAGGGTCTGTATTTCCATAACCATGGTCTGTATTATCTATCACTATGGTCTGTATACATATCACCAGGGTCTGTATATTCAACACAGGGTCTGTATACCTATCACAAGGGTCCGTATACATATCACCAGGGTCTGTTTACCTATAGCCAGGATCTGTATATCCATCATCAGGGTCTGCATACCTATCACCAGTGTCTGCATACCTATCACCAGTGTCTGTATACCCATCATCAGGGTCTGTATACCTATCACCATGGTCTGTATACCTATCATCATGGTCTGTATACCTATCACCAGAGTCTGTATACCTATCACCAGGGTCTGTATACCTATCACCAGGATCTGGTATACCTAATACAGACCCTGGTGATAGATATATAAACCCTGGTGATTAGATAATACAGACCCTGGTGATACAAATATAGACCCTGGTGACAGATATACAGATCCTGGTTATAGATGAAACAGACCCTGGTGATAGAAATACCGACCCCGTTGATAGATAATATAGACCCTGGTGATAGATATACAGACCCTGGTGATGGGTATACAAACCCTGGTGATAAGTATACAGACCTTGTATAGATAATTAATTTATCAAAATAAAGTACAAGATGATTATATAGTTTAAATATATATAAAAATATGTATTAAAAATATATAAAAATTATATAGTTAAAATTCATGTCCAAGCAAAATTAAGTCAGGGAAATTTAAAAAAAATTAATTAATTAATTAATAAATAAACAAACAAACAAGCCAACACCATATTCACAGTTACCAAATAGCGCACTATTGTCTATTTTCTTACCTCACTAACCAGGAGATTTACCTAAAATAAGTTGATGTATCACACTATACTCGGTCATCAAACCTTAGACTTTTTAAGAGAGAGTTAGAGAGAAAGAGAGAGAGAGAGCGAATGCTTAATTTAGATTAAAAGCAAAAAGCCTGGCACGTACTGTCCAAACTTAAAAAAAATAGAGTATTTCCATAGGACATAGGATGTTTTGTGTAGGAATATTAAGAAGTGTAAACTAAACTTAGGTAAGGAAAAAACCTCGATGATCAAGATAAATAGAAGGTAGGATACTAGCGTATATTTTCAGGGATCTTATCTGGATAAATCATGTATCTATCAATGGCAGGTACGGTTATTACGTATATTTGGCAGGGATCTCAACTGGTACAAAGTACAAGTAAGAAGAACAAAGCTCTGGGATCAGGTACATATCTTCATGTTAGATTTATCTTGTAACTCTCCATATAAGGTAGGTTATTTTCGAGTTTTATCCTGGAGTATTAGCTGGTACAAACTACAGGTAGGTTAAAAAAAACCCTCTTTCATCAGGGTTTTATTTTCATCGCCAAATAAATCCTGATCATATGAATGGCAGTGTATTTAGGGCGTAAATTTGGAAGGGATCTTATCTGGTACAAAGTACAGGTAGGTGGAAGAAAGCTCTGGGATCAGGGACATATCTTCATGTTAAATTTATCTTGTGACTCTGCATATAATGAAGGTTATTTTCCAGTTTTATCCTGGACTATTAGCTGGTACAAACTACAGGTAGGTTAGGAAAACCCTCTTTGATTAGGGTTTTATTTTCATCTCCTAATAAATCCTGAACCTATGAATGGCAGTGTATTTAGGGCGTATATTTGGAAGGGATCTTATATGGTACAAAGTACAGGTAGGTGGAAGAAAGCCCTGGGATCAGGAACATAACTTCATGTTAAATTTATCTTGTGACTCTCAATAGAAGGTAGGGTATAACCGAGTTTTGTCCAGGACTATTATCTGGTACAAACTACAGGTAGGTGGGGGAAAAGCATTTTGATCAGAATTATATTTTTAATGCCAAATAAATCCGATACCTATAAATGGCAGTACATTAAGGGCGTATATTTGGCAGGGAGCTTATCTGGTACAAAGTACAGGTAGGTGGAAGAAAGCTCTGGGATCAGGGATATATCTTCATGTTAAATTTATCTTGTGACTCTCAATAGAAGGTGGGGTATAACCGAGTTTAGGCTAGGACTTCTAGCTGGTACAAACTACAGGTAGGTTGGGGAAACCCTCTGGTATCGGGGTTATATTTTCAATGCCAAATAAATCCTGTATCTGTCAAAGGCAGATATGGTTATAGGGTATACTAGTATTTTGCAGACATGTTTTTCTGGTACAAAGTACAGGTAGGTAGGAGAAAGATCGGGGTTCAGGCACATATCTTCAAATTAAATGTATCTTGGGACTATCCAAAGAAGGTAGGGCATTACAGATTTTTTTTCTGGAATAAAAGCTGGTATAAACTACAGGTTGGTTGGGGAAACCCTCTGGGAGTTGGGTTATATTTTCAATGTTAAATATATCCTATATCTATCAATTGATATGGTTATATGGTATATTTTGAAGGAATCTTATCTGGTACAAAGTACAGGTAGGTGGGAGAAAGCTCTGGGATCAGGGACATACCTTCATGTAAAATTTATCTTATGACTATCCATAGAAGGTAGGATATTACAGATTGCAATAACACCTGGTACAAATTACAGGTAGGTTGGGGAAATCCTCTGGGATTGGGGTTATATTTTCAATGCTAAATATATCCTGTATCTATCAATGGCAGATAAGGAATCTTATCTAGTACGAAGTACAGGTAGGTGGGAAAAATATCTTCAGTAAGGGTGTATCTTCAAACCAAATTTATCTTTTAACTCTCCATAGAAGGTAGGGTATTACCGGGTTTTGTACTGGACTCTTAGCTGGTACAAACTACAGGTAGGTAGGAGAAACCCTATGGGATCAGGGGTCTATTTTCATGTTAAATAAATTTGGTTGCTGTGCGAGTGTGCTGATGAATAACGTATACTATGCTGGAAATAGTAGCGGGTACAAACTACAAGTACGTGGGATAAAACATCTTAGATTCAGTTAAAATACAATGATTCTTGATGTATAACGTATACTATGCTGGGTACAAACTACAGGTAGGTTGCAGGAAACATCTGGTATGAGGGTTACAGCCTTCTGTTGAATTACTCTTGTGACTGTGCAAAGCAGGTAGAGTATTAGCATGTTTTGTGCTGAAATTTAAGTTAGTAAGAAATATTTCAAATGCCAGGTTATATTTTCATGTTAAGTACATTTGGTTGTTGTAGAAAGATTGCTGATAAATAACATACTAGTACACTATGCTGGAATTTAAGCTGGTACAAACTACAGGTAGGTGGCAGAAAACATCTGGTATGAGGGTTATTATTATCATTACCGTGCAAGGTAGGTAGGGTATTAGCATATTTTGTGCCGTATTTTTTGTTGATACAAACTACAGGTAGGTGGGATAAAACATCTTAGATCAGGGTATTATTTTTAAGTTAAATAATTCATTATGCTTTAAAAAGTACGTTGATGAATAATGTATACTATGCTGGAAATTCAGCTGGTACAAACTACAGGTAGGTGGCAGAAAACACCTGATAACAGGGTTATATGCTTCTTTTGAATTACTCTTGTGACTATTCAATGCATGTAGGTTATTAGAATGTTTTATTCAGGAATTTTAGTTGGTACAAACTATAGGTAGGTAGGAGAAATCATCTGGGATCAGAATTATATTTTCAAGTATTTAAATCTGGTTACTATACGAAGTGTGTTCGTGAATAGAGTGATGGAACATAAGCTGGTACAGGAAACAGGTAGGTGGGAGAAAACTTCTCAGATCACTTTGATATTCTTATGTTTAATTAATCCCGTGACTCTGTATAGTAGGTAGCGTATTAGCGAGTTTTGTGTATGAATATTATATAATTAGCTGGTACAATTTACAGGTAGGTGAGAGAAAAAATAAAGCATCAAGGTAATATTCTCATATTAAATAAATCTTGTTTCTATCCAAAGCACATACATGTAGGGAAATGGTGGATATTGAAAGTATTCTAAGCTGGTACAAACTACAGGTACTTGGAAGAAATTGTCTGGGATCAGGGTTATATTTACATGTTAAATTAATCTGGTAACAAGCAAACGTATGTTGAGTAACAGCGTATACTGTTTTGGAATTTCAGCTGGTACAGACTACAGGTAGGTGGGAGAAACATATCTTCATGTTTAATTAATCATGTGACTGTCAAATGTCTGTAAGGGTATTAGCTTTTTTGGTGCAGGAATATTAGCTGATACAAGCTAACGTAGATGGGAGAAATCATCTGGGATCTGGGTTATATTTTCATCGTTAATTAATCTAGGACTGTCCGAAGTCTGTAGGTAAATAGCGTAAAGTACAGGTAGGTGGAAAAAAAAACATCTGGGATCATGACAATATCCCTATGTTTGTGCGATGTAGGTTGAGCATAAGCGTGTTATCAGATCTATAGGATTAGTTTTTTGAATGTAAAATTTTCGCCTCTGTGGAACAGTGGTTAGAGAGTTTGCTCTAGAGTCGCGGATAAGAAAAGTTGATCGGTCCTTCAGGTAAGACCTATAAACCGAGGTCCCGAGTTGCGGTAGGTGTTGTTACGAAAAAAAAAATCACTCAGTGCTTAAAAGGCCCTGAGTGTCGAATACAGGTCTAAATGCAGTCCTATACCGGCAAATGGTGGTGTCTCAATATGAGTGAAAAAATCTCGATCGAAGGGACGTTAAACAATCAAACAAATATGTAATATTAATCTAATACCTGTCAAAAGTAGGTAGAGAAATTGTGTGTATTGTTAAGAAATCCATATATTTGTACTTTAGATGGATACCAATCATCCAAAATCAACTACATAGACGTACCTGTCAAAAATAGCAAGAAAAGAAAGAATTAGCAAACAGCGAGGAATATAAGTTGCTAAATTTTGCAAAAAATGTCTTGCTGTATTGCGTTCGCATATGCTTCGGTAAACCATGAGTTTTGCGTGAAAATAATGCCCTGTTCACATGGAGAGTTTAATTCGAATTAAATGTAAGTTACTGCGAATTAAATTTGAACCGCGTTCACACGGAGAATTTAATGCGAATTAGTTTAATTCGAATTAATTTACTGCGCATTAAATTACTTCGCATTAGCTCCGTGTGAACGCTAAGCAAAGCTAATTCGAATTAAATTTTGACGCATGCGTAAGGGCACAATTAAGTCAAAGACCACTTGTCGATGGTCAGATATAGTAACTTGTGTTATTTTTGAGTTTTTTAGTTTAATTCGCATTAGTTTACTTCGAATTAATTTACTGCGAATTAAACTCTCCGTGTGAACAGGGCATAAATCTTAGCACTAAGTTTGGTGTGTAGGTAAAATAAAGAACAAAACTTTTGATATCAAAAGAAGTTAGAAAATGTGTTTTCTTTCTTAATGTATTTCTTAGTAGTAATATAGGCATGAATATTTTATTAAATTAAAAAAAGAGAATTCTAACTTACAACTTGAGTGGTATGAAAAATTGATTCATCATTAAATTATGTCATTACATGTGATCCCCTTGATGAAAAATATATCGTATATTCCACGTGTTAAATGCGACTTAAATAAAAGTAATTGCTTATATGGTGTCTCTTTTGTCAATCCTTTAGTTAAGGGTGTTGCTAAAAAGCGGAACGGAAAACGGAAAATCTTATATCAAGTTATTTACTTCACACATAAACACATATATAAATCATACAGGAACCAGTATCTTTATCTAATATTTCATACCTAATTAAAATTTGTAATAACAATGTGATTTATTCAATATTTTTCTCCTCAGAACTACATGTAGTATATACATGTATATGCGATAGTCAATGAAATACATACTAATTAAACACTTAGCCCATGTATCTATCTGAACGCCTCATTTATCACTCGTCTAAAATTAATTAAAAATAAAAATATACTCATCAAAGACAAAACTCTCTTTTTTGATCATTCAGTCTTATAAAATGGACAATGTTTTTTTTGTAACAGGCAGAAACAAAGAGATAAGGGGGTGCAGAGAAAGAGAATAATTATGTACACTTTTTTTTTGAAACAACTGGCATTAAAGAGAGAAAATTAAAAGATATAGACTACTTACAACTACAGGCATGCACGCATCTACAAAGAGTTGGGGGTTCGGACCCCTGGAACTTGTGGAGTTATTTAATGCACATGTAAATAAAAAAAATTATCTTGGACAACCCCCTCCCCCGAAGACCCTCCCCTGTGAAGTTTGTAGGAAAAGTATACATTAAGCGCTTAAGAAGTAAAGGAAAGTGGCTAATGACCCCCATCCCCCTTCTTTCCCATGAAATATGTTTTCTTATGTTTGGAAAAGGAGTTTCTGTAACAGAAACATTAATATGCCTCTGCTGGGGATTGCAATAATATATAATAATATTCCAATAATATTGGAATAACAAGTTGATGTACAATACCTGTGTCTGTTTTTACATCTCTGTATAACTTATCATCAATAATTGTAAGTTTATCAAAGCATTGAAATAATGCATTACTGTAAGGAGTAGGTGGTATTTCATCTTTATGTGGTTTGTATTTATTAAATACTTGATCAAACCAGTATGATATATCAGGGTCTTGAATTTGTTCTTGAACAATATTAACACTTTGTAGATTTCCATCATATATAGCGTTGATGTTCATATTGATAACTTCTTCAGACACTGGAAGAGTTTCAATAAAAGGAACAATATTTGTCATATTACATATGGCACTAGCAGAATCTGATGTAACAGTAGTACAGTTCTGTTTTTGCAACAAACCAGGTAGACGAGACAGTGCATCTGCATTTGTGTTGCCTGGTCTATACTTCAAGTCAAAATTATAGGCAGACAAGGCTGCAAGCTATCTATGGCCAGTAGCGTCGAGCTGGGCAGTTGTTAGGACATAAGTTAAAGGATTATTATCCGTAAAAACAGTAAAACTATGTCCATATAAATAATCTTTAAATTTTTCTGTGACGGACCATTTTAGTGCAAGAAATTCTAATTTATGTGCTGGATAATTCCGCTCAACTTTGCTAAGACTTCTGCTTGCATAAGCTATAACATGTTTAAGTCCATCATCTTTTTCTTGATAAAGAACTGCACCTAACCCATGCAAAGATGCGTCAGTATGTAACTCGAATGGTTTTGAATAATCAGGGTCGGCCAATATGGGCTAAGAAGATAATTGATTTTTCAGAAAATTAAAAGCATGTTCTTGTTCTTCTTCCCATTTAAATTCTGGTAATTGTTTGTTGGACATTTTATTTTTACCGCGACTTTTCTTTGTGGGAGTAGGCATGAGATTTAATAAAGGTTTAGCAATTTTTGAAAATTTTTTAACAAATTTTCTATAGTAACCTACAAATCCCAAAAATTGACGGACTTCTTCGCGAGTTTTGGGACGAGGCCATTCTTGAACCTTTTTAATTTTCTCTTCATCAGGCTCAATGCCTTTCTCTGATAGGATATGTCCAACATATCGAACACGAGTCTTAAGTAATGAACATTTCTTTGGTGACAGTTTTATTCCTGCGTCACGTAGTTTCTGAAACACTAGACTTAATCGTTCTAAGTGTTCTTCGTAAGTGTTCGAAAATATAATAATATCATCTAAATAGATGAAACAAATTTTTAAATGTAAATCTCCTGAACATTGTTCCATTAGCCTTTGATAAGTGGCAGGGGCATTAGCTAGCCCAAAGGCCATTCTATTGTACTCGTAAAAACCGAGAGGGCCAACTGTAAATGCAGTGCGCTCTTTATGTTTTTCTTCTATTTCAATTTGATGATACCCAGATTTCATATCTAATATTGAAAAATATTTATTTCCAGACAGAGAATCTAAAATTTCATCAATTCTTGGTAAGGAGTAACTGTCTTTAATTGTTCTTTGATTAAGTTCTCTAAAATCAATGCAAAGACGTAATTCTCCTGTTTTCTTTTTTTACGAGAACAACATTTGATGCAAAAGGAGAATGTGACTGGCGAATAATGCCTGCACTTAACAATTGTTGAAGATGATTTCTAACCTCATCAAACATTGATGGAGGTATTCTCCTATACCGTTGTTTAAAAGGGACTTCATTTGACAATTCTATCTGATGTTTAACACAGTTTGTAAAACCAACATCTGTGTCACCTTTTGAAAATATGTCATTAAAATCATGAATCAACCTAGATAGCTTTTGGAAATTTTCCTCTGATAGTTCATCTTTTGGTATATTAATAAGATCTATAATATCAATATCTGAGGATTCATTGTTCTTTTGGACATGACAAGCAATATTTTCCATATTTACAGGCTGAGCTTCAAAGCATGTGGGGAAAGAGTTACTGTTCTTGTTGTAATATTGCTTATATGTACTGGTACTATACCATTATGTTGGTGTTTGTATGGTATAACTACAGGAGAAATATCTATGTCATTTGGTATTTTTGACTTAGGTGTAGGTTGTAATAATGCACAGACTGGCTGGTAAGGAAATTCCTTTTGAAGGTAACCTTGTAATACAATATCTGTATTTGGGGGGATGGTAACTTTAGATGGTTCCACTAATCGAGAACATTTTTGTGTCTTTGTAACTCTTTTTCTCTTAAAGAGATGCATCTAAATGCAAGATACCATGGGGCAAACAAGTTTGCTTCCTGTAAGTATCTAGGACCATGGGATTCTTTGACTATGTTCATTAATTCAGAGATAATATTTGTACCCATTAAGACAGGAACACTGTTGTTATAAGATGTTGTAGGTACAATAAGAAACAAACCATCTATTGACACTTGTTCATTACCTATGCCATTGATTTTCAAAGGAAATTGTATATAACCTGAATGTGGTAAAGTTTGACCATCTGCACATTCAATGTGCAGAATATCTGTCACAGATGGTATAAATGTTCTTCATAAAAACTTTGACAAATTGTTGAAATAGCAGAACCTGTATCAACAAGTGCTGTTGTAATGATACTATCAATATCAACAGAGACTTCATTGGTTGTACCTACTAGAGTACATGTTCTTTTAGTTTGTCTATGATTTGTAATATTTTGGAATGATAATAATTTTGGAATATTTTTCTTTCTTTCTTTCTTTCTTTCTTTTTTTTTTTTTTTTTTTTTTTTTTGCTCGTCAACAAATTTCTGGCTTTGATTTTTTTTATTGAGTTGGCATCCCCTCCTGGAAAAAAATCCTGGATCCGCGCATGTACAGGACTGCTGATACTATCCACAGGCATCTGAAGCGTGGATAACGTACGTCTATGCATCAACCCCCATCCCAACCCCAACCCCTCCATTACCAAAACATAACTAACGAATATAAAAGGAGATGGGTGAAAAAAGCGCAGAATGCCTATAGCTTCAGATATATAAAAAACATAATCAATATGTGAATTTAGTTTTCAGAGTTAACTTCTTATTAATGAAATTTATGAAAGTACGATAAACAAGACTTTTCTGAGGAAAATTTTCTCTGAAAAAATTATTCTGTTATTTTAAAAAATAATGTGGTATTCGTTGGGTTCGAACCCTAGCAATAAAAATCCCGTGTATCATTTTCCTTTGAGACTAACACGCTAACCACTATGCTACACAGCCCCTGAAGAATTGTGGCATTTAAATCATGTTTGTGATTTGACCCATAGCTTCAAGTATTTCTCGTGTCTATTTGACATATTTTCTACTTATCCATAAAAATCTGCATTATGAAGTTGTCATTCTAAATTCAGACTACTGCACATTTATTCAATAGAATTTTTTTCCGCAGTCATTCTGGACCCACAATGCATCGCTTCTTGTTCTCGCTGCTAACTTCTTTCGCGCGGTAACAACAACTAAAAATTCACAAAAAATAAACTCACCTTAATTTAATGGATATTGCATACAGATAGTAGATTAAACATTCTTTGTTAAAATCTTCGCACTTTTTAACCCTTTCGACGCCAAATAAAGTTACGTCTATAACGTCATGGATGCCGTACTATGACGTCAATTGAGACGTAAAAAAAGCGTCAAATTGATAATAAAGCAAGCACCTGTTTAAGCAAGGTGATAGGATGTTCATAGTTTTCAAGGAAAATGCGTATAATATAGCCATATTCATTCCAATAATTTTTAATCGCCATAATGTAAATTTAGCAAATATTTATCCTGTAGCTAGCATACACAAAGAGATTCTTTAAATGCAATAAAAGAGACGTTTAATCTTTTTCAAATAATATGTCTACTAAATGTTATAGATGTATGACTGCCGTTACGTACTAGAAAAGGGCCCTTAAATAGCCTGACCCTTTCTGAATGCAATTATATATCACTTTTAAAAATATCTGATTTTTTCAGTATTTTATGAGCATTTTAGTAAGGCACTTCAAAACAACTTTGACGTTACTCACTGAAAATGTTATTACGTCGCGCTCAGCAAATTAGTTTCTAAACATTCTTAAAATTCTTTAAATTATCGTAATCGTTTTGACACATAAAAATTTGAGAAAATATTTGATTTCTTCTTCTAAGCTACTAGTATACAACTATTCCTAAGGAAAGTCGCCTTAGTTCATACTTCTAGAGTTATTTCGTAAGAAAGAAGGAGGGGGTCTAGACATCTAGGATCTGGGAACGGTTTATATTCAGTTGAAAAATAATACAGTTCCACATAATTTTATATCTAATAATTTAGCTCAATTAAAGTATTTAAAGCATAAAAGGATAAATTGAAACATTACCCCCCCCCCCAACAAAAAATATAGGCAGATGTCCCATAGAGAAAGAAGAAATCCAACTCAAACAACGACACCAGGCATAAATCGGGCCAACCCCTCGCAAAAAAGCAAAGCGATCCCGATATAAAAAATAATTACTCTCAGTTAAAAGCTCGCATTCACTCCACCACCCACCCACCCACACCCACAAGCGCATTTCTTTTTTCCCATTTAACTTTGTTAAGAGAAGATAATAACACCCCAAGCATTTTCTGTATCACCGATGAATTCTAACAGGAAATTAATTCAGATGAATTCATGATGTGTAATTTTTTTTTGGTTAAGTTTATCCCGTTCATAAAAAGTCATTTTAAAATAAGTTTTTATTGTTCATATAATTCAATTTCTTCGCCTGTCTTAGGTATGGAATACAAACATAAAAAAGACGCTCATAATGATTTTTGAAAGTTTACTCCATACATGAAAATTGAAACTATTAGTCAATTTCTTTGTTTTTCCCAAGTAAATCAGGTTTTATCAAAAAACGGTCTTCTTTTTTTTCAACCTGTGCTCTGGACACTTATCACTTGGACACGACAATCGTACATCATTTCTTAAAAGGACCGAAACTGTAATCTCAAATGAAAACATTAGGGAAATTAGTTTCTGTAAAATAGATTCCTAAGACCGCTCAAAATTAACTGGCAAGATTTGAAATGTACAGCTTACGTCATTTCCATCTGTTGAAGTCAAAATATTTGATGATCGACAATGATATGGGCGGGTACAATTCGACACGGACGTCTGAGAAAACATTGGATTGGAATTCAAATTTGAATTTGATTTTTAATCCACTAAAGCTTTTTTTCATAGACAGAGCATTAATGTATGACCCAAAAGACTAATAGTTTCAATTCCCGAATAGTTTGAAAAATGATGTAGATCAGAATTTTCAATCCAATATTTTTGAAGACACACAAACGTTACAGATATGGAAGAGATAGATATATTCTTTCATAAGATCAGGGGACGGCCATTTTATTCTAAAAGGGGAGGTAAATTTATTTCTGTCCAGGCTTTATATATACATATACATGTACAATACATAATACACTGTATATTTATTTCAAGCATGACAAGAGATTTTATCTTATTTCTTCTTCACTGAAAAACGGTTGTCAAGCAAATACAAGGAAGGGGGGGGGGGGCGCTGTCCAAACTCAAAAACTTTCTGCTTATTTCTAAGATCTACCCCCCCCCCTTCCGGAATCAAAAAAATTAAGTATAGTTTGATCAAAGAGATGGTTGTACTGCTTTTGGCTCTTTTCTATATATGCATATTTAACGCAGCTGGGCTTTTCTGAGCAAAGTGAAATAAAGCTGCATTACAATTATGACGAAATCTAAAATTGAAACTGAATATTTTGCGAGACTTGAATATATTTTTACGCAATTAAGGTCATCTATTCATCTTCCTCCGTGACATCAGCTAACCTGACATCTTATAACTTTTCATAATTTATACTTCGATGCAATGAAATGTATATATGTATGTCTCAAGGAATAATTAAATAATACGTCCAGCACATGTTAATAATTTTTTGTTTTAGGTGATGCAGGTAAGCAATATCCATTTAATGTTTGAAACTCTACCGCTCTACGACTCTCTTCATAGGCAAAGTGGAATCTTGAAATTGCAGAACATGACTGGTATTTTTTGCCTGTAACCACACGACCGGATTAGAAAGGTTTTTTTTTTCTTTAGAAGCAGAAAGGTGTATGTGTAAGAGTGTGTGTGTGTCCTTTATCCTCAAAGTCATGTACCATTCAACGGAACTTTCAAAAAAATGTCGAGAAATCCGGGGTGTCAAAATATTAGAGTTGAAACTTGACGTCCAAGATTTCAATGCTAAACATGCTAAATATGGCTAATTTATTACATACATGCAATAGTCAGGAAAAAAATGCCGTTGCTTTTATTTTTATCTTTCCCATAATGTACAGATTCCATAATAGTCTTTGTGCCTTACGATTGTTGTTAATTTGACATGGTTGATGATTTTGAACATCTTCATAACAACTGAATGTCATCCACACATGTTACATATAATTCCAGGGTAGTACTTTTTTCTTCTATCAGTGATTTATCTCAAACGATCGATGTTGCCATATAAACATATATCAGAAGTTCAATCATAATTTCTTTACAGCCTAAATAATCTATTGTTTAATCTATTAATTCTTCTGTTTCATTCATATTTTTAAGCATAAAGTCAGTGTCGATTTAATTCTTATTTTCAACAATGAGTATAATGCTCTTTGAAAAAGTCCACATCTATCTTACTGTATTCAATTCCTAAACAAGTTACAAATTCAATTTCAAACTGGCTTCAGGACAATTTAATATTAGTTTCAGGGACTACTACTTCTTATGACTTAGTCCATTATTTCAGTTCTTTTTATTTTAGAAAACTTTATGTTTTTGTAAAAATTTGTGCCCCCTCCTCCGTTTTATTGTGCGTTAATTTAGTATGGAATTATTCATATAGAGATTCATGGCCGTAGGGGGCCGTGCCTCCCCAATAATTTTGCCGATGTATAGATACTATAAAAAAAATATGGCTACTACATCCTTGTGCCCCCTCAATGAAAACGTCTGATGTCCTTTTTTTTTTTTATCTTTTTTTTGTTTTGTTTTTTGCTTTTCAAGGAAATTTTGGTAGTTGATAGTGCCCCCTCAACTGAAAATGGATGGCTGTGCCCCCCCCCCACTGAAATTGCTTCCTACGGACCTGAGATTGTGTGCCCCCTCCCCTCCTCTTTGTAGGTTCAAACATCCCATGTTACCAGTATTTATATCCAAACAACGATGGGGTCTCTTTTTCAGTTTGAACTTTTAGAGGTTGCCTTTTTATTCGGAGATTTTTTGCTTGTCAGTTATCTCTGCATGCCCTACTCCAACCCCCTAACCCCCCCCCCCCCCCACACACACACACACACTTACACACACACACACACACACACGCAACACTCATTAGGAAATTGACACTATAGACCCTGAGTCCCTCTCATCGAGTATATCAATATGATTGACTTGGGATTAAAATTAAAATGGTTTACACATTTTATAAGGTGTTATTCGGAATACAGAATCACTTATAATATTTAAAAAAACGCGTATATAATTATGTGCACTGAGCTTTCTCTCTCTCTCTCTCTCTCTCTGAAAAAATGTATGTATCACCTGGGAAAATAAGTATAAAACTTTCCGGCAACAATGAACCATAAAAATGCTAACAGAAAGTGCGCCATACTTCAACTACAATGCTTGCGTACTCCTAAACTGACGTCATAATTTAACGTCAACGTAAGAAATATGACGACAAATTTAAACCAGTGCCTATTTTTAAAATGAAGACCTATACTTGTGTCAAAATATAGATATTATTGTGTTTAATTACACGTAAGGTTTATAGTTAATAAAAGAAAAATAATTTTTAAAACAATGATTGAAAAACGACATTTTTGTCGGTTTGACGTGGACACAGTAAACGACATTTATGTCGCTTTGGCGTCGAAAGGGTTAAACTTTGTTTATGGAACTGCAACGAACATACATGTACGACGTCATGTGACGTCACAGTCTAGACGTTCCAAATGTCTTGTGCGGTTTGAAGAGGCGGATCTTAAAATGAAGTGAACAATGCGCTCGCCCCAACGGTCGCACCGTCAACATATTAGTATGAGAAAACGATCCTTTTTGCCCTCTTTAGTCTGAGTGTATGCTATTTCACAGGCAAATAATTTCAAACTTTGTGAAAGTTTTGCAAATTGTGGAGATTATACGTAAAGTACTCTTTAATTTTTTATGAAATATCACAGAAAATTTTGTTATAATTGAGATTTAATTTTTCACCTTCATGTTTGTCGCACTTTAGGCATTGCGCTCGCCTTGTTCGCCCATCTTCTTTCTCGAAAATGTCTGAATTCCCATCAATTCAATCTTTCTGTTATTCTGTGCAATAGGTTTGTGCTGTTTTTCAGTTCTACAACTTTTCCGGTTGGGGGGGGGGGGGGGGTGGATGTACGTTATCAACGCTTCAGGTGCCCGAGCATATGCATCAAAAGTAATGTTGTCTTCGTTCATACCATGGTTCATATAAATATAGAATACTGGCCATTCATATTGATCAGGGTGGATTTTTATAAAGATATTTTACTCATATTTTAATTGCCATAATGACATTTTATATGTACGGCATTATATTTTCTGTTCGGTTTTCCGTACCGTATCCTTTGCCTTTGTTCAGGGATCTTCAAATGAGAATAAACATGAGTTAATTAACTAGAATTTAATAATCAAGGATTGAATATGAACAATTTAACTATAAAATGAACTATATAATGTATATAGTTTTTGGAATGATTTATATATTTCTCAAATGATTTAACCTGGTATCATATTTTCCGTTCCGCGTTTTAGCAACACCCTTTAATTAATCCACTATCAGGGTTAGATTGGGTTAAAAAATGGGGATGGGGATCTTAAGAGCTTCTAGACATTTGTATTTCTGATAATGTAGTTGAAGGACTTTTATTTTGAATTTGAATAAATCCACGATTGTCAACAATTTTATCAATATTTGATAATTAATTTAAATTTATGCATTGTTAATATAGGCATTTCGACTTTTACGCATAGGACTTAATATATAATTATCCATTTGTAAATTAACAGTTAAATAAATATTGTATAAGAATATTTCATTTCTTTCCGTATAGAATATTCAATGTACGAGTGAATAAATCCGCACACTTATGAAGGATAACTCGTGTTCATGAAAGATAACTCGTGTTCGCCTACCTGTACATTGTACCATCTAGCGTTAACCGAACACGACGAAAAGTTGATACAAGTTTCAGGGCATACACGCATTACTAAAAAAGGTTATATTGGATGATAAAAAAAACGTATATTCCTTGTTCTTTTGGAAAACCATATAATTATTATAACTGTAAAATTCCGAATTTACCTTTCGGATTCTTTCACTAATTTTTTTTACTCGACAAACACAAACAGGTGTATAAATACAAATGTATAGATTAAATCTTAATTTAAAGACATTTTAGGATATCGATCGATGTAGAATTGAATTTATTACTTTGCGAGAAAAATCAGAATGGCAAGTATTAAAATACAAGCTTCTGTAATCAAAATCACTTTCATTGTCGTTGAATGCAATAATTATTCATTGATTAAAATACCTTTATCGATAAACAAAATGTTCACAATGCCAATATTGCTCGCCACAGACAATCAACCCCAGGATAGATTCGTTTAAATGCATGGGTTCTAAAATGTCAATGTGATATGCGCAAGCACGGAACGTTGCCTTCTTTAGAACTTCACGAAAATGACACAATCTTCCAAAATTTCTTTTCCTCGGATATTTAAATTTACCTACATGTATTGTTTTATCAAGAGAATGGAATATCCATGACTACAGAGTTATAAGTTTGAATTTTTAATGTATTTTGTTTTCATTTTGCGACATGCCAGAGTTTTCCTTGCTTGTACATGTAGTTTTTCACCTGGGAAATTTTCTAATAATTGCAGGTAAGTCACAAACAATACAAATTTATTCTTATTATCTTTTTTTTTTTTAAATATATATATAAATTTGAAAAAAAAATGATAGTACTTAATAGTTTTCATTTTTTTTCCCAAAACTTGTCGATCTTTAAATAACAATTCTCTACGAAAAAAAAAAAAAATTCTTCAAACTGTTTCCAAATTGTTCGTCTTGAATACATATCAATAATTTTATTGAAAATGTGTCACATACATTTTGTTTACGAAGAAATTAGGACCAGGTTTATTGAAAATGCGAAGGAATGTTATTTAATTCAAATATTTAATATAATTTGAGTGTACAGTATGCCTCATTGACAACAGAAATTGAATTTCCGTGTAGGAATATTCTAAAGATTACAAAAAAGCGTCAATGGATCATTATATACGTTATGCGTCATTAGGCATAACTTCAAAAACTATTTTGTTTCGTTAGTAGGTCTGTAGTATGACCGAGTAAGCTTTAATTTATGACGTAAGAAATGTGCCAAGGATTTTTCAAATTTTGATATCAACAATGTTTAACATCCCTCCTTCCCACGTGGGACGAGAAACATCAAGATTTAAAAGTATTTCACTCACTTTAGAAGCATGTCTGTGTATCTCTTTTACAACTTAGAACTCAAAATAATTTGCATTGATTAACCCCATTTGCAGAAACTATCAATATTATTTTCAATCTCTGATGGTAAGTTATATTTGCGAGAGAATTTCGAGTGCTTTTATTCTTATATATAATATAAATATACCAACCTAAGGACAACAGTTCAGCTATACAACTGCAGATATTGTCATCATACCAGTTGTGTTAGGACCTCTGAAACAATAAAGTTGTATACAAACTAGTGTTGTCAAATCGGACGATTTTAGTAACCGGTTATATATACTCGCTCACTTTTCCGATCGAGTAACCGGTTACTCGGATGGTTTTTCTTTAGACCTCAAAACATCCTTTTTCGAGGTATACATACTCAATGGTAACAAGTACATTTTGTATATGTAACGTCATTACCATTTCTATATAAATCTTATCATTTGTATACCTGTATATATAAAACAAAAATGCACTGTTTATGAACTAAATTCTTAATTACAAACTCAGTATTAAATATCTTCTAAATAATTTTTTCTGGAACATTCCAAAATAGTGTGCTGTTTTGCGGGATGTCCTTTATAATATATCGCTTGTTTCAGAGTTAAATTTCAATCTTAGGTGGTTCAGCATATTTGTTGTCCTTCCACCCGCATATATTCAGTCATTTTTTAAAATTATTTTGATGCATATGGCTGCTTTAATCTTTTACTGCGGACTAGCGCAGATTTATGTAAAGTATTTATAATTAACTCAAGCCTTTAAAACTTGTATAATACCCCTTTGCAATGAAAGCCACCAATTAGATAAATAAAACTGTGAAATACTTATCAAAACAAATTTATCGTTTTTGTAAAACGCTAGGTCGAGTCTATCGTAAATAAGGAAACTTAAAAACAATATTTCATTTTTTCCTGCTGATTTAAACATGTTAAAATGTAAAATTTTAAATATCCGAGTAACCGAGTAGCAGTTTTACTAACCGATACTTGCATCGTTCGACGGTTAACCGGGTACTCGTTGACAACACTAAATTACAAACCTTGCATATTTAGCCTTACCTAGAATTAAAATCATTGCAAATCTAGGTAAAGCATCTGTAAATGTGTCCAATAAATTGAAGGTGGTTAAGAGCGATGTCCATTACCAACCAGTATAATTTGTATATATAAGCTTCATTACGAGACATTTTCATTTTTTTTCCAGAAAGTTTATGTACACTACCAGATGAACTAGAAGGGGTATGGTACAGTGCCCAGAAAGGACCACTGACGATCAACTCAACACACATACAAGGATATCCTATATACATGTCTGTCAGCGTCAGGTCTCTCGATTTTGAATGTATTGAACAGAGTGATAGAAAATATATGTTCAAGTAAGTACATACATTAACTTAAAATCGATATTTTTAAAAGGGAAACAACAAACTTTTGAAAAATTGAATTTTTAGCTGCTATTAATGATATAATTATATATATATATTTAGAGAGAGAGAGAGAGAGAGAGAGAGAGAGAGTCTGCTGAAATCGTGCACATTCTAATAAATATACATTCCTTTATGTCATACATTTAGATTTCTTTCATTATTTTTTAAAGCGATGTTGCACTTATAAAATTTTATATCTGATCCTAATTCAGTACACCTGTACTTAAACATCACTATTGAAACATAATTATTTAAACATTGATCCTCGCCAATTGAATTAAATTATTATTTTTGTACATAGATCTACCGAGACTGTCATTATTTTTGGTGGACCTGTTCACAGCTTCATTTGCTTAGAGTTTTGGAGAATATCTGCTACAAAGTACTACTACTTTCACAAGACAGGTGGGGCCTTTTAATGCATTTTGGATTTAATTGTAATTCTGGTAGAATTTATAATAAATTATACATGTATTTGAATGTGTCCAAGTAGCTACTTTTTAGCTCACCTGAGCTGAAAGCTCAAGTGAGCTTCTCTGATCACCCGTTGCCCGGCGTCGGCCCGTCTGTCTGTTTGCTTTTCATATGACTTCTCAATAACCACTGCAAGGGCCAAATTTAACGAAAGTTGGCACAAAGTATCCTTCAAGTTGGGTAAAGGGAATTCCAAATTGTTCAAATGAAGGGCTTAGCCCGCTTCCAAGGGGAGATAATTAAGAAAAGACATAAATAGGATGGAATAAAAAAAATCTCCTCAAGAACCACTTGGTCAGAAAAGGAGAAACTTAATTATGTGGAAGCTTCTTGAGGAAGGGAACATTTTAAAATAACCCCTGGGTTAAGGGCTCTCGTAAAGTTACGACAAATTTTACACGTAAGAATCTCGTAAGAATTTTTGTGAAAAGGAAGAAAAGCATATGATTTCTCTTACGATAGAAATTAATCTTAAGATTTTTTGTGAAAAGGTCTACTGGTATTTTGATGGTTTTTGCTGTTGCTGTTTTGTTGTTCTATTCTGTAATTTCTCAAATGAGCGTAATTAGACCTTTGACCTCTTGTTTTATTCTAGACATGAGTGTTAATTTTAGAAATTAATACGTGTATTTCGATGTGATTTTTTGCAGCCATTAGTGGAACCAATAATGATCACAATATAGGAAAATTTAATGGATTAACTGCAACGTTGGAAGAGACTTGCAGCGAGTCATATAGCAGCACGTCTTTCGTTACTTTAGTAAAAGATGGTATTTACTTTCGAGGTTCTTCATACCCTTTTCACTCAAATAAATGATTGATATTATTTTTCAAAAGACTGTGAATTATAATTGATATGAAAAAGATTTCAGCATGTATTACGGTGCAAAATTTGATTGGACAATTTTTAAGGGCTATAATCATTTTTGTCATAAATCCCACTGAGAGTTATCTCTCCCATCAGAAGGACAATGAACATTAAGATATAAATTTATTTTTAATTTGTTTTTTTAAAATTAATTGTCGTCCATTTCGTATATGAAACAGATAGGAGATTTTGAATGAAGTTAAACAGACCGAAAATGGATGAAATACATGTGAACAATTTCAGAACAAATGGCAGAGAGTAGAATATTTATATGGACTTTTGAGTTTTATATTGACCAGAAAAGTATCAATATGGAACAGGCTTTACAAGTATACAGACGAAAGTAGTTCCTTTCTAAAGAATCTTTTGCATTTAATTTTGATTACAGTAATTATCGCTGCAAGCTAATGATAAATATAAATGCAAACTGGTCACGATTAAACTCTGATAAAGTATATTATGTTTTGGCATAGATAATTAAAAAACAAACATCTTGATTTTACCATTAAAACTGCCTGATTATCAAATGAAAAAAAATTGAACTTGTAACAATGTAGTTTGCAGAATCTATAAAACGTAAACAGTCGCAGGAGCATTTTTTGATCATCCTTTTGAAACACACAAGTCTTAAATATACATGTATAATAAAGATTCACCCGAAGTGTTTGAAAAAAACAACCATACATACATTTTCCAAAGAGAACACTTTAATTGGAAAGACATAATTTTGCACATATCATAAGGTTCCATAGAGAATGGATCATCGGAAGCTACCTGTGCTACAGACCTTCTGGATAAGTTCTCATTGGTCACTATTAGCGAATACAACGACGCTTCCAGTTGTGTGAACAATACAATGGACGGATGCTCTGATAAAACCAAATTGTCCTTCACTTACCATTCTTCTTGTACGGCTAACCATAAATTCTCTGGTGCGTATTACATTACAGGTACTTTCTCTTCATTGTCAAAATTCCACTGTATATTTCATGGATTTCTTATGCAGTATATGTTTCTTATAGCAGGGGGATTTTGGACGTGTTTAAGAAGCATAACCAGCAATGGATATACCTATGTGTCACTCTGGAACAATGACACTACTGTGACATCTACGTACACCTACTCCTATAACTTTGACAGTGGACGCACATACAAATTTGCTTGCCTTGTGAGTTTTATACATAAAACTTAGTTACTAGTATTTGCATTTTTTCATCCTTATGTTGTGTTAGTGTGTATTCCCGGTATTCTATTAGCTTGAGCTAGTGGGTTAACCCTTTAGCTCAATCAGTAGATCTGAACTGGCTTGACAGAGGTTCCGGGTTCAAATCTCTTTGGAGACACAAAACTGTTTCTGTTACACTTGGCGCCCATGTTGGACTTTATTCTCTGCCGGGTGAAATTGATTGGCCCTAGGATTCTTCAGGCGTTGGCACTAAAAAAACCGAGTAGAGGTCATCTCATTTTCTGGAAGGAGACAATGTGTAAGATACACGGCATCCTTTAGCTTGGGCTAGTGATTTAACCATTTTAGCCCAATCAATAGGGCACTGAACTGGCATGTCAGAGGTCCCGGTTCAAATCCATTTGGAGGCAAAAATCCGTCTCTGTTACGATGTGTATGACTACTAAATATGGTGTTTAAAACCATGAACTATAATAGAGAACAAGTATATTGATAATCCTACCTATTCGAAAATGATCTGTTTGCAGGTTGTAAAAGGAACATCTGCGACATTATTTCCAAAAATTTGTTCCGATTCTACCCAAACACCTACTTCTGTTGGAACCCATGGACTGAAGCTCACGTTTTCTGGTCCCGATTCGACCTGTCGTAAGTGATTTTATTAGTTCTATAGTATGAAATATGAAGATAACGAACACTACGCAAGCTCAAAAGTCTATTAAAACAAAGCAAATTTGGAGCAGTTTGTTGTTAGGTTACAATTAACGTCTTTTTCTTGTAAAATATCCAGATACGAAACAGATTTTTATGACTCTGTGTTATTTTTTATTTCGAGTTCAAGGGGATATATCGAATAAACATAGGAATGATAATGAATATTGTTAATAGATAAAACGTCGTCGATATATCTAAATGTTGAATTGATTTCATATAGAAGTTTTCTAATAAATTCTGCTTCATATGAATCCGAAAATAGGTCTGCTAATACGGGGCGCCATTGGTACTCATGGAAATTCCGACCGATTGTTGGAAGACTTGATCTCCAAAAACTATATAGATATTGTTAATCAGAAACTCAAGCATCTTTTAATATCAACTTTGGACTAACTGTATGAATTGTCAACAAACTATATCATAATTTCTAAGCATCCCTATTTGAGAACCAATTAACTTTTCCTAAAAGATTGACAATAGCAAGTGTCATTCCAGTTTGAAAGACTAAATTGTAAAGAAAGGGGGTTTTCTTTTTTTTTTTTAATTAGCTTTAATCATGAAACAGAAGTGAAGTTATAAATATTGATTTGAAAAGGAAATAATTGGTAAATTCCCTGTGTTGAAATATATATACACACCAGTATATACCCTCCTATACTGTAACACCCCCCCCAAAAAAAAAACCCCAGCTTTTGCAATACATTCTCTTCATTGTACATACTATAATTGATTCTTAGTTTTTTCGGTTGCAGATACCAAGGCGGAGGACGAATCTGATATTGTGTACTACGTCATTATTATACTGGGTTCCTTATTTATCATATCTTTAATCATTTTATTAATAATATTACGCAAGAAAGGAAGAAAGTGTAAACGAACGATAACTAAGTCAAATGTCATTGGATCACATGACATTACCATGTCTAAACCGCCAGAGAAAATAAAACCATTGTATTTAAATGAACCCCCTCTTCGGCGAGAAAAGACTGATGTTATAAGTATTTTGGAATTCAACACGAATGAACCTCCTCCGCGAGAAAAGACCGATGTTGAACCTCCTACGCGAGAAAAGACCGATGTTGAACCTCCTACGCGAGAAAAGACCGATGTTACAAGTATCGTGGAATTCAACACGGAAGAGGGTTTTGATGCTTTGTAACTGTGTTCTGGCTCTCGTCATTGCAATGGATTGCCTGTGCTTCCATGCTTGAAGAACAGACATAAGACTAAATTAAAAAAAAAAAGTGCGTTACCTAGTTGTGCCAAGAGCAGTGCTTGCTTGCCTTGATTTTGTTCATTAATGTGGTTTTGCATGCCGACATGATTGTATTATGAAATATGTTTTATATACAATATGCAGTAGAGTGTGATTACCGTATTTCACACAGGAGTGTGGCTCACAGGTTGAGCTTTAGTTAAACGATCTTGAATACATCCACATTCAATTTTTTCCATAATATTACAAAAAATGTTCTGGTCTGTCTTTTGTTTTTTGGCAACTTTAACCATGCTCATAACTTTTGGGGTAAAATATACAGTTTGACGTCTTGATTTTTCGCATTTTACAAGGAATAACTAAAGTTTGAATTGTTAAAGTACGTTTGGCAATTTGCTACATCCAATAAAGTCTAGAAATTATTCTGGTATTGGTTACATACACATACCATATGTAGCAAAGGTAATCTTAGGCAGGGTAAAGCTTGCATAATACAGCAATCATCACTCAAAATTCAGGTGCGTAATCTTAGGTTAACGTTTAAGTTATGTTTGTATTCTTACTGTTAGAGTATATTTATATCAATTGATTTTCACTATATCAGCAAATCAAACAGTTACAATAGTGAGTTTCTCAGCAGTGAATAAAATAAAGTGCAATAATTGTTAAGTAAGTATGCCGCCCTATTACTCTTCTGGGATTTTTTTGGCAATAATGTTTCTGTGTTTTAGAATACGTCGTTTCGTGGAAAACAAATATGTTAAATATATTACAGATACATGTAGTATGATCCTTTTAGATTATACGAATTGCATGCTCTTATGGTACATTATGTTATGTATAAACTTCACTTTTGGTAAGTCCAAATCGTAAATCATGATTTTTTTTGGGGGGTCAACTCCAACATGTACCGGTATATATACCAAAGTTTCAGACAGTGTTCAAGTAACTAGTGTGTAAATCCTTTGCACTGCCTTTACTTTGAATGCAAACTCCAGAGATAACAGAACCTAAACTAATAGAGAAAAAGACTATGATTTCTAAAATTAAGCCTAAAAAATAAATGTGTCTGTTTACTAATTACGTGTTAATTTAAGGACGGTAGGTAAGAATTTATGTTTATTTTTATGTTCCAGTATCGAAGATTTGGGGGTATATAGTTTTTGCCCTGCCCGTCCGTCTGTCTGTCTCTTTATCGGTTTGTCCGCAAAAACTTTAACATTGCTCATGACTTTTGTTTGGTTGGAACTATGACTTATTTCACATGAGTATATCTTGTGACAAGACCTTATGTTGGGTACCATCATATTTGACCTTGATCTTGGAGTTTGATCCTGTTTTACAAAATTTTATCCAACTTTAACCTTAGCCATAACTTTTGACAATTGGTGCTAGGGCTTTCAAACTTCACATATGTAATTCTTGTGACAAGACCTTTACATACAACAATTATAGCCCAGTGACCTTGGTTGGTGCTAGGGCTTTTATATTTCACTTGTGTATTTCTTGTGAGCAGGCCTTTCCTTGGGCACCTTTAAGTTTGACCTTGATCTTGATGTTTGACTTACTTTTGAAAAACTTTAACCTTTTCCATATCTTTTCAATGGTTGCTGCAAGGGTTTTTATATTTCACAGGTATATTCCTCCGGACAAGTCCTTAATTTGGGTATCAACATATTTGATTTGCATTTGAGAAAGTTTAACCTTCGCTATAAGTTGCCATACGGGGGCATCAGTGTTTCACAAACACGTCTTGTTTTAAATGGTTTTTTAAAAGAATTTTTACCAATTTTTACATAAAATTACAAAATAAATCTTGGTAAATCAACTTTGTTTCTACCTAAAATCTGTTTTACGATATACAATCAATGTACAGACATGCAATTTCCGGATTTTACTTGAAAAACCTAACCGTCGGTGCCTAAGTTTTGGATCGGTCTGGTAACTGTCGACAAACTTATTTTTCTAAGGCCTTGCAATATGATTTGTCTCCTATAGTTAAGCCACAAATCTTTAATTATTATAGAAACTCTCAAGTATCATTTGCTATTATTAACAGTTTATCATCTATAAACACATTGCCTGAAATAACTCAAAATTATCATTAATGCATTACAAAATCTATTGAGCGCTATAGAGATTTTAATGAAATCTATAAAAAGCTTCTGCAAAGTCCCAATCAGCAGAACGAGTGAAATAATCCGTTAAATAATTCTTTTTTAAATGCGTACCAAATCGACGAGGCTACAATTGGAATCCATGGATAATTTTATTCTTAAATATTCTTGTTAAGCTATATCTGCAAACAGAAACTGGAAAGAACACAGTGACGTAGCATCGTTTTTGAAAGTGGGGGGGGGGGGGGCAACCCGAGGAAAAAAAATTTCAACTTACTTGAAAAAAACTTTACAAGCAAAAAAAAAAAAAAAAAAAAAAAGGAAAGGAAAATTGTGCAAACTCGAAAATCCTTTTTCGGGGGGGGGGGGGGATACTGCAAACAAAAGTGGGGGGGGGGGGGGCAACCGGACTTTCAATGAACATTTCCTATAGAAAAACTTATGTCTGGAAAAAAAGCGGGGGGGGGGGGGGGCTGCCTGGAACAAAAATAAATCTATTGTCTTTAGCCCATACAGAACTGATTTCAGAAAACATGATATCGAACGCAATGAACTTTTAAATGTTTTCTGCGTGAAAAGAATCGAGAAATATCACGGTGCAACGTTATAATTAGATATCATAATTCGATCGTCAAACAGGTCAATGTTTGAAATTACTAGAAAATGTTGATTCAGTGCACAACCCAATAATCCGCAAGATGACAATGGAATTTGTTAAAAAGAAAAAAAAGATTCAACTTTACATTACATAGTATAAAGTTCTAGAAAAATAATTTTTAAGAACAGAAAAACGTTTTAAATCGGCAAAATAATTATATTTTTAATTGTAAACCCATTTAGTACATTATATAAATGTACTGAAACAATGAATATTTGATAAAAGGTCGGTTATATGATATCTTAAATTGGCAAAGCGTTTCTATGGAATTTATAATTATGTTGAAAAATACAAACGAAGAGTTTATGAGTCTTATTCGAGTATACGAAAGGGCTGTTTCAAAAACGCATTTATCATTTATATTTTGAATAAAGAAAGTTTTTGAGAGGGAAGGCATGAGGGAAAGTAGGGAGAGCGGGAGGGAAAGAGAGTGGGAGGGAGAGTTAGTGAATTGAAGAAAGGGAGAGAGTGCGTATGAGGAGGGGAGAGAAAGTGTAAAAGAGAGAGAGAGAGTGTGTGTGTGAAGGGGAAGTCATTCTTACACAAAGCACAACGTCACGCTATAGTTGTAGCACAACTTTACACAACACGCGCACGTCGTCAGTTGTCTAAAGCTTGGCGTAGATGGTAGAATGTTTCGTTCTAGAGTTGCAAAGTACGGAGTTGATCCCTTTGTCCCAATAGAGGATGTAGAGACCTTTAATTTGCATTATTTTACGTTGCAGTTCTAAATGTGCCTTGTTGCGAACAGGGCATCACTGTTTTTGCCCTATTTAAACGTTGCAGACTCTCTTCTCCTCCTTATTTTTCCTACCTCTGTCTCTTTTTCTCACAAATTCCCCTCCTTACTCTCACTTTCTTCACCCTCCTCTTCAGTTCATCCTTCATTCTTTCCTATCTTTTCATAACTATATTTCGTCCCATTCCTCTAGCTCGCTTTATCCTTATAAATTCCTCTCTCCCTTGCACTCGTCTTTCTTTTAAGTATATTCCCTCCTTTCATACACTCCCAATCCCCCTCTCTCTCCACTCATTCTTCTCCAATCTCCTCTGATTCCTTTCTTCCCTCACGCTCCTCCCTCCGTCTCTTGTCTCATTCTCTTTTTCTCCCCTCATTCATGCACACTCTCTCTCCTCTTTTTCATCTCAACAGACTCCCTACCCCACTCCGCCCCTCTCCCTCTACTTACCCTTCCTCCCCTCCATCACTCCCTCTCCCCTCATTTACTACCTCCCTCCCTCAATATCACTTCACTCCTTTCTTTTCGCTTGCTCTCTATCTCTCTCTCCTTAATCACTTCACCCCTCTCTCTCCCACCCCCTCTCTCTTTGTTCACTCCCTCATCTAACTCACCATCTCCTATTCCCTTTGCCCACTATCTCCTCTTCGCTCACTCCCCTGTTTTACGTCTCCGATGAAATTATATAAAAAAATAAATCTTAAAAGTTGAAGTGTATTAGGGCTGCGGATAACTATTGTCGCCAAAAAATTACAAAAAGACTTAAAAGCTCTATATCGAATGACAACCAATGATTCTAAATAATCATTTTGAACGTTCTTGTTCAATTGAATTGCTAAGAAAATTTATCTTTTTCTCTGAAATGGATTTAGCGTTAAAACCTGCAAGGTATACATAGCGTTCTTGCCAAGAACAAAGCCACAGTCACTGTATTTCCAACAGCAGATTACGTCACAACTTCAACTGATACAAGTACGTGTATATCCGCTTCATATAATCATTAAAAATTGAGCATGTTTTCGTACACTCCTCAATTTTTATTATAATCGATAATTGAAAATAAAAAATATTCAAAGCATGATCTTATCACACCTTCATGTACTTGTTCACACTCGAATGTGTTTGTGTTTGTGGTTCAGAACAACTTTCAGGAACAAGGAAGAAAGCTTGCATTTGAGATAAAGGCCTATAAATCGAATATTATCAAAAGAATTTACAAAACAACAATCACCAACAAAGATTTATTAGTGTAAATGTAAACGTAACATTTAATTAACAAACTTTATTCAAATTGTATCTATCTAATGAACCGTACTAATCCACTGCACTTAATTTCGATCACTACTAGAAAATGTGAGATATATTGTATGTATTGTACTTCCTGATAAACTTTATTTTAACAAATAAAATATAAAACATGTCTATCTTGATGCGAAATTGAATATCCATCTTTTTAGGTGTCCCTGAAAAGAGCAAACTTGGTGGGTTCCCTATTCAGTTTGAACAGGGAATCTACCAAATTTTGTTCCTGGTTTTTATTGGTCCAAGATGAGGTTAAGAATTTAAAATCTTACTTTCAGGAACAGCAGGGTATATTATGTGTATATTACTCACTCTATGTGAAAGCATCCCTGTACAGCCATGTAGTGTAGAAGTTGGTAGGATGGGTCCACAATAAGAGATTATCTTTTTTTTTCACCGTACTTAGAAAATACATTTTAAACCTGCTGCAGAGAAAAGAGAAAACAAGATGTGCTTGTGAAATACTGATGCTCCCGTAGGGCAACTTAATTTCTCAAATGCAAATCAAATAATTATGTTGGTACCCAATGTAAGGTCTTGTCTCGAGGAATATACCTGTGAAATGTGAAAGCCCCAGCAGCAACAATTGAATAGTATAAAAACTCTAGCACCAACTATTCAAAAGTAATGGCCAAGGTTAAAGTTTTTCAAAAGTAGGTCAAACTCCAAGGTCAAAGTCAATGGGCTATATAATTGTTGGTATCCAAAGAAAGGTCTTGTCACAAAGAGTACACATGTATGTGAAGTATGAAAGCCCTAGCACTAATTGTTTAAAAGTTATGGCCAAGGTAAAAGTTGGGAAAATTTTGCAAAACTGGGTCAAACTCCAAGGTCAAGGTCAAATATGATGGTACCCAAAGAGAGGTCTTTTCACAAGGAATACACCTTTGAAATCTGAAAGCCATACCTCCAACCAATCAAAAGTTATAGGCAATGATAAAGTTTTTGCAGACAAACAGACATACAGACGGACGGACAAGACAAAAACTATATGCCTCCGAATCTTCGATTACGGGGGCATAAAAATGGGTGTACTACGAATGGAGATCTTTAGAGGTTTCTCCATGGTCACTACATGTATCAGTTTGGATGAGGTTATATTGGTTCGAACTTTTTCATGGAAATTCTTTAAATGCAATGTATATTGTTTGCATAAAATGCAGCAAGAATAATTATTTATTAATATGACTGCAAGTCAACATAATGAAATCCATTCAGTCATTATTATGACTTTTAATTTAGGAATAGGTAGAAGACGTACCATTACATATCCATTGTCATGAGAGGGAGGAGGGGTGGCTTACTGGTCAATTGTTCCTGTATATACATTTACGATGAATGTACTTTTATCTTTCAAATGATCTTTTATATTATCTTCTTCCCTTTTTCCATAGATTTTATGCTCAGATATCAAAAAATTTATGCAATCACTTAATCCATTTGCTAATTTTCATGACACAGGATAGATGAATGTTCAGACATGATTAGATTTAGTTGTAATATATACAGGCGAGTTTTGTAAAATGTCTTTGTCCTCAATCGATTTCCCCCTTCAAGAGTATTGTCCTTTTAACAAAACGAGCAATCCTTAGAAATACCTTCCCTTTCAATTCTGCAGCGATCAAATGTTTCGTAAAGTTTTTAATAAAAAAAAAATTATGGTATCAAAAAAATTCATCATAGCTTGTTTATTTTGAATAATTCAGGCTAGGGTACATTAGAAATAACTTTAGATATTTAAGTATTGAATAATTATTTATTCAGACAGTACATGGTAAAATGTACATATAAAGGCACTGTCAATTCCATTTTTTTCTTGAATACGTGTACATTGCAATACGAATGATTGTAATTTATTATCATACAGGAAAAAGAAGAACTTAAGAATGTGATAAAAAAAAAATATAGGCTCAATTTCTAAAAATTGTCGTTTACGGTATTTTGTTGATTAACAAAACATTCTGTTCAATAAATTTTTCATGTTAAAAATTGTGAATTTTTTAGGTCATTTGTAAATTTTACATTTACCTCCACCAAGTATATTCAAAATTTACATCAGGATACCTTTTCCATGGTCAAACGATAAATGGAAAAAAAAAATCATGCCATAGATAATGGTTATCATGACACAAAACACAGTTAGTCATATTTTTAAAATTCACCATAATACAAAAGAAATTTATTTTTGATTGTCAGTAGATCATGAACATAGGCAAAGCATAAATAATTTAATTTTTAAAGGAGAAATATTGATGATTTATCACAAATCGATTTCTAAAAACCCGATAACTAATATTTACTGCTCTGTAAATCTGGGTTGGCGAATGATTACTAAGATATAAAACGCACTCCTTTCATGTTTAACTGTAAATTTTTATATCTCTACGAAGAAAGACTCGTTCCATTGTAAAACGTTACACGGATTACAAAAGTACATGTATCAAGACTTGCCAGCGGAGTGCGTGTTTCTCAATAGCTCATTATTCATATGACACTTTAAAAAAGAAATATTTTGACCGGTTCAAAATAAATAAAGTTCATTTTATTTTTGTGATAAAAAAAAATATCATTATCTATTTTCCTTCAAGATTTATGGTTTATCAATTTTTCAATCTGAAATAGAAAATGATTACATGTCAATTATAATTGTCCTGTAATCAAATTCAACTTCAGATTGAAAATTGATAAATGGCATTGAAGTTCTATATATGTCTATAAAAGTATAAAGTAGATGTCTGAGTACTTAACCCTTTATTAAAAATTATGAAATTGATGCGTCTTGGGTCCTAGGTTGAAGCTAATATCAGGTTAAATTCTTTCATATTTTATCTTAATTCTTAATAGTCCTTGTGCATAATACTGCATATAATTGGCTCTCTGTTTTACTGTTATTGTCTGTAATTAAAAAAGATATAAGCATGCAATTATGTTTTTACATTTGTTAAGTGATAAAATGAAAATATGGCACAATGTAAATGCGAGATCAATCCTAATTTATTTCTTTACGAAATCGTCGGTGATTACATAATAAATTATGTTGAATCATTCATTTCCAAGGAGAACGTTATTTTTACTAGATCGCCATTAGGAGCTATCTCCATTTACAAACAATGAGGTAATCGGAGAAATATGATTGTCAAGCGATTTTAAGGGATTTAAACTCTCCAACACCTAGTTCGTATCTACGGCGGAGGCAGGCAACAACGTGAGTGCTTGGAATTGGAAAATTAATAATAATGCAGTTTTTTAAATCGATACATGATTTAAACCCGTCGCCTGAAAGAAGTCCGAAGGCTGGCTTTATCCTAAGATTAACTCATTGTTAGTTTCACCCAGGTTAATATATTTTATATATGTGCATTAATATTAGCAGATTATAGATCAATACACGTTGTGACATATACGGACATATTTGTTTCAATGTTCGCATGGATTTAGATGCGTAAGCCGTCTTTAGCTGTTTATGGAATTAAGAAAAAAAACTTTATATAGATGTCATCTAATTAATGTGGTGAAAAACATTAAACAGAAGTTCAAAAAATGGCTTGACTCATTAAAAAGTGCAAAGGAGTAGTTCTTCATAATTTATTTTTATTTAAGTTCGTGATTTTTCGTTACTTTCGTTCCTTTTATTTGTGGATTTGTAAATAAGAAGCTGTTCGGAGGTGAAAGAAGAAAATGATATCAAGTTTTTCTTGGACATCTCTTTCAATTGTTCTCGTCTTCATAACATTATCAGGTACGTTCAACAGTTCAATAATAAAAAAAAAATACAATTTTCATCGACCTTATGTGATGCTTTATCCAAACATACATTAAATGCCAGAAAAGAGGCCCATAATCCTTTTTTCCTGATATATCTTTTATGCATGAACTCAGTGATGAATCAGCATGTAAAGAAACATTCAGTATACATGTATGTGTAGCGCAGTGAGGACTGGGAACATTTATACACAAGCATTTGGAATTACAAAACACCAAGAAAAAAATATGTAAAAAGATCATACAAAAAGTATAAGAAACGCAGTTTTTTAAATAATATAAGTATTCTCTCTTTCTCTCTCTCTCTCTCTCTCTCTCATGAGACACATATATCTAAATTTCTTAAAATAAAATCTTAACACTGTTTACGTGTGTAGTGATCTTAATCTTTGAGATCACTATTAATCTTTAATCTAAACAAATATGAATTATATGTTCTTCACAAAACAACATGAATAACAAAAAGTTTGAATACTATATAACCTAATATTATAACAGGGCTTAAGCGAACAATGATTAATTCTTTTTCACAAAATCTTCTATTCACCATTACTTTCCTTTTTAAATACGAAAACTTGTGGTTGGAAAAAAAGTCCGATATGAAAAACATGAAAAGACAAGAGCGAAATGACATGGCATGAAAAGTATTGTCGAAGGGCCTATTATTTTATTTAAATATACCAGTGTAAATCAATTAAATGAAAGCCAAATTGTCACTAGTTATGTGAGCGGAAAAAAAAAGACGAACGACAAAAGAAAATCCATGATCGTTTTCGTCGCATGAAATATGGAGTAGGAGAAAACGATTATTTTTTGTATTGTGCCTTTTATGTATTTTTATTTAATGACAGACCCCAAAGTCCAGCAGAATTATTAATCTATACTGTAGATCTAGACCTAAACTTTATTCCCCTTCTTGCAAGGATCAAACTATAAATTAATAATCTCTAATGGAATACCAAGGCAAAAAGATGACACGGGTCTTGGAATTTTAAACTAAAAGCAGAAATCGATTTAGGATACCGATTGAGAATAAAAACAATATCATTCTGATCTCCGTCCACTCAAAGTCAATCTGAGTAATGCACAAGTTTATTTAATCATTGATTCAATTTTAATGAACAAACATAATGAACCAAACTGACAAAATAGCGATTGTTCAATTTGTAAAGAGCTAACTTAACATTGATGAAATTCTCGTGTTTTCAAGCAACTATAGAAAATCTACATCCTATTAGCAGCAAATATAAAAACGATCAGCCCATGGTACCTTGGATATTTAATTCCAACCTGTACAAAAAAAAAAAAGCGTAAATTGATTTTTCTCTCAGCGTTATCTTTTATTGAAAATTTCTCTTGATTTTTCAATTGGAAGAGACACGCTTCATTATAGATTGACAAGACGCGAATGTGCTCTGTTTTAAGGCGCGTCTGCGCATTGAGGGTTATGCTGAAGTTAAGATATTTACTAAGAAACTGGTATACTGACAATGTCTACTAAAAATTTAATACATTTGAGTAATAAATACGAGTTTGTAAATATTCAGTATGCTTAAGCTTGTTTTTACTGATTTTAAGATGCGCTGTTGCTATAAATTTTTATTAACAAGCTCGTGTCTTCGAGAAGTATAAGAGATTAGACGTGACATTATTTATGTGCAATTCAGGCAAACTCTCAAAAGCTTCTCAAACTCATTCTGTTGAAACTTGATACTTTTTATGCTTATGTTTGATTCAAACACAATTGATGCGTCGTAAAATATATAAATTGCACATTTCTCTTTTCATTTGGGTGTATTCATACTTAACAAAGTTGACAAAGAACTCCGGGCTTGCATATTTAAGAAGCCTGCAATCTATTAAAGCCTTACATTGTGCAATTTCTAAATCCATTTGTCATTCTATAATCATAATGCACCTTACACTGGATTTTGAAAGCAGACTTTTATTAAACAATGTGATTAAATGGGCAAGGCAAACACAAACACACACGGCTCATATACGATATAAAAGATAAAATCCGATACGAAGCCGCCATTGTTATGAAATTAAGAAATAATAATAAAATGAAATTTACACCTGTTCTACTGTGGTTACATCTTGATTCTTGGTGCATTAGCGGTAAAATAAATTTCTTTCAAAAAAGAAGAAAATTTGAATCAATATGTTTAAAGACTAACCTCATCTTGCATTTTGCAGCTTGAAGCTGATTTTAAGATTGCATGGTTTCTGATTTCGTTTAACTAAGATTCTTTGAAGTTTATATGATATTTGATATGTTCATTAGTTAATGTTACCTATATGATTATTTTACGCATGTTCTGCAAAAAAATGTTGTCCATCAGAAGAAAGTCATCATAGAGTGTTAAAAATCACTGACTCTGATGCCAGAGTTGTTTATTTTTGAAGAACTCTTGATCTACCCAATAGCATGTAAATATTTTATGTTTATAATATCCTCTCAACACTGTTGTTACAGTTTAGGAGAATAAACTATTGTCATTGTCATGCCTATTGGACCTCTGAGTTTAATGACCAAAATACTTTTGTCAAAAGTGGCCATTTTCTGTATAGCAAATACTAGTATGTTATTATACATGTATGCATATTCAAATTTCAAAAGCAAGGACATCATGCATTCTACTCTTTATATTGCGTGAATGGCTTGGTAAAGAATGTAGTAATTTATTTTTGAGCATATGAACATTTTGAATAGTATTTGTCATACGTGGTTATACTGTTTGATAAGGTCAGTGATTTTCGTTATAATCAGAATTTCCTTTTATTCTAAAACCATTTTTAACAAAGATTTATGAGAGATTTATCCAAGAGAGTTCAAATTCTTCTCTATAACCGAGATATATTGATATCCGAGTTCATAATAACCGAGTTTCACTGTACATCTAGTCACATCTATACTTATAAATTAATAAATTTTGCAAATAAACTCCGAAACGGATGCACCAGAGTTCTTACTTACTCCTCTAACAATACACTATATACAAGATGATGTCCGTAAACTATATTTAGATTTCACTCGCATAGTAAGTGTCGCACATTAAATAAAAAGTCTATTTTTATTTTCTATAAACAGCCATGAAATAGCAAAAACGTGAGTACGGTGGCGTTTCCGGTTGGCGGATCTAAGTTACTGGCAGATTTTAATGAAACTGACAACAAGCAATCGTTTATTTATTTCATAAAACGTCATCACTTTATTATTCAATCAAAACTTGATTTAAATGATATAAAAGAAATAAGTTGTGATAACCGATTAAAAAGGGAAATGTGCAAATTATTTTCGTCATTCGCCAATCTTAATATTGACGGAAGCTTCTAGAACATCATATAGCATCGAGCCCGATGTTAAAAAGAAAAACGAAGCGATTGTACATGTACATGTAGCTGCATGAACATAAAAAAAAGCTTTTGTGTGAATGGTCATTGAAGTAATGGTAAATCATTGATAACACTATAAGTTGTGAATATATTTATATATCGAAAGATTATTACATATATGTAGTAGGTTTTTCTAATAAATTTATCGGTAAAATTTGTAAATTTATCGGTAAAATTTGTATTTTCCTTACTGAGAGCATCGTGGCAACGAACCCGAAGTACAATTTGTACTTCGTAATAAACTTGCTTACATGAAAAGAGAAAATTAATGAATAAGGTATTGTTCAAATATAATTAAAGCTGTAAAATTTTGTGCTTTAATCAATACATTTCAGTTTTTTTTTTCTGAATGCAGTCTTTTGTATCAAATACTCGGCCTATTCATAGGGCGTTAAACAGCTAATTTTTACACAGGTACTTGGGTCTTGGTATATAAATATGTATGTACCGGGTACCTTATTGATATGTAAAAAAGGTAAAGTACATTTTTTACATATCAATAAGGTACATACATATTTATAAACCAAGACCCAAGTACCTATGAACACCCCCCCCCCCCGAAAAAAAATCAATTTATCAGTAAAATGTGCATATTCACTCCTTTTATCCTTGGCGGAAATGAAATAAGAGCATCTGAAGTACAATATCCATAACATTGTACAACAGGTTTCACAATAAATGTCAATTAAATGATATTGTTATTTTTCAAGACTTTACAAAAAGGGGGTGGGGTGGGGGTGGAGGCGTACATTTAATTCCTGTGAGATTTTGAACAAAGTATTCCTTCTATAAGCCCGTAGGCTGTCAGTAGAAACTACAATATATTTTCTGTCGGTAGTGGTGTAAATTCATTCCCCGCGCTTGCGCGGGATTTCATCTAGTAAATTTTAAATTGAATTTGCCACCACAACGTTAATTTTTTTTAGGTGAAAATGAACGAATTTGTTAAAGAAAATAAAATAAAAGAAAGACTATTATTGCTATTGTGACCATAGATTTCATGATTGTGCATGCAATATACATAATGTTTCTCTAAAAATACCATAACTAGCTCTCAGATGTAGTTCACTTAAATTGACCCATTAAACTTTGAAGGTGGTCAGGTGAAAGGATTTAATTACGCTATATAATATGCAATAAAGTTTAAATGGTACGACCCCGGCGATTTTAAAGTTTCACATCAAATTTAAAAGAAAATAATGTGACACTTCTGCATTTTTTACTGAACAATGTAAATTGAAATAGCTTTATTCTAAAAGTAGAACAATTGACATTTTGGGTACATCGTGTACCTGATCTGATTGAATTTCAAATTGCAATAGAAATGTGTGTTAAGAGCTTTTACATAAGTTATGTGTTGTTGTTGAGTGTCAAATTTCAAAGTTAGTTTGGAAGTCGCGGTTCTAGTGATATATTAATTAATTAAAGGATATAGGAACCGAGGGAGGGGGCATGAGGGGCTGTGCCCCCTCCCAAAATAATTTTGCCGATATGTAATATACTATAGAAAATTTAGCTAATTTATGCTCGTGCCCCTCAATAATAACGTATGATGCTCTTTTTTTTTTTTTAGTTTTTCTTGTAAGGAATTTTGCTTGATAGTGCCCTCTAAACTGAAAATATTTGCCCCCCCCCCTCCCCCAACTGAAATCGCTTCCTACGGGCCTGTTATTCATTTTTTCTTTTATATGTTTATGATCACAGAAAAGATGTACTGGTAAATTAAGGTCTTTGCACTTTGATCAATTTTAACATTTGCTGAAATAAACAGTGTTTCTTCCCTTTAGTACATGTATTCTTAGCAAAATATTCCAGTGGATTATCTCAATTTAAAATGCAAAATTCAGTAAAATGTTTTCACATTATTTTTTTCATGAAAAAAAATCCTATGAAAAGTAAATATCCCGCTGTTCAAATTTGAAAAAAAAATTGTGGCAAGTACTTTAGCTCTGTAAATGCAGCATGCATCATATATCAAGCAAAATTAAAATCATGATGCCTCTCTGCCACTGATGAAATATAAATAATAGATACAAGACAAAAGAGATTTTTTTTATAGAAAAATCTCTCTTTAGATTATTTAAGCGTGTTTATAGCATTTGATTTTTTTTTCTGTTTTTCAGAAAGCGCCTGCACCTTTCCTTCAGAGATTACGGGCGACTGGTACAGCGCTTATAAGGGCAAACTGTCTTTCAACTCTACTCATTTATCAGGATATCCCATTTATATGTCAGCCTCCGTGCAGTCATTAGATTTTGAGTGTTACATAAACAGTGACAGAACATATCTTTTAAGGTATTTTGGATGTGAAGTTCCCTTTTTCATTCGAGAAAGACCTTTAAAACATGTTTTTGCTATGCATTTGAAAATGAAAGATTGATAAAAGAAACAAATTCAATGGCTCTGACGGTGGTGAAATTCCTCAATGTCAAGTGCACCATGATTACATAATGTTTCAGCGAGCTAATAATTTTATTGTATGATAAGGTTTGCAGAGTGCCTTGGTTTTGATTAGTACATAATAATCATTTTGTGAAATTTTGTGGGGAAGGCAAAAATTATGTTTTTTAATCCTACAGCCAAATAACGACCATGAAATGATGCATATCCTTCCCCATCATTTCAACAAAATCCATGATTAATAATATAAAATATCTTTCATTTATGTGCTCGACTATAATTTATTCTGATTGATTTGCTTGAAAAGATTTTTTTTAAAAATCAGCACTTTTTTTCGTTTGCAAATAAATATGAATAACTGCAGATAAAAATCTTCAATTTAATTTTAAAAATCTTAATTTCAGAGCAACTGAAACAGCCCTTGTGTTTGGTCAATACATTCGTGGTTATTTATGTATACAGCTATGGAGAGTCTCCAGTACGAAGTATTACTATTACCATGGAACAAGTAAGTAAATCAACTTCAAAATCAAATACAGAAAATGAGAATGCATGATTATATTGACAGTAGTGAAAACTTGTAAAATAAATTAAATACATTGGTATCAGATAATCGGGATATTAACTCCTAGAACTTGATTTTTTATTATGATTATGAATTTTGAAATATAGCTTTGATCCACGTAAGACCAGAAAAACCCTTTTTTCCTTTCATCATTGTAATAAAAATTAAACACTTCCATATTTTCAAAAGCCATCAGTTTGACCAATAATGACAATATATTTGGCCGTGTCGATGCCGTGACGGTAGACCTTACAAGCGCTTGTAATGAAGTTGAGCCCTACAGTACTGGAAAATTTATTACATTAGTCAAGGACGGTATGGAACTCCCTGCCTTACACCCGAAACTAACGTTATCTCACAATTACACCGTCTGATTAAAAAAGTACCGTTTCTTAACTGCAGATTTGTTTATGACACTGTAAAATAATTATCACGGATTAAAAAGGATATTGAAATGTTTTTTTACTAATGTTAATACACTTAGTATGATCTTGTATGTGCCAAATGAGGTTTGCACCAGTGATTTCAATTTCACTCATACATACATTAATTGATCCAAAAAAAAAAAAAAAAAAAAAAAAAACACCGAGTAATGCTATGTTGTACAAGAAAATTTGGAGTTTTTGAACTCAAGCTTCTTTGGCATCTCAAGACTTGATTTTCCAGAACTTCAGATCGAAAAGTACTGATAGATTATTTTCAGGCATCAAAACACTTTTTGATAGGTCTAACGCTTTTTATTATCCTTTAGCGATATCTCCTACCAACAAAGACCACATTAAAGGAGTAATTGATATTCTTAAAAATGGGACGTTAGAGGAGACTTGTGATATAGCAGAACCCTACAACACGTCGTCTTTTGTAATGCTAGTCAAAGATGGTAAAATCGGCAACTATACATAGTTTTCCTTTTGCGTATCATTTTGTGTTGTGAAAAAATGTTTCTATTTATAAAATATCTATTGTTGTGCAGTTGTATTCTGCTCGTATCTGGCAATTTTAGTCTCTTTTTTCCTGCCTTTAGCTCAATTTGACCTTTTTGAATCTCCAAGCACTTTTTTGGTATAGTTGAAATGTTGCCTCGCACGTGGGCATTTGTGCACTTCATTCACTGCGTTTATCATATCATTTTCATGTATGATAATTGAATACTTTTATGGTTAAGCCTGCACATTGTGGATTTTTGCATCGTTTTTCTTTTGTTTTGTTCACTGCTCTTGATTTTGTTTTTATGTGCTAGATATTTGTCAGCATTCACTTTGAGCGAAACGCACATGCACAATTAATCAAATACAGATTTAAAGGTGAGGTCATATTATTTGTACATTCCATTTTATGTTAGAAAAAATATTATCAATTTACTCTTCAAAAGTGAACTAAATATATAAAAGATGCTGTACAATAATTATTAGAAAATAGTCATGCTATGGTAAATTGAAAAATTAGAAAGAGTAAATCTGCGTCTGCCACAATTATAATCAAGTTAAGACATGTAATTTGTTGAATAATTAATTATAATTCTGGTGGTTATGATCAAACCTTAAAGCTATTTTTGATTAGAAAATATCACTAATCAGTCAGAGTTATTTGAAATATAAAACTGAGAGAAAAAAAAATCAACATTACTAGCAATCAGTTGTGAACACAAAACCTACATGTACTTAAAATGAGATTTTTGGAGAATTTGTTTTACGTATGTATTGAATCGAAGTTTTCAAAAATATAAATTCTGTCGAGTGGTTTTCATAAGCAATTTCTCATCGAATTAGGATGTAACTGAGTAAAAAGATTCACTTAAAACAGATTTGAAAAAAGAACACTTGTTGGGTGATGACCGACATTTTGCCATATATATTGATATCTGGGTGGCAGACACAGGTTTACCTTATATTGATTTTGTTAATTTATTCAAGCATTTTAAACTTTGAACAAAATTTTTGTTGTTTAAGTCATTTGATGGACAGTCAATACCCTTTTAAAGGATCATACACACAAAAATTGAAAACAATTAGCATGAATGGAACTGACTAGTGATAGTTTTTGAAGTGACAGAAACGCACACACACACAAACTTAAATGTATAAAAATGAATTCCTTATTTAATATGTTAGGTACAATTACGACGGGGGCATCAGAAGCTACATGTGCGACTGATCTATTGGCATCATATAGCTCTGTATCAATAACCGACTCTACCGGAAGTACGTCATGTTCCCCTAATGTTATGGATGGTTGCACCGACAGAACAGAGATGAGGTTCACGTACGCTTCTGGATGTGGAAACACACAAAAATTTTCAAGTAAGATCATTGTTTTCATTTCATTCCATGTTTATGTGGAATCTTTCCAGAAACAATAGTTTTTGTTTAGACTTCATACATATACAGATACCAAGCAAAACATATGAACAGTTTCATCTCTATACAACCTCTTTTGCGTTCTACGATCCGTATTTGAGATCGAGTACATGTAAGTGAACTAGACCTAAAACCATAATTGCAATCAAATGTGTGCATATTCAATATATATTTTTATTATATATCTAATGAATAGACTACTAAAGCTCTAGAGAATTTTAGCGTTCAATATTTAGGCGTTTTATTTAACGTTGTGTTTGTAATATGTATACGATAGGAATGTCAATTTTGTCAATAATTCATATTCGAATATTCAATGAAAGTATTCAAATATATTCGAATATCCGATAAGATTTAGTTAATTTTATATATGCATCATCTTACCCTCATGAAAGGTTTGGAAGAAAAATTGGGTGTAGAATTTTGTAGAGGTTCAGTAAGGAATTTTACATTTGCTATTTGTCGATGTTTGAAATAAATATATTGATTTGAGTGCACATGTAAACATTCGAAATATTATTCTAAAAAACTATATCTTGAAGCTCTAAACGATGAGCCGATCGTCTTACCAAGGTCAAGATTGTCATATACTGTTCAAATTTAAATGCGTGTAATTAATTACAATCATCTACCAAATAAGAATTATAATTATATTCCTTGATTCAATATTTTCAAAACATAAACAAACACTTACAAGGTCAATTTTCGTAGGTAATTAACTATTTCCGAAAATGATTTTTAAAATTTGGAATATGTACATGTATAACCCGAGATGATCATCTATAAAACAAGTAATTCAATAATCAACGCATTTATTTTGTCAAGTAAACTCTTCACATTTTTAGACTGACAAAGAATAATTTCATTTTGTTGTCCTCGAAATTAATCATAGGAATCATTTTTTTTGTGTGAAATCTGGGAAAAAACCGAATATTCGAATCGTAAATTCTTATTCGAATATCAACTCATCGAATGAATATTCGAATAATCGAATTTTCGTTGACATCCCTAGTATACGAGTATTATCTAAAACATTCCGAGTGCTAACGTTCAATATCGAACGCTCCGTTGTAAACAAAAATTGTCTGGCCAACCGCTCAACGGCAATATCTTTGATGGGTAGAGTCAGCTAAGTAAGATGTGCCTATTTTCACACAAAATTGAAATTATTAATTAATAATTCAGTACCTATAAGCCTCAATAAAAACCTCAGTAAGCAAATCATAATAGTTGGTAAGGTGTGATATTGAACACTTTCAGGACAGACGCTGATATTACACAGTTTTAATTTAAATACCGATACTGAAAAATTCTCGTTGATTTTGAGTTATTTAATATAATAAATAATTAATATAAATCAATAGGAGAATGTTTTAGCTATATAATAAAGGATTTATTGAACTTCTATTGGTGAATATTGGCACTCGCAAGCTCGTGCATTTGTACAGCCAACTCGTGCCAATATTCACCAATACAAGTTCAATATTTTCTGAAGACAGTTAAAATATTATTTTGTTGTAGCTGGTGGGTTTTGGACCTGCATGCATAGTATGAGTAGTGGAGGGAACACTTATCTCTCGGTCTGGAACAATGACAGTTCAGTTGTTGGGACCACGTCCTACACATACGCTTCTGGAGTAAACTACCAGTTTGCCTGTTTAGTGAGTAATACAAGTCTTGCGAAATACACTCATCAGAAAATCGTATGTGATTGACTCATTTAAAGTAAGCATTTGAATCCTTCTTCATGTTCTTGTCCCTGAATTTTTCGTAATTATACTCTTTTGCAGGTGATCAGTGGGTCGTCAGCAACTATGTTTCCAAACTACTGCTCAGACAGTACACAAACAGCATCAACAGTTGCATCTCCAGGCCTCACAATGGCATTTACAGGAGCTACACAGACTTGCTGTAAGTTATTTCAGTACAATTAGAATGACGTCACTTTCACTGTCTATGCATTAATGTTCAGTGTATTTTTTTTTAAGTTAAAGGATTTTAAATGTTATACCTTAACAATGTAACATATTTATTTAGTACATGTAACTGTCATCGGAAAAGTGGATAGGTAACTCTCCTTTTTATGATATATAGAAGAATGTCTGTAAATTTTGAGAATTTCACTTTCAGATGACGAAGTAGAAGGTGGATCAAGTGCTGTATACTACATCACAATAGTATTGGGTGCCTTATTTATCATAGCCTTGATTATCTTAATCATTATTCTGAAGAAGAAAGGCTATTGTTCTCTACAAAAATGCAAAAAGCAGCGACCCAGTTCACCAGAAAGCAGTGTGGAGCAGGGAGAGCACGTGACTAATACTGTATTCAAAATGAACAAATTGGATCCAATCCCAGGTTTCCGGGCAAAGAGACCACTTCGAATTGGGCCAATAGTGGAGCCTAATCTAGATATCCTTCCAAAAGTGGAGCCATTGTATGCTCTGTCAGACAAGAAGGACACCAGTAAACCGGCAAAACGAGGTTCGCTTGGCAGTATTTTCACTTGCGATATTTCTGCATTTTTAATTGATCGACATATTCCTCCAACTGAAACTGTTGAACGTAAAACATAAACTCGTTATCTTTTATATACTTTACTTCTATTGAATATTTTCATATTGTTAAATATTAACCATATTTGAAATTTATAACATTAATTTGATACTAATTTTGTGGATATTGTGTTCTTACTGTGCCATGCCTTTCACTGTATTAACTTTTTCTAACATGTGTGTGTGTGTGGTGTTATAAAGGAACAATCATCAACTGTCATTCTATGTATAATATACAATACCAGACATCAACTGTATGCCTACATATATGTATTCCATTATTGTAATCTTCTCATTCACAGTACTTAACACTGCAATAACTACATGTATTTTTATAAAATATTTAATTATTTAAATAGCTGATTCAGTGTAAGTTAAATATGCAATAGTGAGGATTTCTTGGGGAGAGAAAGAGAGAGGAAGAAAGAGATACTAATATTTTCTTTTTGTGTATTATTGTTGAGTTACACTCCTTTTTATTTCTCCGAGAGAATATTTACTAGATTTGGATAATTAATCGGCGTAATCTTTTTTATACATTGTCCTAATATATTCCATTCACTTTCCACGAGGAAAGTCAAACCGATCCCTTCCAAGCCATTGTACCTTTTCCGATTCATATATGCCACACTAGCTCAAATGATCCATTCCTATCTAATGTAATACATACAATTTAAATACGTCTCCAACTTTCGTATTGTAGGACTGAGGGAAATTTATCGTTCAGAGGACCGCTTTCTTTACCATTCATATGATCAGTTATATCGTTCATTTGAGAAACTATACAGCTCAGCAGAGTCCGTCTATCACTCCGGAGTCATTTGTGAAAGTCCTGATTACGCGAACTGCACTTCCGCGATAAGAGAGAGTCCCATAAATGAGGACTCAAAATAAATGAACTATTACAGATCCAAGCTGAAATTGACTATAATTGAAACTTTATTTGTCACAGTCAGTTTGTATATATATATATATAAAATGCGTTTTGGTTTTGTTTGTTTATTTAAGTATGTTTTATTCATTTTCTTAGTAGCAACTACTGTCTTAAAATATGTTTTCCTAGGATTGAGTGTGTTTGTTTTGACATTTTAGCTTACGTAGATTTGTGACATGTGTTGGAGGAGTTGGTTTTATGCTTTGATCAAAAGAGAGGCTGAATCATCTAATAAGTTAAATAACTGTGATATCTATAGATTGTGATAAAAAAAATTGTGATATATATATTTTAAATTATATTGTGATTAATGCAATAAAGTTTGATCACAAAACTAACACATTTTTGCGTCGATGATTAACACCACATGCTTATATAGCTTATTTAGTTTCACATCACTTGACTAGAAATGTAGAAGTCAGTATCTTTTGACCACGCTGTCATAGCAATAGTTCACAGCACTTAGTAACTGGAGCACGACTCTGCACGGTGAGTTAAAAATCATATCTTCTTATAACTAATCTCAATAATCGGCAAAAATTCGCGCAGACGCAATGAAGTCGTTTACTTTTTTTTCATTTGCAGATGATGATACAATCTCTGTGGACAGCGTAGATGAGGATAATCCATTTAATTTCTACAATATCGCCAAGTTCGTGCTTCTTCCTAAGATTGTCTCCAAGAAAAGCTTTGATGTTGGAGCTCTTGCAGATCCAAAACGAAACACATTGCACGATATCTTAGAGATAAAAAAATCAAAACTTAAAAGAGAAAGCAAGGCTTCCGAGGAACAGGAGACTAAAAACGACAAAAGCAGGGATGAAAAAGACAAAGAAAAGGATAAGGATAAGAAAAAGACAACCGGCAAACCAAAGCTTGAAAAACAAAGTTCAAAAGAGCCCAAACCTGGGGATAAAAATCGTAAAATGTCTAAAAAGTAAACAAATGTTTCGATGCACAGTATGAATTAGATGTATAAATGGCAAAATATGCAATCCAAGACTTTCTGAAATTGGTTTTGAGTGGAGGACTACTTGAAATATTTCATATGGTTTATTTGTTATTTTTTTTTTGGGAATGTTGTTATTTTATCATATCTTCAAGGAGACACTTTGGTGCAATTGTTTATATAAAATTCATTATGCTGAAGGACATATCGCATGATATTGACTTCAGTTTCCATTTTGGGAATCATCTATTTGAATCATTTGTACAAAACTTTGAATCCTGATTCACTGTGTTCATCTTTTCCTTTTGTATTTTTCATGTTTGTATTATATACATGTATTGTGTATGCATTCAGATTAACGATTTTACACTAGTAAAAGTTTTACAATATAATTTGCATTAATAGATACCTTATTCCAAGGGAAAAACTTGGGCGTGTTCAATGTAAAGGTTTGTATACAATATATCACGACGTATTCCCTTTTAAAGATTTTGATAACGTTAGCTATTAAAAGACATGAACAACCTTATGGCAAATATTTGTTACTAGGACATTGCTTTAAAAGCTCACACTGTATTGATTTCGTTTACAATCTTTGCAGGAGGTATATCAAGGGTTTTGTCTTTGCAATTACGTAAGAGATGTATTGCATAATTTTCGAATTTGAAATATTCCCTTTTAAGAAAGGAAGTTGTATGAAGGAAATCTGCGGGTATTTTCTAGACAGCTAGCATAGAATCTATAATATTTCCTTTCACTTTGTCTTCCGAGCTTACCTTTGACATTATTTATCTCCCTCATAGAATAACATATTCGCACTTTGCCAAAATTTGAAATTATTAAATATAAGTATTTTTGTCAAAAATTTTTGGAATACTCCAGATTATGCAACTCACGGGTTTTCTTTTCCGTTTTATTGCTATGAACGATTATCAAAGTCAATGGCCTTGGACGAACTTCATGAAGCCTGAAGATTGAAAGAGTCTAAATTTGTAAGGCTTAAAACGACTTATTCAGACACATTGTCACAGGCGGGAACTATCAATTTCGTCTGGTCGGGGGTACAAATTATAGGTAATTTGGAAAGAAATTAGGTTCTTTAAGTATTAGGAAGACGTCTTCAGGTAAAGTGTCTTAGGTTTTGGAGACTTTCGATAGAATTCCATCGGAGCGTGTACCTTTCGGCTTATTCATGGAAGTATGGGTTGTTTCTATTCTCTGTCAAGATGTTTCTCACTACGAATTTGTTAAAATTTCTGATAGACTTGTTCTGGTTGTTGATAGAGCTGGTTGTTTGTTATGTTGTTGAACTTTATGAAACTATTTTAACATTTATAGGAAATGGATCAATATAATAAAGTTGGTGACTTCAATTGTTTGTTTTATTTACACCTTTATAAAGGTACAGCATTGAACTGGACAGCAAAAGTGTCAGATATGTAGTAAATCTAATTATTTGTACAAAGAAAATGCTTCTTTTCTTCTCTTTCAACAATAAATCTGCTAGAAAAAGATGCATATTATGCCCTACGTTAAAGGAAATATATCAGTGAAATTAAATAGGTATCCTTTGGATTGAATGTTGTTAAAATCATATTATTTGGGAGCAGTTAAAGATTCTGCTCTAAAATGATTACAAGGGTTGAGTAAAATCAATATTCATTTTAATAGAAAGCTCTTATTATATTTTTTAAAAAATATTTTCAGTTTAAATGTATTTATAGAAACCTGATTCAAATTTACAAATATAAATAACAGAAAAATGCTTACAAAGCTCAATATATATAAAAAAAGTAATCTACATTATGAAAGTCAAACGCAGAGGTTAGTCATAAATAATAAGACACGACTTTAATATTTACAGAGAAATTGCAGAAGTCGTGGATATCAATTTCATTGGTATCTTCATATGTGCCTTGTGAATGGATGAAAAAAATGCAAAATTTAAGTAGAATAAAAAGATTAGTAGATGTTAATTAGAGTTGTTTTATCAACTCAGCAATTCAGAACAGCCACGTAGTCATTACAAATGTAATTATATTGATATCTTCAGTGACAACAGAATCCAAGGTTTTCTACATCTATATCCACCAAACAAAGGTAGAGCACTCGTTAGAATGTTCACATTCATATGTTAGAACAATTAATTAATTTAAAAATGCACATTTTTAATTAAGATGAGAAGCATACACTGTAATTTACTCTGTATTTTTTGCAGAAATCAAATCAAATCAAATAGATAAAATAAATCTAATTAGCTCAGTTAAAACATGATGATTTGAAAGAGACAAGAATTTTAATTTCAATGTCATTGTGTTTTGAATTTGCTATATTTGATAGTTCTGCAATATAGATAGTTCTATAATATATCTTTAAATGAATATGATATACAGAATAACAGTATTTTCTAAATAAGGCTATTTTTTAAAAAGCAAATTGCCCCTCTACGTATATTACAAGCTGGTTACATGCACAGAGTCTATGTTTGACTAAATGTTAACATTAGGAAAAACTCGTATCCAAATCTCCCTTTCTCAATCAATTCATAATTGTTTACAATTTCAAGTACAATACACAGGATGTTATAATACTGGCAATCTAAAGACTGCACAAATGGTATATTTCTCTTGTATGGAAAAACATTGCTATTAATTCTGATATTTATTTTAATTTATAATCTAAGGAGGAATCAATATATTTCAAAAGTTTATTAATATTCGTTGGCGAAATTACCATTAAATGAGTTTCAGACAAAGAAACTTTTTATTGTGCACTGTATCTACTATATATTTTTCAATCTTTAAGAAACAGTATTCTTGGTATTCTGAAATTGCATTTGATTAACTCAATACATGCCTTAATACAAAAAGTAGTTTACTTAATTCTGGTTATCTTAATCCGCTCAATGATTGCTAGAGACTGTGTTTACCTATAGAAGATTAAATTCCTACAACGTAACAATTAAGCGCTCTTGTACCTTCAGCATGCCAAAATAATGGTAAGTTTCCTTAGATCTCAGAGCGAATTCTTTTGAGATTGACTGACAACGCATTTCATAAAATTAACGTTTTCGTATTGCAATGTAATGGCTATTAATGTACTCGAATTAATTCCAGGGATTACAAAAGTTACTGTAGTGCATTAACTGCACTGATCAGTATTCCTTCTTAAACTGGGAAATGTGGTTGGATGTAGCTCGGGAAAGGTTGGAATCAGAGAAACCATGGGTAACTCACAAACGAGACATCTGAATTCCGGGATCGTTCATTCTACCCGATCAACAGCATACTCAAGTTCTATAGGTAAGGATGAAAGTTAAAAAAAAATTAAGATCGATTTACCTGAAAATTTAATGACTTTTTTTCTGTTACCTATATAAAAAGAAGAAAATAACTGAATACTATTTCTATCTGTGAAAAAAACTTACTGAAACTTTAGGCAGGAGAACAGGCTCCGGGGCCATAAAACTTAGACGACCTCACTTTTGTTCTCAGTCTCACTTTTACCAAAGGAATTAACAGAAGAAATACATGTATGAGATCTAGACTGAGATAAAAATGAGCTCATCTAAGTTTTATGGCCTCGGAGCCAGTTCTTTCTGCACAGAATGGCCTGTTTAAGGTGTTTCTGTAAACCAAAATATCATTTCTGTTGTTCAATGTACCATAGGACATTGCCTTCAAAATTGACATTAATTGATGTTATACTGCATGTTGTTTTACTTCTTATATTCAAATTAAATACTTTACTTATTGAGAGCGAAATTTTATCAAAATCATTTTTTTTTAATCTAGCCAAGGGAAAAGTAATCATTTGATATATCTGATGATTGTTTTGTTTCAACCTTGTCAGAGTATTGAAAAGTTTTGAAAGAAGTGTATGACAGCATGTGAACTTTTCAATGGGAAAAAATGGTCATATTTCTCACTAATGTCACACGTAGAAAACAAATATGTATACGGGATATTGAAAGATGCAAGGAAAAATCAATACATTGTTCAGGGAAGTGGACATTAAATTGAAACATCGGAATATTGAATTGACAGTAGTTTTTAACTCTGCAATTCAATATAATTGTCAAAATGACATGTTGTGTTTACAATATATTCGGAAGACGTATTCAGAACTGAACTTTCTGTGAAAAATCTGTCAGTTCTGTCTTTCTTCTAAAGAATGGATACACTTCTGTTAATTTGTTAAATAACATAAATATAAACAAGATTGGCGAAATTTTTAAATATGAGACACACAAAAGATTCATTCAAAATCGTGTTTTAAAAAACTTTTTACTACTTGTTCCCAAAACGCACAAAAGATAAACTGTTCGTTGTTTATTTCGTTCAAGATACATAACTCCATTGCAGATTATGACACGGTTTCTTTAGATAGTGACAGTGATACAGATTTGCCCTTCCGGTTCAGTTTTACACGATTGTCAAATCTTCCACCTTTACCCGGTATCCATCCTCTAGACTATAAAGCATACATGAATACACCAAGTACATCCACTGCCAGCACAAAGCAATCTCAACGCACCCTCAGATATGGACGACAGACAACTTTTCATTTGCCATTAATTTCGAACCACGTCTCTGGTTATCAGCATCTACATCCTGGTGGTGTTGTTACAGTGAAGGAAAAACCAAAGGAAAAGAAAAATTCTAAGACTGGAAGAAAAAAGAAAAAAAGTACCAAGAAAAAAAGAAAAGCTTTTCAAAAACGTTAGAAGTCTACGTTGAAATTTTTACCTGGACAAATAAATGTGTAATAAATTCATTGTTTTGATTTTGAATTTATCTCAGTGGCAATGTTTTGGTAATATCGTACCTACATGTATGCAATAGATACTTACACGTAAAGTTCAAGAAGCTTAAAATAAAAGGAACAATCTTTTATTGTATAGACATTTATTGCATGAAATGTAAAATATGAAAGACATTTACATTTTAACAAGAAAGTGATTGTTTCTGCATGTGTTAACGTTATCTAAATTGAATTTATTATTGTGGAAATTAACCGTCAAATGACTCGTCTAAAATATTCGTCCAAAATGTATAGCTTTATAGCTATTAAGTTTGCAGAATAATCATACTTTCCAAATCCAAATCTTATTATTCTGATTTATATTCAAACTGGTTCAAAAATGCTATTGGAATACTATATGTGTGTATTTAATGTGTCCGTAGAATTAGCTGCAATGTTTGAGAAAGTAGCTTTCTCGCTTTGTTGAGGAGGCTTCTTTGTGAAGAAATCACACATTTGTTTTCGAAAGAATTTTATAATGATAACAATAAAACCGATGATTATGATGATACAGACAACAATGGCAAAATAGATGGCCCAATTTGTGGACTTCTTTTTCGTTTTCGGAGTGTTTGCATGTCCCGTTCCTCTATTAGGTGGAGGGGCTGCAAAACAAAATATTTATATGAACGTAAATACGTATCTATTGTGAATAACATATACTTATAACAGAACTTTTCACAAATTTTAAGAATTTCGACCGAATCCAGTCCTGTGTCGTATTTTGACAAATAACAATTTCGATATTTCCGGCTCTCTGTTATCTCTTTGTCATGGAGATTAAAAGATTTTTCTTCATCTGATAGAAGTAAGAATGGAGGAGAAAATAAACACAGTTTGGCATAAAAATAATCAATCTACATGTATTTTGTAAAGAAAAGTTCGCTTTACCTGGCGTCGTTGATTGACAGATTTCTGAAAAAAAGTAGGATAATAAGGCGTGTTTATAATTGATTGATCAACTATCAAAACCAATCATACTTTCATATTGATTATTATTGACACGAATGAAATCTAATAAACAAAATTGAATCTTTACCATGAATTTCTTTTGACTTCAGCTTGAGAAATTCTGTATTCTTTGAGGCATCTGTGCAGGTATCGTTAAATAACCGAAAAGTTGCAGACGATTCGTTATGGGTGATTTCCTAACATAAAAATAGCCTTATAAAAAGAAAGATACTCCAACCAAATTTCAGATTAATTTACTATTTTAATTTTGGAGACAGAATAAGACCTCTAATTGGGATATATTTATAAGTAAAAAACAAACAAACAAAACAAAACAAAACAAAACAAAACCAAAAAAAAAAAAAAAAACGTGCGAATATGACATGTTTACTTATCTTCAAGTTGTTTATTACTAGCAATATTGCCTCGTATATGTTAAAGTTTTAACTCAAATGAAAGGAGTGGTTTTTCATACTCACAATACAAATAAATCCATGACCTCTTTTTGATATAGATAAAGTGTCAGCTGTCCACGTATACAAATAAGTGACGTCATTTACCGTTTCATGAAATAGACAGTACACCGAAAGGTTATCTAAAAACATTAGAACAAAATACTAGTTAGCTGTAGTATCAAGTATAAATACCTGGATTGGTACGTTAAAATAGAAAAGACTAGATGAAATCCCGCGCAAGCGCGGGGAATTGAATTTATACCACTACCGACAGAAAATATATTGTAGTTCTCTACTGACAGCCTACAGGCTTATAGTAGGAACAAATACTTTGTTCAAAATCCCGCATGAAGTAGATTTACCTATCCAACACCCCCCCCCAACCCCCATTTTTTGTTTTTGTTTTTTTTTAACTTGAAAAAATGCGATTTCATTAATTGACGTTTATTGTGAAACCTGTTATACTATGTTATGGATATTGTACTTCAGATGCTCTTATTTCATTTCCGTCAAGGATAAAAGCAACGAATATGCACATGTTACTAATAAATTGATTTTTTTTTGGGGGGGGGGTAAAAATTCACAGGTACTTGGGTCTTGGTTTATAAATATGTTTGTACCTTATTGATATGTAAAAATGTACGTTACTTTTTTACCTATCAATAAGGTACATACATATTTATAAACCAAGAACCAAGTACCTGTGTAAAAATTAGCTTTTCACGCCCTATGAATAGGCTGAGTATTTGATACAAAAGATTATAGCCCTCTCGGATTTTCTTTTTCTTTTTTTTTGGATCTGATATTTTCTGGCCTCCCCCCCCCCTCCCTGAAAAAAGGAGAGGGCTACATTATTCCAGCTATAAAAGATTGTATTCAGAAATTAACTGTGCATTGATTAAAGCGCAAAATTTTACATCTTTAATTGTATTTGAACATTATTTTATTCATTAATTTTCTATTTTCATGTATACAAGTTTATTACGAAGTACAAATTGTACTTCGGGTTCGTTGCCACGATGCGCTCAGTAAGGAATATATACAAATTTTACCGATAAATTAATTAGGAAAACCTACTACATACATGTATATGTTATAGTCTTTCGATATTTAATTATATTTACAACTTATATAGTGTTATCAGTGGTTTACCATTATTTCAATTATGACCATTTACACAAAAGCTTTATTTATGGTCATGTAGCTATAATCGCCTCGTTTTTTGTCCCTTAACATCGGGCTCGATGCTATATGATGTTCTAGAAGCTTCCGTCAATATAAAGATCGGCGAATGACGAAAATATTTTGCACATTTCCCTTTTTAATCGGTTATCACAACTTATTTCTTTTATATCATTTAAATCGAGTTTTGATTGAATAATTCAGTGATGACGTTTTATGTAATAAATAAACGATTGCTTGTTGTCAGTTTCATTAAAAATTGCCAGTAACTTAGATCCGCCAACCGGAAACGCCACCGTACTCACGTTTTAGCTATTTCATGGCTGTTTATAGCAAATGAAAGTAGACTTTTAATTTAATGTACGATACTTACTATGCGAGTGAAATCTAAATATAGTTTACGGACATCAGCTTGTGTCTAGTGTATTGTAAGAGGAGTAAGTAAGAACTCTGGTGCACCCGTTTCTGAGTTTATTTGCAAAATTTATTAATTTATAAGTATAGATGTGTATCATGAAAATAAATGTTGAGTGTAAGAATGATGATGTATGTCCTATGTACCTGGAATTTGTGTACTGGAATGGCAAGATGGACTTGTGATAACGAGCTGAGTGTTCTTCAAACATCCGTTGATACTACCATTTACACACACGTTTTCCATACCATTTTCCTCGGTGTTAAGGTTCGTAAAGGATTTCCGTAAAAAGTTGGGACACTCGATACTAACTATATCATCAGTCGACACTATGAAAGAAGTTTGTTGTCAAAAATCTGAAGCATTGTTTGTCTTTTTTTTAATTTATAAAATATGAAGGCAAATTTTCTTTTCTTACATTAACTCCAAACGCTGTAATGTATTTTTTTTTTATAAACACTTTATATTACGTTTGTAAAGAATTGAGTTCTGGAAATCATTTTCTTATTTTACATTTTGTTAAATCAAGTCTTAAAACTATTATTGTGTGGAGAAATTTTTAAAATAAGTAACCTAATCACAATAATTAACATTTCTTACCATTTTTGATTAGGCTATGCATGTTGTCTGTTGTCTGGGGAAGACTACAAACATCATTCATGGATACGTTTAAAAGATTTGAATTAGCATATACACTCTCGTTGACCGTGGACTCTATGGGTGTCGAAACGTAATAAATATAATTGTCAAATCTAACTTGTTCAAAACTAAGGCAAATGTACACGCTCATTTCCATGGAAAACACGTTGATATCTCTTTCAGATCTGTAGTAAAATGAGAAATAAATTATTTTACATATACATGTAGCATGCACTTTTAACATAATACTTACTGTAATTTTTATGCTATTGTTGTTGTTTGTTTGTTTGTTTGTTGTTTAACGTCCCTCTCGAGAGTATTTCACTCATATGGAGACGCCACCACTTGCCGGTGGAGGGCTGCAAAATACCTATACTTGGCACTCAAGGCCATTGAGCAGAGTGAGGGTTCTTTTTCGTGCCAACACCTACTGCGACATTTTTACGGTCACATGCGAAGAACCGGTCTCCACGTCCCTCAGTGGATTCGAACCCGCGACGTAAGGATCAGCTCCTTACTCTGCGACTGTAGAGCAGCTAGACGCAATAACCACTGCGCCACGCGGGCGACCAATTGTTGTTGTAAAACATATTAAAATCATATGATAATTACATTTCATCTTATTGATACCTTGTATATGATTGATATTCCATTCAAAACAATAGCAATAATTAAAGAATTAAATTCTTTTATGGCTTTTTGGATGTCGTCGGTCGTATAACAGCACCTGGCCGCGTGTTAGCGCAGTTAACGTGCGGCATGATAATTTTTCGCCACGGACAAGTGCTGATATACGACTGATGACATGCAATGCTTATAATATTTACACAATTTTCATAATGTTAATTTCATTCATCTTTATTATGAATGTAGCGCCTTTGAGAGCTTAACTGGTATGGTTAATAGATGCAAGAGCCATTCTGACGTAGATAGTTAAATATTTCCATTTCTAATTGTTTTATATGTGATAACTCTTTGAAAGTTAGGTGGAATGATTTCTTGATAATTCAACCGGAATGTAATTTCGTCAGGTGAAAGATCAGGAGCCTTATATGCATGTCAATCTCGTGCGGCTGTTTGTGTCTGACGTCAGTCGGCGGGGACTACTGAAATGAACATGTGAGGCCTCGTGTATTTAAAATCTATTAGACCGCATTTTTAGATTTATATTTACAATTTTATTTCACATATAAACGTAAATATAGGGAATCACTGTCTAGTTTGTTGGGTATGCCAGGGACATCAACGATAGCTGGAAACGTGGGATAATTAATGCATAACGGGCTTCGAGCGTTATGCAAATTATCCCACGTTTCCAACTATCGTTGATGCCCTGGCATACCCAACATACTAGACAGTCATTCCTTAAATATCGCAAATGAATATCGCGATGGAAAATGACAAATTAATCTTAAATGTAGAATTGTTATGTTTTTACAACAATCTAATAAAGTAATTGTTTTTAATTAGATTTAGCCAAAAATATACATTTTAGTATTTCTAGTGTATATAGTTCCTATTGTGTATTCTACCACGACATGACAAGGTTTCGTGTGTGCTATAGGGTGTTGAATGCTGTAGATTTCAAATAGATTTCATAAAATAAACTACACTGAATGTACATAATTCCATAGGTGACAATAGAAGAGAAAAAAGAGAACAGATAAAAGAAGAAACGCTAATTACTTGAGCAGGTAGTGTGTCCCATTATTTTCTGTACAGATGAAGTCGACTGACGTCACTCCAGGTAAAATGACGTGATAATCATAAATAACAGACTCGCTAAATCTTAGGAATCCTTTGTCAGAGCTGATCCACGCTCCTCTTAGATCCGCTGGAAACTCGCATGACGAGTCAGAAATTGCTGTAAAAATAATTCATTGGAACATTTACGGCACTGTGAGTGATTGATTTTGCAGACTCTTTAAACAACATTGATTCTGATTTGTCAATATCCATTATCCTTTACAATGTTTCACAAACTGGCTTCATTGTCACATAGGATATGTTAAAAATATACTATTAACCATAAACATGGACATAAATATAAATTAACAAAGCGATTGCTTTAAATAAAATAGCGATTTAAAATTGAACGTACTTTCAAAATCGATGATTCTGATGCTTTTTGTCACAAAATAATTCTAACTTAAACTTGAAATAATTGTGTAAAAAGTTGTATGCCTGAGAGAGAGAGAGAGAGAGAGAGAGAGAGAGAGAGAGAGAGAGAGTTACCTGTGACATCTACGAAAACATGTAGAAAAAATAACCACTTCATTTTATTCTGCATTTTCTTTCAATGATCCCAGGACACAGAATATTGATTTCCCTGGTTTATTACATTATGCATGAATTGACGACCTTTAAAATGAAAAAAAATACTCATAAAGGATAGCAGGAGCCAGAGTAACATTGAAATGTTATGGCAACACAAAGCACAATGAACATAAGCGGTGAATATAACTGCTAAAATACCCAGAAAAACAATTACGCATTTTAATAAACAACCCAGGTAAAAAATGTAAACACACTTTTATTTAACAATATATTGTGACATATACTAATATAAAAAAAATAAGAGAATGTTTACCTTTGTAAATTCTTATATGTATCACAAATCCATGATTTTTTCCTTCCAAGTTGTACACAATGCAATGACTAAGATATTCCCGATATATTTAATATTTATCTAAAGCTTGAACGTCTACTCCTTTCAATAAAAATATGTTCCTTTCATTCATTTTAATGGATCGAGGGTCCGTTATTCAGTTGGTCGAAAGCATGTTTATCTAACTGCATTATAATCGATCAGTTTTAAAGGTAAGCTAAATGCCATGTATTGTGCTTGAAAACGTACACACATTCAAACAGTGAAATATTTTAAATTAAATGTCCAAAAGTGTTGGATAAAGAAGAGATGAATGGAAAGCGATAAGGAATAAGCAGACAATTTAACAACAATACGGGGCCATTGTAGTGGTTGGTTTTTCATCAAAATGTCGCTTGTTAATGCATAAACAAATTTGAATAATGGGAGATAACTTTAAAAAATTGAGCAATTTACCATAAGATGCATTTTTGTGAAGGATATAAGCCTTAAACTGTCAAACTTATTAAAGAGAAAGAACTGATCGAGGCCAGAAGTGCTTAAATCATTTCTTTCTCTCACAGAATGCACAATATGATTTATATCCTTCTTAAAACATGGTCCTTTTTCTGTTTCCGGTAAAGATTTTTTACAGTAATGACGAATTCCTTTGAACAATAATTGTCTTCAAAATGTACCACTAGCTAAGCTATTTCTTTCACAATAAAATCAAGTGTCTTTCGTTCATTATTTAGGTAGATGCCAAAGGCTTTAAAACTTAAATTGTGCTGCATCATGTTCATGAAGCCATTATACACATCCTCCTCTGATAGTGATAGAATTAATTTTTGCTCAATCAAAATTTAAGGATGATGATAAACGTTCAAATACGAAGACTGTTCTACGTGATATTCTGGATAGAGAGATTGAGAATGCTCTGAAGCCAAGTTTTCAATTTAAAATGTACCTTCTCCACAACCACAATCAAAACATTTCAATTAAAAACCAAAATCCATCTGAATTCAAACATTTAATGAGTTTACTTATGCAATCTCTACAGTGTTCGGAAAAGGTCATAAAGTAAAATGTAAGATTATATTTCATTGTTTTAATGCGCTAGCAAGATGCCGATCCAAATGACACGTCATCGTCATCATCGTCCTTATCAGGTGTATATCTACTAACCACAGAAATGCTTGATAGTGGACTTGTTGCTCTAAAGATGGCGGAATCAAAGCTGTATAAACTTAGTCCATCTGGTCTCCGAATCCTTCCTCGCATGTAATCCACGATCGAGTCCGTGTAAATGCATGTTATCTTTGGAGGCGGTTGGATTGGCAGATTCTCGATACTGAACTCGGATTTGAACAGAGGTACGATTTGGATCGGTCGTTTAGGTTTAAAATAATTAACAGGTTTCGATGTGTTGACGATTGATCTTTTAGGGTTGAAATGTTGAGGTCTCACTTTCTCTCTTTTTCTTACATCAAATGCCCTTTCCTCTTTTCTCTTCTTCATATAAAGTTTAAGGCGTTTGAATAGCAGAACAGAAATAAAAATTACGACAATCATAAACAGTCCCAAAAGTATGAAGAGGTAGTTTAGGTCGGCTACGAAAGGAGCCTCAGTTGTTGCTAACAAAGCAAAAGAAAAAAATTGTGAAAAAGAATGTCATACAGAACCAATATTGATAAGAAATACATATAATTTTTTTAAATCTGAAATATTGACTTACTTACTTGGGAGTATAGTTTGACAGGAATCTAAAATAGAGATGGATGAGCTATATTTACTTAATATAAAGTGTTTCTAGACATTTTAAATGATAGTTTGATTAATATTGAAAATTAAAGCTGTTGTGAACAACCTGTGATGTCTTTGATCTCCACAGAAGCACTTGCAGATGGATACTCTGTAAAGTTTACAGAATTTCCACAAAAGTTTGGATTCTCTTCCAGAAACACCGTACCATTCAAATAATTCGTCATTTTCTGCAGATACATTATTTCAGTATTTAATATATGTGCTACACTTTCAGATACAAGCTACTTTGATTATAAATGTTCATGCCAACAAGTATTTTATAGTCATTATTTATTACGCAAAATTGACCTACAAAGCAGGAAAATCTGTAAGTTGTAGAAGAAATGGTCTCGTCATTATTCCACGCAGAAAAATACAGCTGACCATCAATAGTTTTCGAATAGATACACGTGTAAACACCGCCATCTACGATGAAACCAATAGGGTAACTTCTGCTTTATAACTCAAATTTAAAATAGATATTTTATCAAAATTAATATAAAAATGTCCTTTACCCGAAAGGGTTGTTTGAGTGCATCCATCCTGTGAGAAATTAAGCATAGTTTTATTCGTGCAGCCATCCAGTTGTGCTGTAGCACAGTTGTCTGATGTAGCCGAGTTACTTGTAAATGTGATGTTACTATACACCATCTGTAAGGTTTCAGGGCATAAAGTCTGAATTGCATTACTTTCCACCGCATCTGTGAAAAATGACAAAATTCAAGCCTTCAACCTTTAACTATACCAAGCGATCGTCAAATTAGAAACTGTGTTCCCGCGTTAACAGTGGACATGATCGAGTTTTTTAATTAATAATTTTGATATAAAACATATATTAAATTTGATTCGTCAAGCGTAAAACTGACAACATAAGCTCTAACAAAGCAACAACTGTTGGTATCAAATAGGCGATTAATGCTGACTATGCCCTACTTAACCGCAAAATTATATCTCCATAGATATATACACGGCATTGTTTTTCTTTCTTTTTGATTTATTCATCTTTTGTCTTTTTACCCTTTCGTAGTAGCGTTATGAAGTTGACAGGATCTATGTAGCTCCGTGTACAAATACTCTCCTGGGAATTAGATCTATCCTCAGCAATACCCACCATGTTTTCACGAATCAAATTATCAACAGCTAAAACAGAAATTATTATGGATTTGAATATAAAAGTAGCAAAACTTTATTTCTTAGAGCTTTTTTCTTAGCATACTTAAAAAATACTTTCTAGTTTTTTCTTAACTTTAATGGATTAATGTTGTAAAAAATTATTTCAATGAAAAAAAAAATAAGTTAAATACATGAAAGAAGTAAAATAATGGCTGTTCTCTTTCAACAAGTATTTTTTGATACCAATGGAGTAAAGAGAAGACAAAATTATATAAGTCCTTTCTGGTAGAAAAAAATGGAAAATTCTTGAGGTGTCATGAAATGGTTTCCTGTAATCCAAAGGTAACTTTGTATGTTTCAAATATGATTGTACAGTACCTGTTGCATGGTAGTAATAGTTTAACTGGTCATTTACATTATAGATATCAAGGCAGATATAAAAGAAGACGTTGGTTCCAAACAGTACATTGAAGTTGACAGATCTGCAAAAAATTGAAAGTTTCAAGTACTGTCATCACAGAAGAATTCATTTTTATTTTTCCAACATACTATTGTTAATGAGAGATATAAATATGTTAATGATAGTAGGCGTATTTGATAGCAAAAGTATTCTGCTTGAATTTTCCTTAAAAGAATTAACACGTAATTAAAATTAATTATCAATTATAATTCATATATATATTTTTTTAGAATTATTTAAACAAAAATAATTATTGTCCATTGGTATGTAAACATACTTGATTGTATAGCGATTCGTACTGACTTGAGTTAGACAAGTGAAATTGTAATAGTCAATCGTAGGATTATTCGGGTCCGCAGACGGAATGAACACTTTGTAGTTATATATAGTATTTGTTGTGATGGTTAGACTGCCCCTTTCTGCACTTGTCCATTCTCCAACCAAGTAACTAGGAAATGTGCATGATCCTTCTACACGAAAGATTGAAAAGCTAACAATGAATTTAGTAAATGTGACTTATCTTTTATAAAAAATTGGAAAAGTAAGAATCTAAACCATTTGTACTATATATTGTTCTTAATGTAATTGAATTCAATAACTTCAAAAATATTGAATTATATTTCATTTGTTGCAAACATTAAAGATGTTTTATTTTAAAAAAATGAGCAAGTTTGTCAACAAAAATATACTGAAAAATGAATACCTGCAAAAAGAATCAACTGTCCAAAAACAAATAAAATTGCACAGAAACACATTTTCATATTAAAATCCAACATCTTCAAGTTGAATCAATTAATTTGGATTTAATCCTAAAGAAGCACAACAAGATTTAAATTCTTCTTTCAATAATTTACAGTATACAGACTTTCCCTTGTCTTTTGTTAAAATATACATAAGGCCAAATTATTCGTTACCTTACTGGGTGTTGAGTATTTTCTTTGTTTTCATTTTACTTTATGGTTCATTGGTACAGGTATCAATTTTGACATTGTGCGCACCTTAAATGAAAAATAACTTGATACGGTAAGGCTTATTGATAACCACCCAACAGCTTCACAATGAACAAGTAAATGAGGAGACAGGTAAAATGTTTTCAGAATTAAAGAAGTTTTTTGAAAATATTTATGCAGTATATCTCCTTATTCTATCAGGGTTGTTTTTCTTCGTTATTTTTATCCTTTTCATTACAAAAAATTCGCATTTAAAAGCAGGAGCATCATATCTGAAATATTGATAAAAATTTCTCATTAAAAATTGACTGGTTAGAAGAAACTTAAATATTTACGTGGATACACGTTCTATAAGAGACTCTTCGAAAAATAACTAAAGATATTAAAAACACAATGATTTTATTTTCTTCAGAAACAAAACTGTCTTATGAACAACAGCTAAATGCATATTTCTATGATGTATCTCATCGGATTTCTGATTCAATATATTGTGTCGAAATAATTTGACACAGCGTTAGTCATAGGTCTTGTTTGCTTATAGTAGATAGTAGTTGATTCTTGCTTATAAAAATATTTGAAGGGATTAAAATTAAATTAAAAATGATTTTGACATCTTTGTGAGACACCCTTTGCCGGGTTAGTACGTACGCTAAATGATGATACATGTATATACGCACTTCACGCCTAAGAAAACAGGAAGAATGACCTGCGAAACAGATCAGATAGGTTTGTTGACTGTAGTATTTCCTGTTTTTCAAAACAAATGTTTATAGGTTAACTATTACATAAATTAATTGCACCAAATTGTCACAAACTATTGGAAAATATAAGCAGAACGCTAAATAGCAAGGACAAAGCATATTTTGAAGTTTGTTGAAAGTTGGGTAATACTATTTGAAGTATGATACACTAATAACAACTCTAAGTTATGTCAAACATACATAAGGCATGATATATGAGATGAAAATGTCAAAAACTAGAACAGCCCAGGCAGTAGTAACTTAAAGGTGTTCATGTGTTTGTCTGTAAACAATTTTTCAAAATGTTGGCCCGTCTAAAGTTTTGGCCTGCATAACAAAATAGTACACAAGCATAATACATAATCCTGTAAATGCTTCCTCTTATTTTGCCAAACTGTGTCGCATTGATTACAAAAACGCAAATTTCTGTGAATTTCTATAAAAAAGCTAATTCTCTTGCAGTTTACTTCGATTACAATTAAATCTTGGAACATAAGTAGACTATACAAAGACACATTATTCCATATACATATATCTGTTTTTGAATTGGACAAACAGTTTTGCCACGAATACATACATGTATTTCCCTGAGATTCTTTCAAAATACTAACCCTCTTACAGTTTTACCTTGCTTTCAGTAAGATTTGGTAATTGTCAACTACACTTAAGATAATAATTTGTTGGTTTTTGATGTCGGCATTGAAATTTCTACGAAATTCTATCAAAATGCTACAATAAATTCTCCTACACAATAAAACTTTAAACACAAGTATTTTATATCATGGACCATGTTAAAGCTGTGATGAAATATATGCTGCATTGGTGAATAGAAATAGAATTATGTATAAAATTCTTCATGACTCTACAGGTTTGTTCTTATTTCATTTACTGAAATGCATGTATTTATATTTATCAGTGATGTTATAGCTTCCGAAAAAGAATATGTCAAAATGCTAGAATACACCTCTTACAGTTTTGATAGGGATTGCACGATGCAAGTATAGAAAGCATTAGAATACATAATTCTGTAATTGTAAAGCTGAAAAGGTGTTCTCAAGCAAGGACCTATTTTCGATTCATTTAATATAATAAAAACCCACAGTTCTCAATAGAGTTCCCACCAGTCCAGTTTATATCCTATATTTCTGTTTGTGGGGTACACTCATAATGGTATACTGTTAAATAAATAACAAACCCCCTTATTCAGTATTGATCGACGTTGATGTCCAATTCATTGGAAACAGACAAAAAGTTACTGTTACCAGCAAAGGTACACTGTTTAAAATTGAAACTTAATTAAATGTTTCATTACGCATCAGGTAAGCACTGGATAGTTTACATTTAAACTTACAATGCCTTTTGGTTCCTATAATAGAATGACAAAATATGTACCAGGTGTAATCTAGTAGATGATTCATCATTATTGGTCAGTGCACCATTATAATATACTTAAGACATAAAGTTTATGTGTCATGTATTAATAATTCCTGATCTGATAAATTTCTGTTTATTTCTTGCATATAAATTATTAATATAACCTAAGAATATATTAATTGTTGTAGTAGAAACGATTATATCCTTTTTTCATTCTTAAAATAATTTGATGACTGCCTATCAATTAAATTCTTACTTGATTTTATGTTCAATTAATTTTAATTTGATCATTTTCACTTGGAGTTTGTTGATGCTCTTTGCTCTTCATATTTCACATTTACCATCTACGTTTATCTACCCTTAGAAGAATTTCCACAAACATACAGTTACACCCGTTCCTTAATATACAAACCACACAATAGATAGAATGTACATATTTCAGTAAAAGAGATAAAAAATTTTCATCTATTGTATTTTACAATGTATTACACTTTTTAAGTAGACCCCCAAATTCTGTATCTTGCAAGTTCATGTACAGGAAAAAAATCGAACAGGAAAATGCTTTTGATTTTTAAGACACATTTAGATTTAGGAAACGGAAGTTAAAGGAGATGACATTATCAACATTTTCAGTCGTGTAAAAAAAAATATCGCCATGCATCATCCTTCCGTAGCGTTTAGAAATTCAGATTTCGTCCATACTCACTCTGGGTCTGCAAATAGAGCTTTGATAATTAGAATACTAACATAGTACGCAGTGTTCTAAAGCTGTTTCTTCATAATGTTTTCAAAGCTTAGAATTTAGGAATATCGTAATTCTTGTGACACTCAATCAAGATGTTTTAATTTGCCCAAGTATGAACTGTGTTTTTCTATTGTTTTTCTCATCACATATTAAATTATCAATGCTTTAAATTAGATGACAATGAAACTGTGTTAAAAAAGTATTGAAAGTTTCTCATGGTTTCTCATCAATTCCGGTAAAAAGAAAATTCAGCTGTAAACCATACCACTTCATTCATGAAGAAATTAAAGCACCTTAGAACGAATGTGTATACAATGTCTCTTTTTAAGAGAAATTAAAATCCAGTGCGTTTATCGAGCTTTTACAGATGGTGTGACTTAAATTGATTAAAGTTTATTTAAAAGGCAGCTCTCTTGTAAGAAGTCATTTAGGTATACATTTCAAGTTTAGTGGAAATAAACAATAAATAACTGTGTCACGGAGGGGATGCTCCCAGTCAGAAATTTCATTTAACTATAAACTTAGTAGTTTCGCATATACTTTCTTTTGCATGCTCTATATTCAATAAATATGTAGTTGTGACAAAACTCAGAAGTTTTTTTTTTATTTTTTAAATATTTCATATATATTTTTTTTAATTCTCTTTTTTTTTTAATTTTTACTTTATTTTATTATTTTTTTTTGTAAGGGAGTTACTTGCTATTTAACGAGGATTCCCAGAAAAACGCGAACTTTTTCAATATTTCATAAAATACCAAACCAAACATATTTATTCTTTGCACATATTTTCGCTATTTTGACATAGATTTATGATTTGTTGTAATGCCATACGCATATGAAGATAGCATTCAGAGTATGTTAAAATGAGGGTGGACTGTGCATCGTAATTTTTCACTTTAAAAGGTAGCATTGTCAGTGATGTTTTCTTTCTTTGCAGATTACCAGTATACAAAAGTATAACTTCACTAAATTTATAACGATAAAAACTCTATGATCTGAAGTCATAATGTGTAAAAACTCTTTTATTTGACAACATAAATGACAATTTCAATTTTTATGATGTTATATGCACGCACATTTTCCTTTTCATACTGTCAAAAATGGCGACGTCGGCAATATTGCGGTGCGGGATATGAATCCTGTAAGAAGCTAAGGGGAAAAAAGATAAAGGCGATGGAAAGACAAATACGCAAGTCCCAGACTCTGTTTTTACCTGGCTAAAGCCTGGAAAGGTATGACGGTACATATTGTCGTTTTGTACATATTGTCGTCGGCGACAATATGTACCTACCCTCACTGCACATATTGTCGTCCATCTGTACATATTGTCGCCGGCTGAAAGTTACACATGTACATATTGTCGCTGGCGACATTTTGTGCCTCACCCTCACTGTACATATTGTCGCCCCACAGATATTGTTGCTTAAAGATTTCTTTTGTTGTTTTTTGGTAGTTCTGTGAATGCAATTGGTGTATGAATCACACTGAAGTGTCTCTCATGCTATTTTATGCAGCGTAATTGTGATGGTACCCGGTACATTTTGTCGTCCTGTTCATATTGTCGCCGGCGACGATGTGTACTGCTCATATTGTCGTCCATCAGAACATGTCGCATAACAATGCACGGCAATGCTCCATATACATGTAAATATGGCCAGAGAAACCAAAAACTTCAAAAATGGTCATATACACTTAATTTAATCACCGAAATATGGCTGAAATATTGCCGACTCGTTTAACAATAATAATCAATAAATCAGTCTATATTAATATGACTAATCATTGCTTTGCTGTTTTTGAGAAGATACCTTTTAATAGAATTTTCCCATATATTCCTAAGTAAAACTTTGATTGCCCATTGTGGCCCCACCTTAGGCCCGGTCTGATTTGAAGATACTTGAATCTGCGCTACCTGAGGATGCTTCCATATAAATATCACTAATCACGGGCCTACTGCTGTTCTCATTGTTGGATCCAGAAATTTCAGAATGGGGGAGGGGGGGGGGAGGGGTCTGAATTTTTTTTGAGAAGCAAAAAATTTTAAAAAGTCATTTGTATGTTAAGGTGTGTACTGTATATGTTAGATAAATTATCTAATTATGAAATTTTACCTGTGGACTAAATTGAGAGTATAAACACCTTAAACAAACATAATTTGCCAAAGCAGAAAAAATATCAAACCACGAGAGCGGAGAAAGGTGTGCGCCGGTGCTACATCTGTCTGGTTTTTGAGAAGATTTTTAAAGGTTTTCTGTATATATTTCTAAGTAAAACGTTTATCACCCATTGTGGCCCCACCCTACTCCTGGGGTCATGATTTTAAAAAAATTGATTCTGTTTTTGTTTGTTTGTTGTTTTAATGTCCATCTCGAGAATTTTTTTCATTCGTAAGTAGACGTATACTTTAGACCTATACTTGGCACACAGGGTCATTGAGCTTTGAGGGGTCTTTTTCGAGCCAGCACCTCAAAATTGAACTAACGCTATGTAACGAAGCTTTCACATAAGTATCATCTCTTCTGACCCAGTACTTCTTGAAAAAAATTGAAAGATTTCCCCCCTAAATATTCTATGAAAAACTTTGATCACCTATTGCAGCCACACCCTTTCCTCCGAGGGACATGATCTGAATGAAACTGAATCTACACTTCATGATGAAGCTTTCATATAAGTTTCAACTTTTCTGACACAGTGGTTCTGAGAAGATTTTTAAAAGATGTCACTAAATTTTCACTAATTCTTAACTATACTATTCTACTTCTGCATGGCTCTTCATTTAAACAAACTTGAATTCCCTTTATCCACCGATGCTCTGTGACAAGTCTGCTTGAAATGACCCAGTAGTTCTTGAGAAGAAACTGAAATTGTGAAAAGTTTACAGACAGAGGAACGGTCAGACAATATGTGATCAGAAAAGCTCACTTGAACTTCCAGTTCAGGTGGTCTAAAAATGTCAACCCTACAACAATTATGTAGGCACATGATTGTATATACGAATATCATAAAAAATAATTTTTAAATAAACATTACTACTGAACAAAAAAAAAACAATCTAATACATATATTCAATCCCCAAGCATATATTACAAGTAAAAAGAAAAGGCCGATTTATCAGTTATCTTAAGAATCACAGTATCCTGACATATCGTAGTGATGTACATCAATCCTGGACACAATTTTCTGACCAAAAAGTTTTCTCCCTACAGTATTGCGAGAAATGGTGCCTGTCTCCCTTCGTGCTTGTGTTTGTCAATCTCTCTTTCCTTTTTCAAGTAAATATTCGTCAAAACAGTATATCGACGACAAAATGTGCCGACCCTGACTGTACATATTGTCACCGACGACAATATGTGCTGGTGCTTGACTGTACATTTTGTCGTCCATTATGCAGGAGAAAAATAAGGCTCGTCTCGGTACATTTTGTCGCCGGCGACAATATGTACCGATGGACGACAAAATATGCAGTGAGGGTAGGTACATATTGTCGCCGACGACAATATGTACAAAACGACAATATGTACCGTCACAACAGGTCATCCATGGAAGAGGCGTTGAAGACAAACTTAAAAGTCAGCGAGAGCTCCTAAGCGTCATGGCTGTTTAACTTCTGATGAAGTTGAGATCATGATCGAAGTTGGAAAATTGTCTATTCAAATAATTTATTTAACGATCTTTCGAAAATTCAAGTATGCCAGAGATGGGTACCTCGGTTGCTAACTGAAAATCAAATGTAGTATAGAATTTTTGTATCAGCCGATTTTTTTTTCATATTCTAATGAAAAAAAAACCCCACAATTCCTAAAACACTTCACAAGTGCCACGAAAACGTTTTGACGTGGTTGGTGTTGCGCCGACTGCTACTACTATATATATAGTATGTTAATTTCGTTTAACTGAGAGAAATATTGCTCATTTTCAAGATAATTTCTCTGTAGAGTTATAAAAAATGTTGATTATGGTGCGTGCTAATTTTGAACCTTATAACATTATAATTAGTGAAACAAAAAATATTGAAAATGTTCGCGTTTTTCTGGAACAACCCTAGCATAAGAAAACAAGAGGCCCAAGGGCCTTAACGGTCACCTGAGTACAATACAACAATTTAGAGGATCCACAATCTAATTAAAATTAGATGTTCCGAATCCGCTACCGCTTCTCAAACATCTAACAACATCCCATTAGAGGTCACGTCAGAGCGACCTTTCGATTAGGAATAAACATAAAAATTTTGGCCAATCAGATTCAACCTTCTGTTTACGATCCACGGCTACATCTTTACATTATTAATGCTCAGTAGACTGTTTTACGTTGAATTAAAGTAATTTTGGTATAAATTGAACGTACATTGTATAGTCCGCCAATCTGGCATTCTTACCTGAAAAATGCAAACGAAAATGCATAAACTACATGTATACATCTTTACATTTATATATAGCACGGTCTTTTGTTTACTACGAAACCCCTCGGGCGTTTAGTGTGGCAGTAAAAAAAACGCATCCGAACTATAAGCCAAGATTTCAGAGACGGCGATTTCATTGGGTAATCGAAAGGTCGCTCTGACGTGACCCCTAATGGGATGTTGTTAGATGTTTGAGAAGCGGTAGCGGATTCGGAACATCTAATTTTAATTAGATTGGAGGATCCATAGAGTATTAAAATGAAATGAAAGGTGAAGCTTTGTTGCCCAAAAGCAAGAAAAATAGGGTGATCAGGATCAACAAAATAATTAGTCTACTATTCATTAACAGTTCATAAATTAGGTTCTAATCTGTTCCCCATTTATCACTATCACCATACAGTATATTAACAAACTATCAGTACTTTTGTACTATTTTAATTCCTTGTTGTAATCTCTTACATTGGCCTTCCTTGGTCTTTGATGAACATTTAATAAGACAAGTTATTTTTGTCTCATTTTTATTTATCTATTACTTACAAGTCCACATGATCATTAAAACTATGAAAATACTTTTTGTATTATACAATAAAAATTCTTGCATAATTCTCTTATTCTATTAATTTTTCAAGTACATTATTTACAATGATTAATTATCAAAAGTAAACGGCAAAGGGGAATAACTCCTCTCAGTAGAATGCAAATTAGTTGAGCCCTGGCTAGAACCAGAACACTTGACCAAATGGTCCAGATGTTCAAAAATCTGGTAAAAATACCCTTCCTTATTAACAACTTTTACACTTTTCGCCTCTGATATGCCCAAATGCAGAGAAGATTTTTAAAGAAATAATGCATTTTCACTACAGATTCACTATATTATCAATAGAGCCCCTCCCCCCCTCCCCTTCACCACCGAGAAACACCAGAGCCTCTCACCCTGGGACCAGAAGTTTCAAGTTTGGTCATCATAAGTAATCACTTTGTTTAACCGCTTAACATTAAGGAGCAGACAGGATCATTTAATAGAATTAATGCATTTTCACTAGATTATCAACAGCCCCACCCTTATACCAGCACATCTGACCCAGGGGTCATGCAATTCACTACTCTGGAAGAAGCACTCTTGCTCATCATAACTATATACTTAGCTTCTTTGCTTTTTAACCAGAAGCAGGAAAGAATATTTTCAAAGAAATTTTGATTTTTCACTATATAATCAATAGACCCCCCACCTCCCCTTTGACCAGGACCCTTGACCCTGGGGCCATGAAATTCACAATTTTAGAAGAGGCATCCTTGCATATCATAACAATGTACTTAGTTTGTTTAAATAGTACCCAGGGGCAGAGAAGAAGATTTTCAAAGAAATAATTCACCTTCACTGTAGGAGCTATATAGCCCCACCCTAGCACAAGAACCTTTGTCCCTGGGGCCATGAATTTCACAATTTTGGAAGAGGTGTCCTTGCTTATCATAATAATGTACTTAGTTTGTTTAAATAATACCCAGAAGCAGAGAAGAAGATTTTTAAAGCATTAATGCATTTTCACTATATAATAAATAGAGCCCCGCACTAACATCAGAACCCCTGACCCAGGGGCCATGAAATTCACAATTTTGGTAGAGTTACTCTTGCTTATCATAACTATGTATTTAATTTGTTTAAATAATACCCAGGAGTAGAGAAGAAGATTTTCAAAGAAATAATGCACTTTCACTATATGATCTATATAGCCCCCCCCCCCAGCACCAGAACCCCTTACCCTGGGGCTATGAATTTCACAATTTTGGTAGAGTCACTCTTGCTTATCATAACTATGTATTTAATTTGTTTAAATAATACCCAGGAGTAGAGAAGAAGATTTTTAAAGAAATAATGCACTTTCACTATATGATTTATATACCCCCCCTCCCAGCACCAGAACCCCTGACCCTGGGGCCATGAATTTCACAATTTTGGTAGAGTCACCCTTGCTGATCATAACTCTGTATCTAATTTGTTTAAATAATACCCAGGAGTAGAGAAGAAGATTTTCAAAGAAATAATGCACTTTCACTATACGATCTATATAGCCCCACCCTAGCACCAGAACCCCTGACCCTGGGGCCATGAATTTCACAATTTTGGTAGAGTCACCCTTGCTTATCATAACTATGTATTCAATTTGTTTCAATAATACCCAGGAGTGGAGAAGAAGATTTTCAACGAAATAATGCACTTTCACTATATGATCTATATAGCCCCGCCCTAGCACCAGAATCCCTGACCCTGGGGCCATGAATTTCACAATTTTGGTAGAGGGCTCAATGCTTATTACAATCATGTCAACAGTTTGACTGCTTGATGTCCAGGAGTAAAGAAGAAGATTTTTAAAGATTGCATTAATTTTGATGGTTTTAGCCCCACCCCTCAGGCCCCAGGGGGGCAGGGACCATGAAATTCACAAATTTTGTTCCCTTTCACACATAGATGACATATGCAAAAATTGGCTGAAATTGGTTCAGCGGTTTCAGAGAAGAAGCTGAAAATGTTCAAATGTTAACACACGACGCACGACGGACGACGGACGACGACGGACGAAAACAGATAGCAGTAGGTCACCTGAGTGACTCAGATGACCTATAAAGGTAAAAAAAAAGTACCCTTTTCTTTGATTTTCAAACTTCTATTAAGCAAGATGTTTTATATTTTATGTATTATTGATATGCGAAAATTATTCCTAAAAGCTTAATGTTTATCTCCAATGTGCCTAAAAGATATCTCAAAGGTGACAATTAGTGACAATCTTATTTTATTTTTTTCTTCTTCAGTGAAATTGTATCTCAGCTGGGAGGAGATTTGTTGGTTTGTTACTTCCTTGTATTCACTAGGAAACGAGAAGAAGAAAATCATATAGATAATGTTGAACCAAAAAAAAAAAAAAAAAAAAAAAAAAAAAAAACATCATGAATTTATACTTGTATCCTGTTGTTCAGAAGTATCTATATCTATAAATATTTGTTAAGCCGATCTGCTGTCCAAAAATACTGTACAGTTGTCAGTTAAATAACTCCAAGACAAAATTTGATCAGATTCAAAAATACAAAAATATATATGGAAAGCTAAAAAAAAAAATATCCGAAAACTTCCTTGCATGTACGAGCTACATGTATATAACCAGGTTACTTAATTACCTTCGACGTTTAAACTTATTCAATCGTCATTCAATCCAGCTCTTACATTTCATATTCAAATTTTCATTCATCTGAAAAATCAAAAATATAACACGTATGTTATCTTAATTTAATAAGAATTGGGACATTGAAAACATATAGAAGATATTTTGAGACTTGAAGCAATATTATATCAATCTTCAAAAAAAAGTTTACTTAGCAGTGCAAAGATGACTTTTGGACATTTTCATAAATAAAAAATATATCTGAAGTTAAAAAAGGTATCATTATTTGTAAAATAAAGTACATGTATTTAAAACCCATTGTAAGAAATATTCCAGTCAAGTATACATCCAGGAAGCAGAAAAATAAGAAGGGTGTAAACATATTTTTTTTTAAAGATTCTTCAACCGTAATGACACATTCCCAAAAATAGAAATTCATAAATGACTTGTTTCCACATTATGTCTTAAATACATTATTCAATATTTAGCGATATACTAGTAAACCAACCGATACACCAATATAAATGTATAGTTCTTTGTAACTTTCCTTATTTATGACTCACTCACCCGGAAATGATACTATATACATAAGTACATGTACATCACGTGTATGTTTAGTATTTATGCCGAACTCTATATATCCTTATACATAATAATGAACGTACAAACAGACAGGCTTGTCACTCTCATATCTCAGCTACAGTATGAGCTTGACTCAACAAAAAGAAAACTTCAATCAGAAAAAGAAGAAAAAGAAAAGGCATTAACGAGGTAAAATAACTTATTTTGCAATATTTTGTCAATAATATTTTTTAAAGCTGGACTTACCTTAATTTAAAAAGTGAGAAGGGATACTGTACAAGAAATAACAAAAGAAAGCAGTGTAACGAAATTAAAACAAAAAATACTTTCATATTTTCAAATTGGTTTACAATTACATTTTCAGATTGAGTTTTATAGCTGGATCTAAGCTCACTCATAATAATCCAGCAATTTCTGACCTATCTGATGAAAACAGACCACAGAAAATTGGTGAAAAGTTCAATGAACTATATGACAATCAATGGACAGATTCTATAGACATTCTCTCAGAAAGCATGGATGAGAAAGAAGCGGTTCTTAAAATTCGATCAGTACTTGAGGTAAATAAAATTCATTAATTTTTTATTATCCGCTTGGAACTCTTGCATGTATGTTTGCAAAAAAGTCTGAAATTTTCTGCCGATAGATTTTTTTTACACAAGTATTGAAAAACTATTGAGATGATTTTTTTTTTATTTTACCAGTGTAGTTTCAACGAAACTTTTTCTCTTTGTTTTCAGTATGTTTACCAGAAAACAAAACGTGCTTCTGAGGACCAGTATCGAAGCTTACAAAACGCACTGTTCCAGGTAATAAACATAATCAAGCAATGTTTTTTTCCATTTAATTGAGAAAGAACAATAATTGATTCGATGTGCATTATTTATATTTTCTGTTGTAGAGAGACTTGAGGAATTCGGAGACAAAGAATTTCATTGCAATTTACAAGAAAATTAGTGAACTACAGAAGGACGTGTCCGAGTTGTCAATTAAAAATGAAAAGCAGGTTTGTAGTACTGTAAATTGTATATAAAAAATAAAAACCCTCTAAGCATTTAAAATCATTTGATCTGGAAACACTTAATAATAATGTTAGCTTTGCATTCAGTAATGAAAAAGTAATATAAGTATTTTTATTTTCAGTTTTTAAGAGAGGATTCAGACTTTATGCTGCCATTTGAAATTGTCATGAATTGTTGTGAGTCATTCGTGGACATGTGTATAGAACTTTGTTGGATGATGCATGTTCAGGATCCGCCAATGGTTTTAGATTTTGGTTCATCGGAAATAGTAGACAAAAACATGTTTAGACTTTTTACTAGAAGTGGTGAGATTGTTGATTTTGTTGTGTGGCCTGCTGTCCTTCTGCACGAAAACGGACCTCTTGTTCAGAAGGGTGTTGTCCAACCCAAGAAAACGTCAAAACAAAGATAGTTTTTGTTGATATTGCAAAGTTATTTTTAAGTAAAATCATGTGCCAAAAACTGTTTATACAACCTTTTAGTTATTTGAATAGTTTTAATTTTACAATATTTTCTTCAGTGCTTTAGCAATTGTTTGGAAATAAAAATTTTCGTCTCGATGACTCTGATTTGTTCTGAGAGGGAAAAACTAAAAAAAAAACTGAAAAATAAAATTTAATAAAATTCGGTCATTCGCTAATTCTAATGTATTTCCTTATACATTATGTTTATGAAACACAAGGAAGTACCGCGCGCCAGCCATTCTCAGACTGGAAAACATCTAATTGGAAATAGTTATAAAACAACACATACAGGAAAATGGTCATGAATACTATGTAATTCTAAGCTTATTAGCAAAACTTTAAAATTCCAAAAATAACATAACATTTTCCTGTTTGGTCTGTATTTTGAGATCCTCTAAGGCTTATAATTTTAAAAATACTTTTAAACCACTCTTAAGGGCATATAATATAAACACAAATTTTTATCAAAAATCTTGAAAATAACAACTTTAGTCATGTTTATATAAGTAAATCGTATAAGTTTAACCGCATAGATTTTCTTTTTACTTTTAAAATTTTACAAGAACTGGATTTAAGGTGACAAAAATTTGAATATTTCAATAAATATTGTTGCAGAAAGGTAGAATTTTGAACATCGTCGAAAGTTCACAATTTCTTAATTGTTTAGAAATTTATTATTCTAACTATTTATAACCAAAGTAAGTCAATAAATATATACCAATCCAGGCATCCATTTTTGTTGGTATCACCTGTCCTTAATATTAGTGTGAAAAGATTAAAAAAACCATTATTGAGAAATCAATCAAATCTTTTTATATACTGGTATACACACCAGACTGGGTAATTAAAGTAAAATGTAGTATTTATATACTCTCCGCAATACTGTATTGAGTATCAACCTTGTCTCCTTGGCCTGTGAAAACTTTGATGTATAACACTTTTATGTAACAAACATGCCTGAGAAAATTGCAATGTATACATATTTTTTTATGTAACTAACATTTAAATTTATATTTCAGTTTTAAATACAGCAGGATACTGTTAATAAAAGGACAGTAAAACTTTTTACATATGAAACAAGCAGTAAAAAAATTACTATGACATTTATCTTGATTTGGCTTTGTATTTACTGCCATCTGGTAAATATAAACCTTACAATTATACTTCATTATCTTTATTTTGAATTTATAAATTAAATTTATAAACAAATTTTGCATAATGACTAAAACTGTCAATTTACATGTATTAAGTAGGAACAGATCTATCTTTTGTGAATTCTTCGATTATCTTGTACTCAAGTATGAATTTCAAGTATTAGTAGTATTTTAATTTATTAGGATCCAAGGAGTTTCTAAGTATTAAATTAAACCACCTTTTTACATGAATGGCAAATAAAACAACTTCGATCACACTGTTTTCTTTTGAGCTCTTTAATAATTTACTATTCAAAATTATTTTAATATATTTTACTTTTAATCGATCTAGACCTTAAAAGATTGATTTTATGTTGTTTTACGTCCCATTCGAGAATTTTTCAATCATATAGAGACGTCACAATATACTGGTGAAGGGCTTCAAATTTAGACCTTTACTCGGCACTTAGGGCCATTGAGCAGTGAGGGATCTTTATCGTGCCAACGCCTGCCGTGACACGGGGCCTCGGCTTTTAAGGTCTCATCCGAAGGACACACAACTTTCACTTCTGAGTGCCGAGTGCTTGGCGAAGGAACAGTTGCTACCTATTTTTTATCGACTTTGGTCAGTGGCGGCCGAGATACGAACTCACGAACGAGCGCTCTACCGACTGAGCTACCTTTTTTGCTTTTTGAAAATTTGCTTTTATTATTGGTGAAATCATCAAAATTTGCATCAGAGAGACTCTTAAGAGCTAGGTTAATAGCGTTATATTTAGTACAGCAATGACCTACAACATGAGGGATATGGGTTCTGTCTTCATGTAAAGAAAGGTAGTAAGCGGTATGGAAATGTTAATTATGATCTCTCATTGGTAACACCGTGTTAAATGTTAATCCTATATGTAATACTATTTTTTTCTGAGAATATTAACCAATGTTAATTAGTTATCGTACTAAAATATGCAATATCTTCTGTATTTACTCATTTTCATTAGACAAAATAAACTTTGATATTATATAAATGGTCAAGGTCAAAAAGGACATTAACTTCCGTGATACTAGAGATTTGAAAGTTTGCAAAACAACCACTTTGTTTTAATCTGGCCTCAGGTCACTATTTATTTCTTTTTCACGGTTCAAGCCTTTAAAGATATTGGATATATATATAGAAAGAGAGAAATGGAATACGATTCAGTGTAAATAGAGCTGAATACGATTGGTAAAAGGGGGGTTTATCCTTGTCCGTCATACTTTTCCTCGTTGCCTCATTTCTGGAGTCCCTGGCTAAGTCTATTTCCACTTCACCAAGCATACTTTGGTAAATAGGTTTCAGGCTTGGGCCACGCCAATCACCGAAAGGAAATAATTTAATAATACGTTGAGGCCTCTTCTCAAAAACCACTTGGCCAGAAAAAAAACATATACTTTTAAAAAGCATCTTTATTGAGTTAAAATTTCAGTTTGTTCAAATCATTGCCCCCTCCGTGGATAGGCCAGAGCAACAATGAGGGTTAAATGTTTTACATGGGATCATACAAGAAGCAATCTTTAAAAAAATCTTCTAACTAATAGCTTAACTTCATTAAGTCACATTAATATACAAGGAACACATTTAGCGAATATTTCATCTTTCTTAATCATGACCCCTATGGCTAGGGCGAGTACTCGATAGAGGGTCAATGTTTGACAGTAAATCAAATTCGATATATACATGAAGTTCTTCAAGAAAAAATGTCTTTCGAGACCATAAATATGCCTGATTGATCAGGCTTACCGAAGGCGTGTATGGAAAAACATATATTAGTACGCAAGCATCACCATGTAGTCAAAAGTTAAATATAAGCATGTCGCCAACTGATGCTAGGCTAGCATCATAATGAAAAGGGCGAAGATAACGAACAGTGATCGATCTCAAAAAATATATAAACAATACAATTCTGTGAAGAGGGCATACCCACCGTAAGCCCTATGTATTGGTCAGGTATAATGAACATTCCGTAGTCGATTAAACTTTGAAGGGAATATATGATAGACGACTTCTAAAAATCTTCGTCTGAAGAATAGCAAATCCACATTTAGACCTATTGAAATACCAGCATCATCATGCAATGTAGTTTTAAGTTCAAATTATTTATTGCTTACAAGAGTAAGGCTAACTACACATTTTACACAATTCTGATAAAGGCTATGAATGTTCCCCTTGAATATCTTGAAAATCAATGTATGTCACATCACATGCATTGAACAATACACAAAAAGTTTTTATATAAATAGGTAAACAGTGATTGAACTAAAAAAATCTACAAATATTACAAATCTGGTGTTATACATGTGACGAACAAAGAAGTAAGAATGTTATTTTATTATCAAAACATAAGTTGTTTATGAATAGTTTCCAGTGATATGATAAATGTATTTCCTTTTATATAACATGGAGTATTTACGTACTCAAATATTTAGCTAATTTGAACTTTCATATTTATTTACAAAAAATATCTTATTGGCCTTCAGAACAGCAAACATTAATAAGTTATCACCTTATAAAAATTGAATAATATTTTGTATTATTTAAAATTGTTTACGGGTACATTTTCTGGTAAGAACTAGAAAAGTCAGCATTATATAACATTCAAAATTCTAGATTTTACTGGTTCCCACGTCACGTGGTTAAAAATATGTATATAAACACGGCGAGTGTAAATGGTTACGCTAATCGAAATACAAATTTACAATGGACTGCAACGCAACAAACCTTGTCACAATTATTTCCCAGCTTCAATATGAACTGGATGTCGCTAAAATGAGATTGCAGGTGGAAAAATCGGAAAAAGAACAAGCTTTGACCAGGTACTTCCTTTTTAATGTTATCTAATATGAGCTCGAGTTATCTCCTTTTCATTGTAAATCGTTTATCCATTTTGAAGCATGATAATCATAACATTGAGAGAAATCGTCTTTTAAATTAAACTTGTTTATTCTATTGTCTTTACAGGCTTAGTTCAATAGCTGGATCTAAGCTTGCATATAATAACCCAGGCATAACCGATCTATCAGACAAGAACAGGCCACAAAAGCTAGGAGAGAAGTTCAGTGAACTCTATGACAATGAATGGACAGATGCCATAGATTCTCTCACAGAAACTATGGAAGAAAAGAAGGCCATTTTAATGCTACGAAACGCTCTCAGATATGTGTACGAAAAAACGAAGAAAGCGTCCGAGGACCAGTACCGGAATCTTCAAATGGCTTTGTTCCAGGTAAATGTCTGTTTAAAAAAGGACACGTCATGAAATGAAATAAAGAATTGTGTTGTATTATTTCCAATTGAAAAACTTTGTCTAATTGAATTTGATTTTTGAGAATTTTTAAAAAATCATTTGTCTAAAATTCAAATCATTTTATTTTAGAGAGATCTAAGAAATTCTGAGGCACAAAGTTTCATACAAATCTACAGAAAAATCACTGAACTACAGAAAGAGGTTTCAGCGCTCTCCATCAGTAATACCAAGCAGGTAAAAATCATACTTTTTCTATTTCATATACAGATACTGTTATAGTCCTATCCCCTCCTCTACCCAATGTGGCATAAACTATTATTCAACTTATTTTTATGTGCATAACTCTTTAAATATCTAAAAAGAAATATATTGATAACAAAATAATAAAAATCGAAATTCAGTTTGCCCTTATTATTATGACAAACATATCTATTAATGAAAATCTAAATTCCGTTTACCCTTATTATTGTGACAAACATATTTTATTAATGAAAATCTAAATTCTGTTTGCCCTCATTATTAAGACAAATATATCTATGTACTCTGTGTTCCAATTACAGTTTTTAAGAGACGATTCGAACTTTATGCTGCCGTATGAAATCGTTGTGAACTGCTGTGAACCATTTGTTGATAAATGTGTGGAACTTTGCTGGATGATGCATATTCAGGATCCACCTATGGTTTTAGATTTTGGATCTTCAGATATCGTAGACAAAAACATGTTTAGACTTTTTACTAGAAGTGGCGACGTCGTTGACTTTGTTGTGTGGCCTGCTGTCTTACTGCACGAAAACGGGCCTCTGGTTCAAAAGGGTGTTGTCCAACCTATAAAGACAAAATCAAAAACTAATGGAAAAGACCGTTGATAATCTCAACAAATATCAATAATATTACCTATCCTTTGTGGAATGAGTACATTTTCATGCAATATGATGTCTCAACGACCTTGAATTCGGAAGTGATCAATTCACTGTGAGCGACGATCAGTCTGTGGACATGCCATTATATAATGTAGAATGACCAATGTTGCGGGGAAAAGCACAATTAAGTCTATACTCTCTAATATTAAAAGCGAAATATGAATATTTGAATTTTTTAAATGTGCCAAAACTTTCTATTTATTCCTTTGTTTTTATACATGTTATGTTGTTTTATTTTTCTATTTTTACAAATAAAAAATAGTTTGGAAAAAACGACACTTTTATTTCTTTGTGGATTGATGAATAATTACCAACTTATTTTAAACTAGTACATTGACTTGCATGTAAGGAATGAACAACCTAATTAATCATTTTTTTAATTTAATTTGCAGTTTAAGTTTATATGAAACAATTGTGTTAATTAGGAGTATGTTACCTCAGTAAAATATAAAAACAATAGAATTTATGATTTTCTGAATGAAAAAAAGTACTCTGATTTTAAATGAAAAGGGTGAATGTTATTAACCTTAATGGATCTCATAAATTCTTAAACAATACGAATTGTGAACTGAGCCCCTGGAAAAACAGAGGAGGGATCAGGTGCCTCTGAGAAGTAAGCAACCCCTGTCGATCGATCTCAGCCTTGTGAATTGATCAGGAAAATGGAATTTGTAGTCAACAGTTGTGTGAGTGGAAAGGTCTTATTGGATGAAACGTCAGTGTAAATACGACCCATATAGGTTCTATTTGCAACAATATATCGAAATGATGACTTTTAAGGGGATTGTTGAGGTCGTAAATCATGCATTTATGCATCTCATGTACCATTTACACGGTTTTGAGTGAATAAATTGATTGAAACTTATTTGTCAGAAGTGCCTCGATTTAGAAATTTATCGTTCTCAGAACTTGTTCTTGAATCGGTTGGGAGACAAAACACCACATTCAAATGATACTGGAATTTTACTGCAAAAATAGGGGAAGATGACGATGGAAAAGCTGGTCATCACGTTTGTCATAAAGTTTTGTTATTAGATGGCCGTTAAGCCTTAAGTCAAACATCCAAATATGAAACAAATATGGCAGACTCTGTGGTGTCTTTTATTTCGAGTTCTTTGAGAATTGTCGAGTCGACATATGAATGAAAAAAAATATTTTGAATTAATAAAACACCGTCGTTGTCTATATGTCGAATTGAATGACACAGCGAGAGTTTTCTTCTCAAACAGAAGTTTTTTAAAATAAATTCTGCTTCATAATAATTTTATTTAAGGGGCCGGCTAATAAAATAGCACAAATTAACTGCCCATAAAATTCCAACAGATAGTTCGAAGACCTTGTGTCGAAGGACAACATAGATATTGTGAATTAAATACTTCAGCATCTTGTTGATATAAACTTCAGTGTGCTTGTGCGTAAAATCAGAATTTTTTTAACAGAGTAATTTCGTAAATGACCAATGACAAGGTATGAAAATTTCCGAGTTTCATTTTTCTTGAATGTTGTCAAATAGCCTGGGAAAATTGTCATTTCAGGTATAATTTCAGGTTCAAAATGATTATGACATATTAAAGAGTATTTTTATTATGTATATATGCAAAGACGTCTCTTTTTACATAAGAGAATGAGTTTGCGCGAAAGTGTGTATCTGCTGTAGTAAAAAAAAGCATAGCAATTTCTGTATCTGTTACCAAATTGGTATGATCGAGGAATCAGCTTTTTCTACGTACACTCTACATTCCTGAAATACAATGGTTACGATTTCAGTGGTTTGGGCTTTATTGACCATGGATATCGACCGGATATCAGTGGTTTCTGAGAAGCAATGAGGGGTCCCAGACTAAGCATTTTCTCTCTTCCTGTTACACAACGATGGCTTTCTTAGAATCCTAATAATGTCCAGCAATTTTAGGATTAGGATAAGGGGGGCAAGAGGGTTTCTAAAGGGTTTCAAGTTGAATTGATTTAACCGTCTACTATACGTATTGATCAATATATCAAACTGGGACAAACATACAACTAATCAAAGTATTGCAAAGAAAATACATCAGATATGATGTATTGTTTGTAATGAAAATTTCTTATAGGCCTACAAATCTTAATGAAAATTGAAAATATTACTGAACAACAGAAAGTGACTATAAGTGACATATGCACAGAAGTCAGGAGACAATGAATGAAATTCGTACTTAACACTAAATCAGCTTAGTTGGTACAGCAAACATAAACCTTAATCATATTAGATACTGTATCCGTTAGGTCATTACACATGTTTTAAGCTCATCTGAGCTGAAAGCTCAAGTGAGCTTTTCTGATCACCCGTTGTCCGTCGTCCGTCCATCTGTCCGTCCGTCTGTAAACTTTTCACATTTTCAACTTCTTCTCAAGAACCACTGGGCCAATTTTAACCAAACTTGGTACAAAGTATCCTTGGGTAAAGGGAAATTTAAATTGTTAAAATAAAGGGCCAAGTCCCCTTACAAGGGAAGATAATCAAGAAAAGACAAAAATAGATGGGGTCATTAAAAAAATCTTCTCAAGAACCACTGGGCCAGAAAAGCTGAAACTTCTGTGGAAGCATCTTTTGATAGTGTAGATTCTAAATTGTTAAAATCGTGATCCCCGGGGGTAGGGCGGGGCCACAATAGGGAATCCAAGTTTTACATTGAAATATATAGGAAAAATCTTTCAAAATCTTCTTCTCAAGAACCACTGGGCCAGAAAAGCTGAAACCTATTTGGAAGCATCTTGGGGTAGTAAAGATTTGAAATTGTTAAAATCATGACCCCCGGGATAGGGCGGGGCCACAATAGGGAGTCCAAGTTTTACATTGAAATATATAAGAAAAATCTTTAAAAATCTTCTTCTCAAGAACCACTGGATCAGAAAAGCTAAAACTTATGTAGAAGCATCCTTGGGTAGTGTTTATTCTAAATTGTTCAAATCATGACCCCCAGGGGTAGGGCGGGGCCACACTAGGGAATCCAAGTTTTACATTGAAATATATAGGAAAAATCTTCTTCTCAAGGACCACTGGGCCAGAAAAGCTGAAACTTATGTGGAAGCATCCTGGGGTAGTGTAGATTTTTATTGTTCAAATCAGGACCCCCGGGGGTAGGGCGGGCCACAATAGGTATTTCAAGGGGAAATCTGGTAAAGAACAGCATGGCCAAAGTTACTCAGGAGAGCGATGTGGCTCATGGGCTTCTTGTTATTTGATGATACACACTCAATGTGTGTTGTGTATGATCAGTATGAATCTTTAACTTCATTGATAAAGATTGTAACTGTTTGATAATGTTGCAAAGTAGTTCATATACAGTAGATGCAATAAAATTAATCGTTTTTGTATATTATAGTAGTGCTTCATAATAATTTTATTTAAGGGACCGGCTAACAAATTATATATATAAAAAAAATTATATAAATATGTACATGAATTCATAAATGGAACAAATCTGACGAAATATATAGAACTATATTTCTTCATTAAAAAAATGGCACCCATGCATCACAGATCATGTACATATTAGTCTACATTTATCAATATATGATAGGAGAAGTCCTGCATAGTAACAGTAGGATTCAAAAATATCTATTACATTTTAAATCTTGATACATATGATATCATTTGTATTGAAAAAAAAAAAACACGTCAAAGTTTTGAATATGTCTGAAAATGGTTCGATTATGTTATGACTACATATACAAAGGCTGTTCAACATATTCTAGCTGTGCGTCACTTTACGCATGATAAGTGTATATAAAGGGAATAGTCGATCAGCGAACGATATTTTAATCTAAAGATTCACGATGACTGACGTAAACAATTTAATTCTTCTCATATCGAGGCTACAGGGAGACCTAGACGAAACTCAACGCAGACTAAAAGCTGAGACATTGGAAAAAGAAAGGGCCCTCACGAGGTATTTATCATCATGAATGAATTAAAAAAAACATCTATTTTTAAAAAGATACATAGAATGCATTTAAGAAAAATTGCTTTTTCTGTGTCCTTTAAACCTTTGAGTCAAATATTGTTATTAAACTACAGTTTTACTAAAACAATATTAAATTCATTTGAAGTACAGAGCTCTAGTGCATAATATTTTCATTCTTTTCTGAATTAATTTATGTTAAAAAATCCTGATTATCTGTACAAAAATGTTAACAGTTGTTCAAGACCAATTTTCAATATAATGTTCATGAAATATCGATGTTGCAGGCTCAGTTCAATAGCTGGAACAAAACTTACATATAACAACCCTGGTATCACCGATCTCTCAGACAAGAACAGACCACAGAAAATTGGTGAAAATTTCAATGAACTTTACGACAATGAGTGGACAGAGGCTGTTGACCAGCTATCGGAGGATCACGGAGAGGAAGGTGCGGTACAAATGCTCAGGGAGGCTCTTAAGGTAAGGAATCTGTTCAAATTTTATCTAATGATACTAAAACTGAAATATTTAAAAAAAAATTAACTTTAAATCTTCGCATTCTGTTGGCCATTTCAAATTTAACCAATCCTAAGTTCGGTTATATGATATTTTTTCTGGTGACGTGTTTCCAAAACAACTCTGTATTATAATTTTTTGTAACATATCATGTGCATTGTGAATTGTTTTGCTGCACTCCAGTTTACGCCAGTGCACTCAATGACGTTGTGTTTATTGTAGTTCATTGCCAACAAAACAAAGAGCTCAGCTGACAAGCAGTACAAGAATTTACAAGAGGCGTTGTTTCAGGTATGAATTGTCAGACATTCATATATTATACATACATGCACATATACAGGCTATCTAAATAAATTTGTAGGTTTTTCGATTTTTAAAACAAATCTAATATTTTTATTAAATTTAAACCCTTTTTAAATTAACTTTGTTAGAGGCAAAGAGAAATATCATTAATGTCCATAAGTGAACACAAATACATATAAATTCATTCTCAAATTATGCAAAATTAGCTTGTAAGATCTATTATGTTAATCTTCAAACAAACAATTTAGTATCACGTACAAGCTATATCAGTGAAATATTTTATGTAACACATTTTAGAGAGATCTGAGAGAATCCGAGGCTGGAAATTTTATGACAATCTACAAGAAAATCAGCGATCTACAAAAGGATGTCTCCAGTATCTCTGTGGCTAATGCTAAAAAGGTATTGAAGTCTACCTAATCACTAATAAGCAGCTGTAACTGCAAATTTTACTTCAAAACAATACATTCAAATATTTAAGTTCACCTAGTGCATTTAATAAAATAAATATGCATTTTTTCAGTTTCTGAAGGAGGATACAAAATTTGTGTCAAAGTATAAGGACGTGTTATTTGGTTGTGAAGCCTTCGTATACAGATGTATAGAACTGTGTTGGATGATGCATATCCAGGACCCACCCATGTACTTAAAATTTGAATCTCCAAATGTCATTGACAAAAACATATTCAGATTGTTTACAAGAAGTGGAGAACGTCCTGACTACGTGGTTTGGCCCGCGTTATTATTACATGAAGATGGACCTCTTGTTCAAAAGGGCGTAGTCCAACCTGTTAAATCGAACACTGCTGGTAAAAATTCAACACCGATAACATCAGAAAGGACGATTAATAAGTGAAAAGTTGAAAGGTTGAAAAAGCACTTGATTCAGAATAAGATTTGCCATAAAGAACAGTGTACAGTCTCATACTGGGAACTTTGACAACAAAGAATATACGAAAACCCAAACAGCATTTATACGCATTAAAATGTCTTGTCCACAGGGAACTGTTTAAATCGAGGGACATGTTGCATAGACTGAGAAGACACAAACTCGAAATATCTCGTAAAGCAAGACACCATCCTCAACCTAAATGTTCCCTTGACACAAAATTTGAAGCTAGTCATTATGTTAGTTTTTATGAACGTGAAATCGAAAATCTGTAAAGTCCCTTGGCTAAAAAAATTGTGTTCATTTTATGTTTAAATAAAGAAGTTTAGACTAATCGTTGGATTGTGACAATTTGACTTTATTTTAGTGTTTTACCTTAATCATTTTCAATCATAACTTGAATTTATACATTGACATATTAAAAAAAAGATAAAGTAAAATAGTATAGGAATATTAATTTTGTATTTGGTGACCTTTTTTTGCCATGCGTGAGTGGGGTTTTGCGTCATTCTACTAAATTTATTTTGTTATCGAATGTTGCACCTTGTGAAAAAAAAAACAGAAAACAATCTTACGTCATATACCAACCTGATATCGACTACCATTTAAATTTCATTCAAATTCTTCCTCGACCATTTGTGTTTACGCCATATTAGGTATCGGAGGTTTAAATATTTTGTCCTACATTGTAAACGTAGTAGTAAGGGACATTATACCAAATGGCTTTCTGCTAAGATATCTGACGCATATTCTATAAATCGAGATAATCACACTGATATCTACAGGAAATGTGGGTAGTAGTGGTTGGAGGAGGTAACTGCATATAATATCTGAAAGTTTCCTAATAGAAAAGGGAAAGTTATAGAATATTTTGTACACGGAAATATGACTCCATCCATTTTTCTGAAAGAAACTTCATGCATTTTATCAGTGAAGAAATGCGTGAATTATCAAAGATTCAGCAGTCAATGTATTTTTAGGTCTTTTCAAATTCCAATGGAAAGTATATATCACAAAACAGTGAAAAAATCCTTTTGGTAGGTTAGGGCTAATTGACTATATGGGATATCATAGCCAGTTTGTAATATACAATGTTATATCAAAATTAGAATGCAAAAAAAAAAAAAAAATGGGGAAAAGATATTTGTTTTTTTTTTAAAGTATGATATGAAATGTGAAAATTATGAACAGTAATCAAGCTCAAAAGTCCATTGAAAAAATACAATATTGAAACGGGGCAAACACAAAACCCTTAAAACGTATGAGAAGGGATCAGGTGCCATGAAGGAGTAAGCATCCTATGATGACAGTTCGGATGCTCTGTGTCATAATCGGAAAAATGCGTAGGCAATCCAGTGAGAAAATAATGGCCTAACAATTTGTATGAAAACGTCAGTCAACATTAGATTTAATGATATAATGTATTTGCTGATAAGATCATTGTATCAACTATAGAATTTGCGAATCGTTGACTTTAAATAAGACTGTTGATATCCTTGTATCACGAACTTATTTCTCAATAGCTTGCCTCGTTTTAGAAACTGTTCATATGTAGAGCATGCTCTTGCGTATAGAATCAAGTGGGAGACATCAGCATCATATGCAAGTGCTAACAGTACAATTCTCTATAAATAAGGGAAGTCGACAATAGAAAAATTGAAGTCATCACGTTTATCATAAAGTATATATCAAAAGGAACAAATTTTAGCAAGCAAGGATTTTTATAATTTGTTCTTGCTGTAGTTAACGACGTCAATTCGTACCTAACATATGCATGATGGTTAATTGATAAAAAAAAGTCCAGATGCTAAGATAGTCTGTATGGCTCTTAATTTAGAAATTTAAACTATATGTAACCATAGTTGTACTTTCACAACTATTTTCTCAGGAATTATAATACAGTATTGTTATATTATATCTTAATGATTAATTGAAGTGTATTGTCCATGCTGTATTTTCACTCTCTGAAGAACTCTCCAAAATTTGTTCCAAACTGTAAAGATGTGTATAAATGTAAATGTGATTTTTGTGGACAGATATGTATAATTGTTGGACATTTTATATACAAGCCTATCTATATACTTACAATTTCAAACATCATTGACTAATGCAGGCATGTTCACGCTGTTTTCAATCATTGACAAACATCCTGGTTATGTTGTTTGGTGCTGTTATTACATGAAAAGGACCTTTTATTGAAAATGATGTTTTCCAATTTTCTACATCAAACCCTGGTGATAAGAACTTTAATTTCTAGTTATAAGAACGAAGAGGATTCTGCATACAAGTGTATAACTGAAGGACAATGGAGATGCATTTATTCAATTTTTCTTGTCGTATTCTTATACATCACGAAAGGTATACTAGTACGTCCTTACACTGGCCATGGCCTGCTCTTAGAATTAAGAATTACACATCTAGTTGAAAATTAGTGAGTAAAAGCAGCATTTTGATAAGTAACTTATTGATTTAAAATCTTAGACTTACACAACTAGCAATCTAAGTAATGTGTTAGTGAGATCAAAGAATCACAAGATTAAACATCTTAGAAAGCAATTCATTAAATTACCCGGTAATTCGCCATATCTTCCTACATCCCTGATATTGTCATTCTGTGTATATATATCTGTTCTTGGAGGGTATAATCTCAGATTATTTGATTGATATAGTCCAAAAATACCTAAAACATGTGTTAATCTATGAATAAAACAAATTATAACAAAGCTTATCATGCCGTATATGTAAAATATGAGGCTTTATTGTTGTATATGTATCACTTATTATGGTTTCTTTTTTGTTGTTTTGGTAGGTAACAAGGCTATATTTGTGCAATGTGTTTTGGAAGAATCTTAAAGTTAGTTCTGCGTCATATATTCTGGATTGCCGATTATTATTGTATTTTATTTATATACCTTCGCCTCATATCTAGGCCATATTGAGTCATACCTATTATGAGAAGATTTAAATGTACATGTAATTCTAAAAGCAAGGGACGTGAAACAAAATTGTTTATCGCTAATAAATCTGAAGCAGTTATTGCGCTTAACACAATACAGAAAGATACAAGAGGAACTAGCTTAAATATGTACCATACGTAGGTTTCACTATTTTAATCCAATACATAGAAGTAAATGGCACTTCTTCGGTAATTATATAAATGTTGAAGATTTATATACCGTACTTCTTCATAATTTTTAAAATCTATATTATTGCCATTTATTTAATAAGTCCCAAATATATATAAATATATTTTGATATTAAGATAGTATGCAGGTTTTGTCAAGAAATAAATTTTCCACATATAGACATTTGTGATAAGGTTGGCGCATTAATTAGATAAAGAAATCCACGTATTGTGCATAGACTAAATGTATACAAAATCTCTCTCTCTCTCTCTCTCTCTCTCTCTCTCTCTCTGGTCTTCTTGTTCCGTGACTTTTGATTTGTCTCAGTTTGTTTTGTTTTCTTCTGACTATGTATCAATTAATATTGCTTTTATTTTCAGAAAAATATTGTCTGTATAAAACACAAGAGTATAAGTAAATTTAATGCGCGTATATTCAGCAAAAGAACATATAAACAAAACAAAACATACACAAACTTACGAAACAAAATAAAGGGGAAAAATGATTTTAACACTTTTCATTTGGACTATGAACCATATAATTTTGCAAAAATGAAAGAGTGGTTTGATTCTTGCATTTAATTACTATAGAAACTTGGCTTTAGAAATTTCCCCAGCAACTGATAAATTAGACACGTGGATGAACATTTTCCCCCATAAGCCTGGATCCGCCAAACCTTTTTTTATCCACGTTTACAGTTCAATTCTAAGAGTTAGCGCCCTTGTTAAGCCAATAAGCTTATAAGATAGTCGAGTCAAAACGAAAGTAAATGTATAGATTTTATATCCTGGTAAATGTGACTTTAAGTAACATCGCAAGCTTTTAGACCAGTACCAGAAATAATGCTGACGACGACATTTCTTTGAAATGTAAGTTCCTATTTGTGTATAACTACTCCACACAGAATGTTACAAATCATTAATCAAGAAAATTTTGTACTGACATTATTATAATGCTTTTGTTGATACAGCTGTCTTTCCATTTCTCAGAAATGATTGATCAGAAATTTATCTTAAGTTTCCTTTTTTCAATTCAGAAACTAAAAACGAAGAACAATTAGCAATGTATGGAATATTATTAAAATAATATACATTGTGTACATATATACAATGTTGTAATCTAATTCTCCTTAAAAATTGAAAGGGCGTAATTCCATCAAAAATCATCGAAGCTGAACGAAATCAAACTTGATCTGGAACTCATCAGACTCACGAACCAAAAAATCAGTTCAGTATCTGGAGGGCTTAGGGAAAAGTGCGGAAAAGAAATTAAGTTAAATTGGAATCTGGTTACTATGGAATTCCATATACGACAGCCAACTGCTTACTGCCAACTGCTCACTGCTTACTGCCAACTGCTCACTGCTTACTGCCAACTGCCACACATATTTGAATAAATTTTCATATTTATATTGATATTTATGTTGTGATTTTCATAAAACCAGGCGTGGATCCAGGATTTTTTTTAACAGGAGGGGCCCACCCCAGTAAAAAAAAAAATCCAACCCAGAAATTTCTTGACAAAAAAAAAAAACAAAAAAACAAACAAACAAACAAACAAAAAACAAAAAAACCCCGTAAACTCCTTTCTTAAACGTGAAAAACCTATTAAACCTATTTCGGCGTGTGTGTGTGTGTGTGGGGGGGGGGGGGGGGACGCCTTATGTTTCATATCTATGATTTTCATATCAACTTAACACGGATCCGCGTTTTCTAGAGGGGGGGGGGGTTCCAAGGTCACTTTTAGCTGGTATAGTATAGGTCTATACATTAAATAACTCTACAAATTCCAGGGGGTGGTCCGGACCCCCCCCCCCTTCATAACGACCCCCCCCCCCCTAGATCCATGTATGTAAAACATAACTTATTTGGAAAAATAAAGAGATATGAATCTTTCATTTGAAAAAAAATATTTCACTACAGAAATTAACGGAAAATGGAAATTTATTTTCAAAACATCTTCCCCCGCGAGACAACAGATCCTTTGTTTCAGTTTTTATTCATTCCAAAGGTTTTGTTGTCTCGGGGGGGGGGGGGGAGGCACGTGTTTAAAGATTAAAAACAGGAAAATAGTCATTTTATTACCAATATTAAATGAGATCACAAATAAAAAAATGTACTTTATCACTTTATTAATATCATATGTCAAATTTTACATAAGTTAAAACATACGGTGAGATTTAAGAGTCATTTATCCATTTTCATTTTCATGAGTATTTGAAAATGGTGATGTTTTCAGCCTGATTTTAATTAATAAAATTTTCTACCCCCTTATGAAAGGAGTTGTAAATAAGAGCAATTAACTTTTTGTCACTGGTTTTTAAAATTAGTACTTAATACTAAATGAACTTTTCTTTTCATTCAAACAAGTTTTTATGTCCAAATTGCCATTTATATTGAATTAAATGAATGGAAAATGTAGGCGGGAATCGAGAGTTAGTGTGCGTAGTTCTTACAATAATAACAAAATTTGGCGGATTTAGGAATTTTTAAACTGTAAAGTCGAGGAAGGAGTAAATCGGAAGAAGGGGTGTTTTCTCTTAAAAACAAAACATTTAATTTCTGCATTTCGTTGCAGGCAAATAATTTGATAGCTTTTTTTATGCGGGTAAGGGGAAGGGGGGGGGGGTCATATACGACAAAAGAACAAACTTTTAAAAGGGTCTTGAGTAACATTTGTTGGTATATGTATTTATAATAGAAATATTACTGAAAGTCATAATAACAAATAACTTTTGCCTAGCTTAAAATATCTAGCAATATCTTTCGGATTTTCTTTTTATCCTAGAAAAAGTACCTATGTATGGGAATTTTTATGTGTGTCTTGTGTAAATCGTTTTAATGGCTAATGTTCGATCTGTTAGATCTGTAAAAAACATTCGTGGTGGTGGTGGTTGGGGGGGGGGGGGTAACCACTAAATTTCCAGCATATACTATATACAGTAGTTCTCCCTTACGGAAGCGTATTAGTGCAGGAGGTAGGGGGTTAGTAAGGGGGTAGAAAATTTTATTAATTGAAATCAGGCTGAAAACATCACCATTTTCAAATACTCATGAAAATGAAAATGGATAAATGACTCTTAAATCTCACCGTATGTTTTAACTTATGTAAAATTTAACATCTGAGATTGATAAAGTGATAAAGTTCATTTTTAATTTGTTATCTCATTTGAAATTAGTAATAGAATGACTATTTTCCTGTTTTTAATCTTCATAAAGACTCCCCCCCCCCCCCCCCCCCCGTAAGACAACAAAACTTTTGGAATGAATAAAAACTTAAAAAAATGATCTGTTGTTTCGCGGGGGAAGATGTTTTGAAAATAAATTTCCATTTTCCGTTAATTTCTATAGTGAAATATTTTCTCAAATAAAAGATCTATATCTCTTTGTTTTCCCAAATAAGTTATGTTTTACATACACGGATCTAGAGAGGGGGTGGGTGGGAAGGGGAGGATGGGTGTTTGTCCAGACCACCCCCTTGAATTTGTAGAGTTATTTAATGTATATACTAAACCAACTAAAAGCCACGGTGACCTTGGAACCCCCCCCCCCCTCCTAGAAAATGTAGATATGAAGCATAAGATGTCAACCCCTCCCCTCCCCCGCCGAAATAGGTTTTTTACGTTTAGGAAAGGAGTTTACTTTTTTGTTTTTGTTTTTTTTTGTCAAGAAATTTCTAGGTTGGATTTTTTTTTACTGGGGTGGACCCCTCCTGTAAAAAAATCCTGGATCCGCGCCTGGTTTTATGAAAATTCACATAAATATCAATATAAATATAAAAATTTATTCAAATATGTGTGGCAGTTGGCAGTGAGCAGTTGGCAGTAAGCAGTGAGCAGTTGGCAGTAAGCAGTTGGCTGTCGTATATGGAATTCCATAGGTTACTCTTTAAAATTAAAAAGGCTGTAATTCAACTAAAAACAAAAACAAAAAAAAAACAAAAAACAAAAAAAAAACATTGAAGTGGAGCGATCTGTAACTTATCAAGGGTTACTCACATACATGTACCAAAAATCAGCTCAATATTTGCAAGCGTTTAGGAAAAAAGTGCAGAAAAGCAAGTGAGCCAGGACAGACTGACAGACAGAAGGACAGCTAGATTGACGGACAAACGAGGAGGAAAGCTATACATTTTTTGTACTTGTACTCCCCTCCTGGTTCACCGGCAGAGGACTTATAACAGAGCTAAAGCCCATGTTTACACACTCACACACACACACACCTGTGGTGTGTTTGTTGTAAGGTTACGAAGAATGTCATTTCCAGTGAATATTAAGAATCTTCATGTAAGTTCATTTCATCAAACTTATTTTTCATATAAATAGAGATATAAAAACAAACCGGCAATACAACTGTGTCTCAATGTATGTCCCTTTAAAAGATGGAAGTGTATTATCTGCATATCTAACTCAACAAGTTATAGATATATGTTTATTCGGAGAGGGAGAAATCAACTTTAAATCAACAGGACCTTATTTTGTAATTATATAGGTTCTTTTCGTTAATGAAAATAAAATAAATACATTGAATTATAATGAATCCAAGATTCATCCAAGGTTATCATGTGCAAACACTTTAGGACATCGCTATTCTGATGGCTTCGATGTACATGTGTAAATCATAGTGATCTACATGTACTTAAATTTTTTTCCACCATTCATAAACCGTTCGAGCCGATTTCAAACAGCTAGGTGGTGAAGTTTTTTCTTCCATGCTTGTCAACAATAGTTAACGATCAGTGCTTTAGTAAAAATGATTGACTTGCTCATTCGGCATCCGAAAGTGTTCAAGACCAGAAAACACTACTACTTCACCCGAAGATCGTACAATGGGATCTTAAGACTTCGTCATTTGATGCATTTTAGAGACTCGGTGTATTGAATTTTGTGATCCTAGTCGAATTGAGTTTAATATATTTTAAACTCGCCATAAGGCCAAATTCGGTCAGTTTTAGTATTATTCATTGCGTAATCTCTTGCACGATTTGAGCACTTATTACAATGAAAAATAAGAGTAAAATGGGTATATTGAAAAAAGCTTCTCTTACACACAAGAGAAAAAAAAGGGTATAATCTATACTTCTGATAAAACCAATCTATTATTATCAGAACATACATGTATTTCACATTTATTGTTATATTCCTGTAATCTTAAAATGTGCAAAACTCGAACACAAAATTTATCTTCGATTTGTTCCACGATAAAAAAAAACAGAAGTCGTCCCCCCTCCCCCTTAAGAAAATATACCGATTGGGAATATCTTTAAGTCATATTTACAGTACTTTCTTTCGTTTGTAAAGAATTTATTGTACAGAGAGGCGTGGCAGTCGAGTCGCGCAGCGACGAGACTGTAACCCGCATCTCTGTACAACAAATCCCTTACAAACGAAAGAAAGTGTCTGTAAATGTCTTGTGTCATGGTCATTTGCATAGTCACTCCTTCAGCACCAATCTGCACGCGACATTACGTCACAGGCCTTGGTCCATCGTAAGTGTACATGATGTTCAAACAAAGCAGAAAGTACGAAGGAGATGGTTGCATTGAAAAATCAAGCGATGTTATACGAGTGTGCAATTGTATTTGATGGATTGAGTATTTCAAAAACCATAATATACACAGGCACAATACTGGAAACTTCGATCCGCCCGCATTATGATCCACTACATTACTGTTATTAGGAATACGCTTGCATTTCCTGAGGAAATCTGAGTCAATTACTGTAGCCACAAGTGTCAAAATTACGGAATGTAGTGTGAAAGAGTCCAAATACATGTATATACGAACGTATCCGTTTGCATGTAACTCAAGGAACCCAGAAAACAGGTGCTATTAAGGGAATCGTAGAACTGCGCGTGTTTTCAATATTGTAACATTTCAATTATCTGTTTTAATTTGAATACATGAAATTCTGTGTATTTTTAAAAAAAAAAAAATTTAAAGCAGTTAACTGAGTTTCCATGTATTCCTCTAAAATGGTTCTCACGTATGCATTTTCAGATTGAAGGGAGGGGGGTTGAATTTTGTGAGGTTTCTCATGTTTCCACTGCATATGTTGTATATACTTAATTACAGAAATTGGAGAAAAAATATTCAAAAAGTATTGAGTTCTTTTGGAAGTTATTGTACAGTACATTGGAAGTTATTGTACGGCTAAGCTTCGCCCCCTAGAAGTTATAGTACGTTTTAATTCAGAAAACGCTTTTCTATCTGATTTAAAGAATGGCTAACATCAAAAGAAAAAGTACCGCACCGTGACACAACTGAAAACATTACGACGAAGATTTACAGTGTCCTTTCACTAAACTTTATAAATTTAGATTGCAATCTACCACATTACAAGATTGACGAAAAACCAATGCCGAACTTATCCATTAAAACTCGTACCTAGATATATTTTTACCGGAAAATTGTGTATATTTGAAGTTCACATTTTCTTCTATGGTTAAGAAAAAGATGACATCTGAGGGATTTGTACGATGGGCATAGAAATCTGTACAAATTAAGGAATAATACACACGAAACATTTGATTTAATCAGCTGCAAAACCACGAAAGAAAAAAAGAAAAGGTTCAAAACAAATAGTCTTCAAGCAAGTGCACCCTATGGGGGATACTTATATATAGGCATTAACAAGAAAGCACACCAAGAAAGTCAAAAGGTGAAAATAGCAATTTTTTCAACTTTTCTACCGGAACAGCTGGTTGCTCTGTCCATGTTGAATGAGGGCTTACAATTTAGACATAATTGAACTGGTAAGAAATTTCTTTCACTTCAAAATGGTTTTCCGCCAACGAGAAATAAAATACACACTGAAGAACACCTGTGAGAAGCGTACACTCTTAAAGATGTTTCATTCCATGTTTTGCGTTTGCGGAGCTATAATTTGTTCTTGTATCATTGTAAGAAATATATTTTCGAATTAATATTTTCTTTTCAGTGGATGGTATGGAAAGATATAAAAATTCACTCATCAGATTTTGTGTCAAAATCTGAATAAAATGCACTCGATTGTATTTTGCAATGTATACAGTTTGTTTAAACACGTTTTGTTTATACAGGTAAGCAAAACAAAGTCAACATCGTGAAATGCTTTTACTCATTATTTGATAGGTCTGATAGAGAACCTCGTGACTTTGCAGTGAACATTCACGACGATGATGAAGATCCAAAAGATATGATGATCAAAATAGATAGCTCGGAAAACTCACCCAAATCAAAGTGTTGTTTTTGTAGGATTCATTCAATTATATCGAGGTTGATTTCAGGCGTAAAGCTGTGGCTATTGACCCGAGTTTTCAACAGAATCGTGGGAGATGATCAGTATGTGTTATTTCTTTTAATTTATTGCCTTTTTTAAAAAAAAAAACCTTTTTCTATATGCATTAAAATAATATATTTGTTTTAATAATAGTCACTTCAATTGATGCATTGTCTGTCTTTTGGATTTCATTTGTTGTTGAATTTAACAGACTATTATTCATGATTTACTATATTAAAGAGTAAAGACCTAATCAACAATTATATGTCTTTATTTTAAACATCTTAAATCCTAATTTAACAAAGAAATTATCTAATGGTAATTAGGAAAGGACATCCAAAGAAAAACTAAATATCTAATTTACCAATCATACGGAAAATGGCAATCCGAAATTATAATCTACTCTGCTGGAGGTAATTAGATAGATTGTACTGTTTCTCTATGTACAACGTCAAATGCTATATACATGTGTATAAGAACGTGTCACCTACAAAGAGAAAAAAAATCAGACCCAATCTGTCATTAAATCGAGTGTTAACTGACGTTTTAATACAAATTTTAGCCATTATTTTCATACTGAATTATCTACGGATCTTTCCGTTTGCCCAATCATAACACAGAGCACACGGGTGAGTCTGACTGGTCCACAGGGAGGCTTTCTCCTCCATGACACTTGCTCCAATCTCTGATGTTTTGGAAGTCCGTGTTTGCTCTGCTCCTATTTTGTATTGTTTCAATGGACTTCTGAGCTTGATTACTGTTCGTTGTCTTCATATATCATACCAATATCAACACAGCAGACACATACAGTGTATTAAAAATCAAATTCTTATTTAACTGTGTGATCAGTTAGAAAATGATAAACGAAATATGTCAACAAAAACACAATTACCAATTTCAAGTTCTCAAATTTGACTGCAATGTGAATGATGGTAAACCGTAATTTGTAACATACTTAGATTAACCTGCGTATGAAGTTCAGAATATCACACACGTAAACAGAACAAAGCGCAAGATTTAATCAAATTATTATTTATAGGAGACGAATGGATAGACATTATCAATTGAAGTATAGAGCAAATGTGATTTGGGGGGAGGGGGGGGGGCAAAAATGCCTTCTTTTGATTTTCATATTTTCATCAATAAAAAAGGATTTAAAAATGTATTTATATAGAGTTTCATGCACTGAAAACTCCTTGAGCTTCAATGCATTCTGTTATATAAAGCAAGATTTATTGTGTCCATCGGTCCAAGACAATGCCCTGGAAATAAACTACTTAATGAATTCATTTTATAATTGTTCTCACTAAAATCAATATAAAAAATAACCTTGTTAAATTCAATTACTATGTTTCTTAGATATCCAATCTTGTGCGCAAAATGCCTATTCAATGCGATGTTTTGGACCTTTGGAAGGATTTTTTGCAATCGCTTCTGTAAAGGACTATACATGCCTGTTTACGGATGTTTCAAGAACATACATTTACACATTTGTAGTAGACATCAAGTGGAAACAACACGAAGGTATTTTCAAGCATGGTTAGGTATTGCTTTGATAATAACTCTAAATAACCAGATTTTATTAGTATATTTGTATTTAACAATTCTATCTGCCTGTCTGAACTCAGAACCTGACAGAACGCACATTTTTGTGCAATTTGTATCTGCAATCATTATGCTTCAAAAATGTCATACTGTGAAATTGATTTTTTTTGTGTAAATGTAAGTATAAATTTCACATCAGCTTAATTGTTTTATTGTAAAATTAACATCTGTCTTCATGGGTGCTTGTTTTGCACGCCTGGCTGTTTAATCTTTCAAAAGTATTTCTATCGTATGTATTACTTCAGTATCTTAGGAATAATGATATCAAAGTATTATTATCACTAAATCGAGGTATCCAAAACTCAATATTTACACTGTGTATATCCACTTGAAGAAGGAGTGAAAGCCTCTATTGATTCTTTGCAATTACTTAACAGATATTCTCAAAAAATTGAATATACAATAATTTAATTGTGATATTGGTATCCTCACTACATGAATAAAATTTTTACAATATACAATTATTGACTTGGATTGAGGGCAACATGCGTTTTGTCGGACCCAAGAACCAAACTGTTTGCATGAGGCCGTTAGGCCGAAGGCAAACGGTTTGGTTCGAGGGGTACGTCGAAAAAACGCACATTGCCCGAGAACACAGTCAGTAAATGTTATACCTTTTAATTCTTTTTTGTTTAACATACATATATCTTGTTCTGGCTTCCGTGATGTAAATTTCCTTTACCAGCACTGAGGTAAAACTCGGTCAATCCCGTCACTGTCGAACGCCAACGAATGCAAATGAGATTTAGCTGATCCCGCCCATTGTGTGATGTAAGTGGTCCAATATCTCATCGACAGGTCCAATATCTCATTCCACGGTCAAACATCGATTTATTTATGACCGCTCAGTAAAACATTGGAAATGTTAGACTTTTTTTTAGTTTAGATTTATATAGGAACAAAATTTTAAAGGTATAACAATATTAGATTCTATACTTCATGACCCCGAATCTCAAATTATTAAAAGATACCCATGCACTGTTACATGTATAATGCAAACTGTAATAACGATGAAAAATGCTATATAATCTTGTATTAATATATTTTGCGTTTATATATTTTATTTTGAACTTGATGCAAAATGTAATGATGCAAAATATAGCAATCCCATTTTATTACTTTTTACATCGTTAATACATTTGCGTTGTAACAAACCCTCCAAACTATATTTTTTAACAAAAGAATAAAAAGACTGTGTGATATTTTTAAGTAAAAGATATAACGTTTTCTTGAGAGTCAAACAAGAGATTCTTGTATTACTTTAAGTAAATACAGACCCCTACAGCAATTTGATGAAGAGGAGCTAAAAGAAGAATGGCACAGCCTAAAGGCCAGGTAAATAAATTATACAAGCATTTTGTGTCTAATGCAACCTGTTTCCATAACAGGGTACAACAAAACAGCAACGTTTTATATTTTGTTCATTGTGATATTGGTGTAAAAGATTCACATTATTGTCAGTTTTGTGTGGTGCCTCAACTCGAACACTAGTAAACATGTATTTCCAAATAATAGCAATGTTCAAATTCGTAGACTTGACAGAATGCATTTTTTTTTTAAATTCCATTCCTTGCATCCGTTTATGTCCGCACAAACATAATACAAAATGAATGATACTGTAAATTTTGGAAATAATTTTCTATGTAATCAGAGTTTAAACTACGTTTCTTTATTACAGACTCTCAGATAGCGAAATCGATGTTAAAAGACTAGAAACCGAAGTTAAAAGACTGGAAACCAAGTAAATACACTTACCCGTGCTTAGTATTTATATATGTAACCATGAATTTTAAAATGCATTAAAATATGAAAATACAAGTGGAGGTTAATACATAAACCATACATAGATACAATTTTATATATAAGATTTGCTGAAAAAGAAGTTCACTTGAAAAATGTGGAAAAGGCCCTTGAGGACGAAAGAAGAGAAAAGAGCACAGCTACTTTGAAGTATATCTTTATTGCAATTTTAAAGTCTCACAAGAACACAGCTATTATGAAGTATTAATGTGCTTACATGTAATATATACAATCCAATTTATTATTATTGCGATACATAAATCCTCCATCCTATGAAACTTTGATGTATTGCATGTGATTGAACTGTACTCTCAATTCTTTTATGCTCTTTAAACCTTTATAGAAAGAAAATAATATCCATCTTCTATGTTTTATAAAAGAAAGAATAAAAGGTTGAAAAAATGAAACAAAGTTAGAAGAAAAAGGTACACCCCAATTTGGGGGCGGGGTGAATTGGTATAACTTGCAATAACGTTTGCATGCTAACTCATCTGAGCTGAGAACTCATGTGAATGATGTGGATTGCTTTTTTAGTCACCTGAGTCACACTTATGACGTGTTGATATGGCTTTACGACTGGTATTCCTAAATTTGCTTAAAATTTCTTTTCTGAAATGGCTTCAACGAAATACCGAAGTTTAGGAAGCAGTTCTCTACCAAAATTTTATTATTCATTGGAGCCCTGTTTCCATTGCACATGTTGCATGATTATGATAAGTTGCTAGCCTGCTATCAAAATATTGAAATTCATGTCCCCATGCTACAGGGTTCAAGGTCCTGGGTAGACTACTGCGATAATAATATTGAAAATATACCTTTCAAAGTTTTTTTTTTTCTCACGAAAAATTTGCAGATAAACTGTTTGCATTATTATAATGCCCAGCTGTTAAATTCATGGCATAAATCAGAATCGGACAAAGTTTGTCATTTATTACATATAAAATATACATTAATCCTTTGATTTTTTTAATTTCACTCATAGGTATCTCGTAGGCAAACTGTTTGCTTTATATTAGTGATCAATTAGCCTGTACAATTTTGTAAAGATTAACTTTCCCGCGTCCAAGATTCCAGGATTTTTCAATTATTGAATTTGCATTCATCACATATAAACTCATGTCATTTGAGTCGAGTTTCAGTCGTACTGTAGGTGATCTGTCAAAACTGGTCATAGCTTCAGAAAACTTGATACTATTGTGACAGCCAAGGCACATGGGCTTTCTGTCTTCACAGAGCCATAACACTGATTTCAACAGCACGTTATGCATTTGAATGTGTCTTGTTTCCATCAAGTGCCTATCAAATTAGTTTATGAATAAAAACAAAATTGTCTACGTTCACAATTTTCTTTTTCTAAAATTGCGCATTCTTTACGGTGCTTCTGATATCTGTCATCTTCATTTTAGATTAAAACAAGAAAGACAAGAGAAAGAAAATGCACTTAAAAGGTACACTTTCATATTTTAACAAGAAACAAAAAGGTAATACAACGTATATATTCATTTGATTCTCGCGATTTACACACATATCATGGGAGCTTCTGAGTGCACCATCCTTTCTTGATTTTTAGATTTCACGTCATGACTTCTAGTAACTAGTTTAAAAGTGTTTTGTGATGGTCTTATTTACCTTATTTTGCTTTTCCTCAAACCTACGGTGTCGTTTTATTGTAAGAAATAAAGAGATCAAATGAAAAAATTGGGTAGAATAGGTTATCTATACAAAGTGTTTGAAATACCATATGCATGTACATGTATATCAATCAAATCATGCACTCTTAATGTTCTCTTCATACATTGTATCTATATTTCAGTCTTGAAGAAGAAAGACTGGAAAAGGAGAGAGCACTTACAAGGTTAACATGTTTTTTCAAAGAAAAATATATTCTGTTGTATTTCCTGCAATATACACCTAATTTAAGCCATGACTCAAAAGCCATTTTCCACTTTTATTCAAAATAACAGACATTAAGGTAATTTAAAATCACAAAATGTCAAATTGCTGTCAGTTTGCTCTCTCGACAATTTTTCAGGAATGGGTCACTTTTATTACATACTCATATACACCATATGCTCAAAAATTTAATACCTCAAAGTTGATTGGTTTAAAGGGACAAAGCCACAATTAGATTAGTATCTTATTAACAATTTTAAATTTCATTATTAATTTAAAAATAACTTTTGCTAAATAATTGGAAATAGTATGACAGTTTTTGTAAGTATACACTGACAACGGCATTATGCATAACTTAAGACCAAACATCTGTGTAACCTTGTTAATGTGTGCTCGAGCTCTGTTATTGTTGATGCTTACATTAATTTTTTCGTTTTTCTTTCTCATTGTTTTGTAGATTAAGTGCTGTTGCTGGTGATAAGCTCAGGTTAAACAATCCTGGTATAGCTGATTTATCTGACGAAAATCGCCCCAACAAACTAGCAGAAAAGTTCAGCGAACTGTACGACAATGAATGGACTGAAGTATTCGAAGCTTTAGAGTTAGAAAACTTTGAAGAAGAAAAAATAATTGAAATGCTTCTTGAATTATTGAAGGTATATTCCAAAGATCGGCGAGTAAAGTTACAAAATAAAATACTACGCAATAGAATATCAATAAGAAAAAAAGTTATCATGTTTCTTAAGTTATTTTGTCTCCATTAGGAAATTTACAACAGCTGCCTGAGAATTGCTAGGAATCAGAGAGAAAGCCTGATAGAAGCCATTGCAAAACCATCCAAATCTGAAGTGCAGTTAGAGGTATATAAATAGATGATTTAAAATAGCACTTTGTTTCAGAATTGCAAATGCTTTTTCCCGATTATAATCCTGTGATTCCTCAGAAAACTCTAAGCTTTACTTTTCTATACACTTACTCAAAAGTTAGGGACTATCACTTATTCTATGTTATTTCTTTAGACATTAAATCATTCAATCTGAGTAGATCTAAACTCTCCGTAGCCAATGCAAGTGTCGGAATTATCTGTTAAGTAATTTTGTTTATGCAGTTGATAAATTTCCATTGAACAGAATCCATGACAAAAATTGTTAAATTCAAAGTTTCACTCTAATTTGTTATTGAAAAAAGTTGCTAGTAATAAGTATATTAAACTTTATTGACAATTAAAGAGTCATCAATATTCAACATTTTATAAGCATATTTATTTGTGTATCCACCACGACTTTTGTACAGTTCTATTGACAAGTCTCCTTAGATGGGTAGGGGGGAAGTGTCACCATTCCTCCATTAAAGCATCATTCAATTCTTGTATGTTTTCACATCCTGGGGCCCTTTCATTCATTCTACGACCAAGATAATGCCACAGGTGCTCAATTGGGTTCAAATCAGGAGACATGGCGGGCTAGGACAAAGTTTAAATGGCTCCCTGGCGAAGATAGTCCCTCACTTTTCGGGCCCATTAGTACAGGTCACTTGCTAATAAATGATCATCAAAATGAGGCACAACAAATAGGCTTAGAATGTTATCCCTGTAGTTTTGTGCAGCCAAGGTGCCATCAAAGATCTGCAGATCCAGTTTACTTCGCAAAGAGAAACATCCCCAAACTGTTACATTGCTTCCACCAAAGGCCTTTGTTTCCAATGCATGTTGTAATTTTTATGCAGAATTTGGATGTCTCCAAACTCGAACCCTGCTGTCTACCGGATGTAGCAAGAATCGGCTTTCATCTGACTTTCAATGCACTCTTTGCCACGACCGACCATTCAACCTCCTATGTTGTCGTGCCTACAGCAATCTTGCTTCCTTATGTCTTGGGGACAATAGTGGTCGTTTTATTGGCAGATGTGATCGCATCTGTTCCTTGTTTAGCGTCCTATTTACTGCACTTCTGCTGATGCGAGCTTGTATGTTCCATTTCCAGTTTATTTGCAGTGTCAAAAGGACTATGTTTAGCTAGTTTGTTTTAGAAGTTTGTCTTTCCTCTTTGTAGTCTTTCGGGGTCTTCCAGTCTTTTTACTCTCTTCCACACCTCCAATTCTTCTCCAGCGCTGTACCCGACCCTGAATTACAGTTAAGCTCATGTGAAAATAAATGAATACAGTTAAAAACTGCTTTGTTCGAACACGTCTTGAAAAAAAGGTTTTACACGTATTTTAATGGCGAAATAGATGTAACATAAAAGCACTTAATAAACAAACCTTTGATTGACTAGTACATCTGAAAATATTCGGTAAAAAAAAAAACAGAATTATTTTTTAAATTTTCATGTCAAAGGCTGTGGTTCTTAAACTTTTGAGTAAGTATATACTAAGTACAGTGTATATCCACAACATAAAAGATACATGTAGATTCCAGATTGTTGATTTTTTTTTTTACCAGACTGTTATTACTTTAAGGGAAAAGGGGTACAATAGCCACAACACTCACCTAAACATTCTGATAAATATGTAGATGAATCCCCTACAGTAGCCATAAATGTTTTTAAGTCCTTGTTTAAAAAATAAGTAACTATGTTTACGCTTGCAAACTTACAAATTGTTGCCTAGATAAGTGTTTTAGAAATATATTAAAAAATCGTATAGGAAATTTAAAAGGCAATATGCGAACCATCTATCCTTCCGTTTGTTTTTACTAAATTGGAGGTGATAAAATAATTAAAACGACTACATGATCAATATGTTATGGTTCCAGCCGTCAAGGCTTGTAACAATATTGTCTTTGTTTGTAAAGCTCATTATAAATTATAACTGTATTTTAGAAGAACTTGGTTTTAAATTCCATGTCTGAAAATCCAACTTAAACTCGCAGTTCACTTTCTAAAGATTAAATTCTTCAAAATCACATTTTAGTGTTCAATACTTTTGATACTGGATTCCCAAGCTTCATAAAAATCCTTACAAACGAAATACATTGCCAGGTCCAGCAAATGCTCTACCAAGCCTCTATCTTTCCTCGTTACAAAAATATTACCTAAAAATATTGATTAGAAACTTCAGACGCACTGTGCTACAGCGTATTCTAGAAGTGGTGTAAAACAGATGTGGATTCTCTAAAACTCCCAAGAACTTTTAGAAAATGTAAAATCGCCGAATTTTTTCAAAATTCAGTAACGCCAAGACGTACGAATTTTCTACACTTTATCCAACCATTCATTACGATAAATTAAAAACTAGGCTTTTGGATATTACATACAACTGCTTCTTAAATGTTCCTTTTCCTGATCTATACATAGGGCTCACAGCGGATGTGACCGGTCAACAGGGGATGCTTACTCCTCATAGGCACCTGATCCCACCTCTGGAATTTCCAGGGGTCCGTGTTTTGTGCCCTCTTCACATATTGGTATTGCTTAAAGATTTTTGAAATCGATCACTAATCGTTATCTTCACCTTTTCCATTCTTCCGGGAGTTTATGCGTTTGTTTAACCCCCTCCTCCCCTTAAGGCGCTACGTATCCTCAGGGACAGTGTTTTGAGAAAAAAATCTCTACTTCATTGGAGCAATTATTTATGAATATTACGTATTTTAGTGCTTTTCTTCAGAAGACGAAATTGTTGATATATTTTCGAAATTATTTTACATTAATTTGAGTTATTTTAGTGGCTAGCATATCAGTTTTGAAGAATGTTTTTGGTATAAATATATGTATATTATCATGACAAATGTTGACCGCCTATTGTGGCCCTAACAAGGGTTGGGTCTAAGACTTCATGAAGCATGAATCTTTAATTCTTAAGAAACCTTCCTCGAAAGATTTTTTCTTTTCTGGTGCAATAATTCTAGAGAAAACTGTCAAATGACAAAAACCCTTTATTTTTTTTTATTGATTTTTCCCATTAATTGGAACAAATTTGAATCTGTCACCCAAAATTGGTTCATATTTTGTTAAAACTGGCTCAGTTGCTCTAGAGAAGTGGAAAAGTTGAAAATTAACAAACCACAGACAGACTACTGACAGAAAACGAACAAATTTCGACCAGGAATTTGTTTGATCCAATACTGATTTAAGAACCCTCTATACACTGATGAAAAATGTTTTTTGGACTTTGCGAAAATTATATAGCGTAAAGGAGGATGTTTTGAAATTAACTAATTCATTTTTAATATAGGGAGCGTGCCTTTTTTATCCAGGAAAAATTTTCAAAGATAATGAAGTACATTACATGTATGTAATTATAAATAAAATTCGCTTTTGCTTACTCAAATGGAGAAAATACATGCAAATAAAGTTTTCAACTACTCTATCTTGGTCTAATATGATGTTTAGAATACTTGGATTTATTTTAAATTATGTCATACAGTGCAGGTTAAAATTTATTCTATTTCTATATCAAATGATGGGTCAGTCTAACTACACAAAAGTACCCTGAAATTAGGGTGGAGTGTAGAGAGGGTCCTTAAGCAGAATAAGAACTATTGCTTTATTAAATATTTTAATGTCAAAAGAATTTGTCTTGCGTGCACAGTAGGAGAAATTAAAAAATTATCTTTGTTTCAATTAGGCTTCACCTGAAGGAATGTTGTCAAAGGTGATCGATCTTCAGAAACAGACAGCTGCAGTCGCTTTCTCAGATGTGAAGAAAACGATTGTATGTATACTTGAATTTTTTTTTACAGTATGTTCTTAAAATCCTTATTCAAATATAGTCGTAAGAATAAACAATTCCCTTTTTACCTTTTAGTTTCATATGAAAACCATGTCCCAATTTACAGACCACAAAGTTAAGCAAAAATACATGGAGCGCTGTGTACAGTTGTGTTGGATGATGTCTATCCAAGATCCACCAATGATGCTAGATTTTGGTCCAGCACAAGACGAAGAAGTCGATAAGAATATCTTCAGAATGTACACGAAACAAGGAGACAGAGTAGATTTCATTGTCTGGCCAGCAGTGTTTCTTCACGAAAATGGACCCTTGGTTCAGAAAGGTGTCCTTCAACCAAAGTGATGAATGAGACTAGTTTGTGTACCGATCATATTGACCGACGTCTACATATTTTAACTGAATGAAAACAGACTACTACAATCTGATTAAATATCTTACATGTATCAGCAGCTTTTCCTATCTTGCTATCATTTTAGAATGGCATTTTTCATGTTTCAAAATGAAAATAATAATTTAATTATAATGTCTTTTATACAGGCACCATCAGGCATATTGCGAAGATTCAGTTTTTTAAACTTGTAGTCCCAGCTGATTAAAAATGAGGATGAAATAATATATTCAAAATTGAAAGAAAAGATTTTTTCAGAACAATGAAGCTAAAACTAGTAAAAGTAAATTGTGAAAATTTCATTTTAGTACAAATCATCCCCACTCAGACACAGATGGTGCATAAAATAATTTAAAATTCCTTTAAGGTCAAAATCTAGTAAATGAAAAGAGCCTACAGATTTCTCAAACTTGAGAAATAAATTCCTTTTATGATGTTTTATAACTAGAGCTCGGTCAAATAAGGTGTATCGGGGCATAATTTGTAGGAAAACAAGACGAAAAATTATTTTGTAAACCGTCATTTTCAATGAAAAATTAAGAAAGCCAGTCATGAATATGGGAGTTTTTTCCATATCAGACAAAGGAAATGTATCCAGATTGCCTACAGTCTCTCAGAAAACGGTAATTCGTATATTCTTAGCCTCTTCTTTAAAATAATGTAAAATTGAATATAGGTATCGGGATTACTTTTTCACATGATTTTAAATTAATTGCTATGAAAATTCTTTATTTTCTTCATAATTCTATTTGGGCTGTAAAGTACGGGAAAAGGAAAGTTTAAATTGTTTATGACGTCATAATGGATCTAGCACCAAAAAGACAGTCTAAAGTCATTTACTAGATCTTGACCTTAAGCTGTATGTTACTTTCATTTTGCTCTCAGTATATAGGGTGAGTTAACCATGCATCGGACACATACCTTGCTTCGGACAACTTCAAGCAATAAACTTTCATTGAACCTGAGTCTCCCCATGTTTTTACTTGTTTCTGTCTTAAAGATGAAGAATTAAACTTTTTAATGATGTCGATTTTTAGTTTCATGCTGTGATAAAAATACCACAAGAGCCTTGAAATTACGTCATATTTTGCATCATCAAAGGGGAGTAAACAGAATTTTACGATTTTGCAATTTTTAGAGTTGTCGTTCTTTTAAATAGACGTCAACAGAAGGGACGGGCCTTGATAAAATTTGCCAATGATTGATAATATTACAGAAATTTTTCAAAAATTTTACTTTAATGTTTCTAAAATATATTTTAGAGTTGTTTTTAACTAGTATGTTTATTTCACCGTACATCGGACACAAATTAACCATGCATCGGACACTTTCTGATGCATGGGTAATCACTTCCATTTTCATGTAAAACCCAAATGACAGCTGTTTTTTACGGAAATCGAAAATAGAAACTCTAAATTTTCAATGAAAATACAAATTATAGATATATGACGACTAGAAGTGGACTCAATTTATTTCTTTAAACTATATGATTATATCCCACGAGACAAAGGCGCAAGTTACCATATTACTAGCATTGTAAAGCCTTTCTAAGGCGATGTGATGCAACTAAAATCTCTTCATATTTGTGGATCGAAATAGTCATTCAAATTTAAATAGAAGGTTAATTTTTAAATAAAAGATAGAAATGTTTCGATATCACTAATTTTAAAGCACCGAGATCAAGGTATATTTTTCTGGTTTAAATATCGTATGTCCGATGCATGGTGAATATTGTCCGATCCATGGTGAATTCTGACTTATTTCGAAAAAAATCTTTTTTTAATTATATTTTCTCAATAAATAGGGCACGATTGTGTCAAAAATTTATATTTTTAACCACATACTACATGTTAAGTTCCATTCTGATAATATTCGGTCGGTAGCGATATCGCTAAAACTTGTTGAAGTGCAAGGGTGTCCGATGCATGGTGAATTCACCCTACTTACATTTGTATTGCATGATACTACCCCTCGTAAGTTGATAAGGAGAGTCATGTCTATAAAGTTATTGAAGTGGAGGAAAGCGGTTTGCCCCTCCCTAAGCCCTTACGTATACCTGAAATAAGTATTTAAGGTTTTTTTTTTCCTTTTTCTAAAAAGTTCTCGGTCGTTTTAAAAAAAAATTTTTATTATAATAATTTTTTGAGAAGGGTGGAACCCCAACTCCAATATATATATATATATATATATATATATATATATATATATATATATATATATATATATATATATATATACATGTGTATATTATGAAAACGCTTTGTCGTAATCAATACTTGTCAGAACCAGTTTTTAAAGCCATCTGTTTGAATGATTTCTTAAGCAATTGGCTCTTCCATAAATATAGCATGTGGACCAATAGCACATTATTTTACGCATTTAATCACTTTATATAAATAATTTATACAGATATATAAATATAAACGATATTATAATGTCTTCGTCATTGTAGGGATAATGGTTGCAATCAGTGTAGAAAAATTTATAGTTATTTTTTCCACAATGATGCAATCCTTTATCCCTTCATTAACGAGCACAAAGAGCATTTTATGTTTCAATAAAATATATATTGTTTCTTATTTTATATACTTTAAACTTTACACAGTTAGATAATTCATCTGTTACACATTTTTACAGTGTCCGAAATAGGATATTTTGTTTTATGAACTTCAAGGCGTATTTTTATAATTGGATGTGAAGCTTTTGTAGACAGAATTGTGAAGAATGTGTTTTTGTTGATGCATATGCCGGATCCATCCAAATCGTATTAATATTAATGTACGTCAAAACCAATTAAAACCTGAAAAAATCTTTAAATTGATAAATTAAAAATTGAAAAGATATCTTTTGTTCAGATATTTGTAGTGTCAGTCTATTCAATATTCATTATGATGTATTTCAGCCCATTTACGATATCCCATCTGATAATGCAAAGAATAAAACGTTTACTCAATGTATTGTCTTCGAGGTATACTTATTCCTCCAAACAGTCAAGGTAAATCTCGCGCACACACGGGACCTTCTGAAGATTTATTTTAGGCAGTTCTCTCACTATCATTTAACTAAAAAGGCAATTTTATATCGTATGTTTTGTTCTACCCAGGAACTCGATAGAAAAGCTTCCACTTAGAAAACAACCATTTCAATTACATACTAAAGATCTATGATATTTTTATATATTTTTTTCTTCTGTATTCATTTAAAGTTTCACAATTCGTCATTACTAAATCTAAATCAAGCTGAACTGCTTTCAGGTGAGCAGTGACGTCATCAAAGGTTGCCATTTTTCGTGTGTTGTGTTCACCACTTTCCTAATTCACTGCCAAAAAATTAAGCAAATGCCTTGACATTTTCCAGATGACAACATAGTAGGAAGTAAATTTAAAGATATGATCATTTTTTCCACAATCCTTTCTATTTAATATTTTTATTTCGAATCGAAATTATTATAATACTACCGTATTCTTAATGAAACCCTGATTATTTGGTCGTGCGCCGTAGAACCATCAAGTGTAAAAAAAAAAAAATCCTAATTTTTGTCTTTATTTTATAAAAAAAAAATTGCGATTTATTAAATATGATAAATAACCATTTACTGAAAATTTCAGCTAAGTTCCAGCATTATCTTTCGATTAAAACACTGTATATTAATTTTACAGTTAATTCCGTATTAAATTTTGCTTACAGTGATATTCTGGTTATAATTATTTTCACTGACTTGCCGATTTAAATATCGCTATGATCTTTATATAACAAAAAAAAAAATTCAGTATGTATATATCTTTTATCTCGGTGGTTGTACGGAAGCTATTAGTGCCACATAATATTTCTTTTAAAAGTTAGTAATTCCAACTTAAAAATGGGTAATTCCAATTTTAATCATGGTTTTTCCAACTTTAAAGTTATTTAAACTTTATACATTCAATATGTGCTTAATATCAACATTTTAGAACTCTTGAATTATACGCAGGCAAAAGAGGTTTTGGTTGACATAAATACGTACTTATCTGATGAATAGTGTCTCAGGAAACCTTACGAGACAATTTTAAACTTTTTGATCTAGGCAAATTTACATATTAGTGTTAACATGCTTAGTATAGTATAAATCATATGCGATACCAAATTTGATGCACCGAATGCGTATTTCGACAAATAATGTCTCTTCAGTGATGCTTTATCAATATTCACTTTAAATATTAGAACTAAAGAAATATTGTTGAATTCAACACTATATCAGTAAATCATTTGCATCAAATTCACAGTATTTCATCATGTATACATCATAAATCACAAAAATTACATCATCTATATTTCGAATTATAGCAGTTTAAAACCTCACGCGTACGGTATTAATGAAACAGAAACATTAATTTTATAAGTTAAAGATTATTTCTCTAAAATTAGATGCAAACATCAGGGGAAAGTCATCTACCTTAATTTATAATCAATATACTGCAACAAGAATATGTATAATAAGTGTTATCTATAGCTAACACTTTATTGTAAAAAAGATTTATAAATAAATATATATATTGGCTATATAATGTTGTTCCTGTAAACTGCATGCAGGATAAGCAAGAACAGACCAAATTTCGAACCTGTTCTATACTTATCATGAATAAAGAATATGAACAATAATTTAATTTGTAACCGCAAATTTTTAATTCGTTGATTTTATTTTGTGGCACAAACTTTATTTCGTTCCAAAATTTTTTATTTCGTGGCCACGTATTTTATTTCGTTCCTACAAATTTTTATTTCGAGGCCACGAATCTCATGCATGTACCATATCCTACGGAAGCCAATTTAGGACCTATCAAAAATATTTTTAATATAATATACGAATTGTCAAATTGAAGATTATTTCACTTATATAGACAAAGGGCTTTAACTCAGCACTCAGGAATATTTTATTTATTGCCCAAAAAGAGGGTGCAATTGCATCCAATGTATCCCCCTTGGTAACGGCCTTGCTAAATAAGAACTGCATTAGGACACATTTTGAAATTAAAAGATACCAAAGAGTCCACCATCTCTGTTTCATATATGGGTGTTCTTCTGACTATACACGATGATCAATTAACAACTAAACTGTGTGACAAAAGAGATTACTTTAACTTTTCCATCGTCAACTTTCCTTATTTAAGTAGTTATATTCCACTATCACCAGCATATATATGGTACAGGTGTTTTTGTTCCCAACTTACATGATACTCTAGAGCATGCTCTGAGTAGGATCAGTTTTTAAACGAGACAGGCTGCTGACAGACAGGTTAATGTTTTTGCAAGGATTTCAACAACCTCGTTTAAAGTCAGCATTTTGTATATTCTATGGTCGTTATAATGACTTTTCAGTTAATATAACCTATCATTATATTGACTGGCATTTGTTAGGCCTTGATTTTTATACTTAATTTGACCACAGATTATTCCGTCTTTTTGGTCAATGCAAGTGGCTCACGGCGGGTATGACCAGTCAACTGGGGATACTTACTCCTAGACACCTGATCTCACCTCTGGAATTTCCGTGTTTTATGTCGTGTTCACAGTTTTATATTGTTTGTAGCTGTTGTCGAGATCGATCACTGTTAGTTATCTTCACTTTTTTCATTTGAATGAAAGCATTTTCAAATTTGCTAGAGTAGAACTATTTTAAAAAGAAATAAGAATTGACATGAAAAATTAGGACTTTTCAGGTCGTCCCCTTGATTTCAACATTATTTTTAGGAATTTTAGCAAAACTCAATTTTTCCCTTTACATGATGGTATCCTTTTCAGTTTAAAAATAATTACAGATAACTTTCCAGAACAGCATGTCTCTTCGAATTTCTAACTGTGATGACATGATTGTTTTCTTCTCTAGGGCATACATTGTAGAATAATGCAAACTTGGTGTACAAAATTAAAAGCATTAATTAATTAAATAAATTATTTTGTTTCAACATCTGTACTTACGTTAAATGCACGGATTAAAAAGAAATTCCCCACTTAAGTGCTCTCTCTCTCTCTCTCTCTCTCTCTTAACTGCCAAAACATTTTCTTGTTATTATCAACACATTAATTTTTCTGAAAAATTCTAGGCCATCTTAAAAGAAATTTGCTTGCCATCTGCAGACTCAGGACTAAGAAATTGGGTAGGTGGGGAATTTTTTTTATAAAAAAAACTTACGAATGTGAAGTTAAAAAAGTAATTAATTGGAGGAGAAAATTTCGGAATGAATAAAAATATATTATTTCCTGGAGGTTGAAAAACGTTTTGAATCGGGCCGTTTTAGTCAATCGGTCGGGAGAGGACAAACAAACATTTTTTAAAGATGGCCCTACACTGCAATGGTGCAAAGAGATTTACAACCTCTGAAGACTTTTTGTGTTCTTTGTGCTTCCGAGATCGGCGGCTTGAACATGTGCATGATTATCATTTTCCCTCGGTTACTATCCCTACTAATTATTTTTTTTAGCTCACCTTAACGAAGTTGAGGGAGCTAATGTAATACCCTCGGCGTCGGTGTCCCAGATGTAAGCTTTTGGAGCAGATTTATTTTCAAGTACTTCTTTGTCCTACATTAATCAGAAGTGCATGGACGATGCTTCTAGTATGTTTTACTGTACCAGTCAAGGTTTCAGTTGCTGGAATTTCAGCTAAAGAATGACCAGGTTAATGTTTTTGGAGCAGGTTAAAGGTTTTGGAAAAGGTCTCATTTCGAAGTAGGTTAAAGTTTTTGGAGCAGACTCATTCCAGTGTAACGTCAAGCCCTACAATGTACCTAGTCCAAACTTGCTTGGATGATGCATCGATGGGTGAACACTCTCAAACTTGCTTCAGATGCTGGATTTGACTTTTATTTACTGGATGAATGACTAGTTAAAAGTTTTTAGAGAAGTTCATTCCCAAGTAACTGCATCAGACCAAAATTGCATAAATGTTGCATCTATGGATGAACTTAACTAGATTATTAGTTTAGTGTGGGACTTTGTCTTACTTAAGGATATTATTCGTTGAGCTGAGCTCTGTAATCTCTGATTATCTATGTTTATGAAATATCTTACTTTCTATTTTGACAACTTCTCTGCTTAAAGTAAACAAAAATAATTAAAAAAAACCCTGCAAATTCGGAATATACAAGGGGCGGGCTTTCTTGTCATTCAGAACCTTTTTCACGCATGGGTGATCAAAGCAGTCTCAAAAAACAGTCACAGGAACTGCTGGGACTGCTAGGTTTGCTTTCTAGAGCAATCCCAAATTTTGAGAAAGTAGTCCAAAGTCTCTGACACCCAGGCAATCCCAGAAGGCAGTCCCTGGAACTGCTCTCTTGGACTGCTTGGGTTCCATGTTGGGCCGGAATGATACTGTACATGTTTGTATATATTTGCATATACTCGATATGACATGTGCTTACCCACTGAAAAGTGGCAAGGGAAGTTAGACAAAATTACTTGTGGTTAAGGTTAGCTGTGAGAAAAGATCAAGAAGTAGTTGTTTTGCTCAACTATATAAGGGTTCGTAAACTGAAAATTCCAAGCAGGTGCTTATAAAACCTGACAGTCTGACATATGTTCTAAAGACCAAAATCAAAAGTTTATATTGATACATATAATATCAATTTCTCTGACAAATTGTGAAGTATTTTATTATCTACATATAAATAAAGCTAAAACATCTGGCATATTAAACCGTCCTTGCACACTAATCATTTTCATACTTGAATACATTAATGCACATGATTTTCTTGAAATTAATGCTAAAGAAAAGAGCTTGAAATGGAACAACCTTCTTTTTACTCTGTGCGAATCCGTTCTGCAAAACTAAATATTTTTTCAAAGACTTAATGATTTCTTAGATTTTAAAAGATATAAATATCTTAGGTGTAAGGAAAAAATCACAGATAGTTTTACGTGTACTTTATGATCAATTAACAATAATTGCAGAAAAAGGGGTACATACTCATCTAGATGCCCGGATCCAGTAGGCTGGTGTAACGAAGAATTTTGACCCGGGTTGGAAATTGACACGGGGTTTGACACGAGGTTCACTTTTCAACGTTTGAATATTGAATCGGTGGTCATTTTTCAACGTTGAAAATTGAGACCAAAAGTAAAATTTATACCCGGTGTAATTTTTTAACGGAAATTTGTATTTTTTTCTTCGGCACTTCTGACCTCAAAAATTGACCCTTTTGAATGAAGACCCCGACTGTGTAAAGATTTGCCCTGTGTTGCTATACTAGATTTTTATGTATCTATTATTTGATATTTATCAGTTTCAAAATTATTTTTTTTTAGATAATAAAAATGGAACTGAAATCAGCATCCCGCTTAGTGTTAATCAAGTTCTTAATCAGTTCACAGTAGGATTACATTTGCGGCCACGATCACCAATAAGATGACCTACTAGAATGTTTATCTACTTATCGTCTGCCCCTTCCGATGTTTATTATCATATGATATGTTTACGAGCTAAGTTTTTTCCCCAAATTTAGAACAAAATATCATCCTCTAGCTGTTTTTTTTTTTTGGGGGGGGGGGGGGTCTTAATGAAACTTCAAAGAAATTATAATCACTAATTATAGTTGTGATTTCCACATTTTAAATGTTCTAGATAACTTCAGTTACCATCGGAACATGTAAAATTTCATTATGTTCAGTAACTGTCTAGCCGATCTTTTTATAACTTTAAAGGATTCTTTCTTGCATTATGTCACATGGTTTCTGCCAAAAAAAATGGAATCGTTTAAATAAAGTTTATCGCTTTTGCCATATATAGAACAGATAGAAAAGTTGAGGTTGCATGACCTTATTTGTATATTGTCTTTCTTGTGAAATACTGCGCAAACATTTTGTGGAAATAAAAAAAAATCCCAGTTTACAATATAGCTTAAAAGATTTTTTTCTCAATAGTAATCAATCATTGAACATAACAAAGACAAGCTTTCCAAACAAAAACATGTAAATATATTTCTTATATTTTTGAAAGTCAAATTTCAACAAAGTAAGTCTTAAGTCTGTCTTAATCTTTAAATGTAAAATGAATTTGTTTAAACTTAAAAAAGACCGCAGAAACAGATTTTCAAAAAGGAAGTTTTCTTGGATAGCTATTTGAACTATTCAATATTAAGTGCTGTAGCTGGGGATACATTGAGTGTCAATAACCTTGGAATAGCTTATTTGTCTGATAAATAGCCAAAACAAACTGGCAGAAAAATTCTGTGAACTCTACGACGACGAGTGGACTGAATTGTACGAAGTTTTAGTAGAGAGTGAACAAATGGAAGACATCATAGGGACTTTGGTGCAAATATTGCAGGTAACTGTGGTAAAAACGTTTCCACTATACTAGCTAGTGAGAAAGCATATAAGATTACGAATGTTCACATCAGCTTGACTTGCTATTTTGTCTTATTTGTAGGAAATATACAACGCTAATAACAAACTTGCCGAGAATTAACGCAAAGTAATACGAAATACCATTTATGTCCAGCAAAGCAGGGTCAAAGGAGGTTAGTCAGTTATATAATAAGAAAAGGGTTTATGTTGTAGGAAATTAAATCTCCACAGGGAATTCTATCTAAAATCACTGAGTTTCAGAAACAGACAGCATCACTTGCTTTCGGGAATGTCAATCGTTGGTCCTTTATTCTCTTTTGCCTGTGTTTTAAAATAAAAGTTTCGTAACAGTGTGAATTATGAGATCCAGAAAGAGAGAATGGTCCTGTAGATTGTAGATAATTGGAATTGTGGGAGAGATCCAAATCCTCAAGGATTGTAACAGTTATGATTTCTAGAGTATATAATTAGCCTGGTTTGTCATTAATGTTTTTAATTACTTGCATGCTATTGTAGATGGAGAACAATGAACTTAATGGAATGAATGATGTTAAGAGCAATTATGTAGAAGGATGTATTCAGCTATGCTGGATGATGATCATTCAGTCTTCCCCAATGCATTTGGATTCTGGACCACCAGTGGATTCAAAGGTCGACAAAAACGTGTACATACTAAGCAAGGAGACATAAAAGATTTTGTTGATTGAACGACTGTATTTCTTCATAATCAAGGACCTTTAGTCCAGAAAGAAGTCCTGCAGCCAAAGTAAAACTGAACATTTAGCCACAATCATTACATTTTCAAAGCATTTATAGCAATATCGATTTCAATATGCCTAGGCCTGTTATATAAGTACATGTACATATCATGTGCAAAACTTCGTTCTCTAAAAATATTATGCATGTGCATTATTATATGTCGTAAATACATATTCCTCTTTTCTCTTGAAATGGGATATGACCAAGAATATAAAGACACGAAGGTTGTCTCAAAATTTCTTCTCAAGTACCAGCCCCCCCCCCCCCCAATGAAACTTATATGAAAGCTTCCTTACATTAAGTAGATTTAGGTTTGTTCAAATCATAATCCCTTGGGGTAGGGTAGGGCAACAATAAGATAACAAAGTTTTTCATAAAGGAAAACAATCTTCAAAAATCTCCCTCTCAATAACAACGGAACCTTGATTAGTCTTGTAAATATACATGTACAAGCATTCTTAGGAAATGCTAATTTGATTTTGATCATGGTGACCATATCGATTTTGACCTTCGGATTGAGTGGGGCCACAATAGGAGATAAAGCTGATAGAAATATATATGTACATCTATATAAAAAAAAATCATTTAATATCTTCTAAAGAACAGCAAGGCCAAGATTAGTGATATCAATAAGTAAGCATCCTCAGGTAGTGTATATTCATTTTTCTTTCAAATTATAATCAACGAGTGCATGGTGGTGCCACACAAGAGGCCTTTTTTATTGGTAGTCTCTTTAAAAATCTTCTTACAACATTAGCAAGGTCAAAGTTAGTGTTATCGATATGCAAGCATCATCATGCAGCCCAGATTCAAGTTTGTTCACATCATGGCCTTTAAGAGTAGGAGGGAACAAAGAAGGGAATGTTTGCATGACATAAGACATGAAAAAAATATTTTAAAATATTTTTTTTAGAACAACAAGGCCTGATAACTGATATAAATATGCAAGCATTATAAGTTATGATTAATGGAGATTCATTTTTTTTTTTCAAATCAAGACACGAATGGGATCAAAGCTTACTAGATATCTTAGAAATTAGCAAAGTCTTTACAAGATCAGAGGTACCTGTACATAAGAGTCAGTAAAGGTACAAAGTAAAAGTACAGTAAAGGTCATAAAGTAAAAAATGTTGTTACCCAAAGAAGGGTCTTGTCACAAGTAATACACACCTGAAATATAAAATCCCTAGTACAACCGTTCAAAAGTAAAGGTCAAGATCAAAATTTTTGTGAATAATCAGACAGACGGACTGACCCAAAACTATATCCCCCCCCCCCAAATCTCCGACTACGGGGACACAAAAAACAGCATTCATTGTAATTGTAAACTTAGTGGACAGTGGCAGGTAAGTTCTATTTTTAGCTGAATAAAGAATATTAAACACAGTACTTGAAATTCGAACATCATAGTAAGAAGGCGAAAGCAACATTTGATGTCTCGTAAGTGTTTGGTTGGTGTAAGTGAGTTTCAAAGAATCCAGAATATTTCATTCATATTAAAAATTTGCATTCAAGTACAATTAAGTTTCTGTTGGTGGAATACACATTTCACCATACGAAGTGTGTGTTTCTGTGACTTGGAATATATATTTCATTATTTTGAAACATTGTTGAAAATATTGAATTTTGTCTGTATTTTGTTTTTATTTAATCCAACAACGTACCTTTAACGATCCAATAAGTGATTGAAACCTGTCCATTATTTTTCATACTGGACATATTTCATAATAAATTGGGCAGTTATAGGTAAATTAATAGCATCTATTTGTGTATACAAAATAGATGCCTTTATTTTACGAGAAAAGTATATTTGCAGGGACCTATATACTAGTATATAGGTCCCTTGTACGTTGGCTTTTAAGAGTCGGGCTTGGATGACACAGCATATGTTGTCTATATAAAGGGTCGGGTTTGTTCTTCACATTCCTTTCTGCTGAACCTTACAATGGTAAAGACGCATAACAAATTCTTGCAAAAAATACATCTAATTTTGCTTCGTAATTTTATAAAATCGTATAATTTTCCATTTATGAATTGTTTTTCAACCATTTTAAAGCTTTTATTACTGTTGATGTTTATTAAATAAGGCGGATGATGTTGGATTCAAAATTTTTACGCAGCAGACGACGCACACGCGGTTATGCCAAAAAATAATTAATTTACCTTTGTATTGTTATTAAATGATCAAATATTGGTTATCAACATTAATTAATGTCTTTTTGTTTCATACTGCGTCGAAATCGGAAAATGCAAACCCAGAATAGGGGAACAACAATATGGAAACTCGGTCGGACCGTTTTTGTGGACACATTGAGGATGGGCCCAAATATAAGTCAAAGAAAAGAATAGCATATAATCTGTGAACCAGTTGGAAAACCAGACATTGAATGTATGTATCATCACAATCCAATATATCAGGTACATCCACCACCTTTGAAATACATAAATCGTTTGAATGTGTATACTTGATTAATCTTTGCCATTGTAGAATGAGACCAAATTATAAGCAGTAGTCCGCTTATACAGTGTATAGATATTGCTTCTAAAAAATCCTTGCTTAAAGTGTTACATTTCAAGCTTAGAGTGTAGAATTTTATTTCTATTTTTAAAGAAAGGGGGGGGGGGTTCTTACTAAGGAAAATACTATTAAGTTTCAAACACAAGTACCAGGAAGTCAAGCTGAAAACAAAATATATTTAAATATAACTACCAGTAAATCCTACAAAATTATGTCACAATAAAATAATCTTTCAAAAATACATTCAAATCATATTATAATTTTACCATAGAATTCTCTCAAAATAAGGACAAAAGACTTGCAGTTGCCTGGAATTGTTCAAAACTAAGGTCAAAATAATTCAATAGATTGTGCATAGATGCTATTGTTAGGTGCACATTGTACAGCAGCCTTAACTTTGCCATATGTCCGGTTATATTGGTAGAATGTTCTCGACCTATTATACATTTATATTAGGTCTCTATTTGTGAGAGGATTAAATTTAGTTTTTGTATAAAGTCAGGCAGTATGTAATATAACAGATACGATGTTCTGTGTAATTGTAAAAGTAGAACTTGGTGAATCTTTCAAATCCAGCTATTAGGCACTACTTACAACAGGGCTCAGACTCAACAATGATTTGTTTGGAGAAACAATTAATTTATGAAAGCATCAGAACCAAAGAAAGCCCTAAAATTCTTGTTTCATGAAGAATTTGTAATTAAAGTTAGAGCACTAGATTATTGGGGAAAAAAATATATCTCCTTGTCATATCTCTAGTCTGTGATGAATTTAAATAAAAGGGGGAATGAAACCACCTATCTTGCCCAGAGAAAAGTATTGTTATATTTATTTAAATGCTCCAGAGCTCTCATGGAGTTCAGTGCTTTGTATTCATGAAATTTTAGACTAGTGTTGTGGAAAGGTGGCTCTGATATATAGGTAAGTCATAAGATCAGTTGCATATCATAAATTATTACAGATTTACACTGGAGTTGAGCTTCCAACTCAATATATATGACTTGAAACAGGGGGATCTTAATTGTGTGGGGTCTGGGAGCAGTAAACCTCTAGAAAGGGCCTTTCTCAAGTCTCGTATCTTTAGATGCTCTTGTTAAGAATTCTATTTGCTAGCTATTAAATTGGAAATGAAATGATCTTGTAATACAAAAAGGGGGGATTTATCATTGTTAAACCACATAATTTAACAATCTCATATTGATTATCTTCGAATGAAAAGGAAAATGCAAAATATTTTTATATAAACATCCATTTTCTATTACTTGAATTAGGATATCTCTGTTATGTTCCTGTAGAGTGCAAATGAAAGGTTGGAAATTGCAACATCTTGTACAAGAATGTTTTGTGATCACTTATTAATGAATACATCTATATCTTAATGACCAATTATTAAATCAAAAAAGTAAATACAGTCAAACCTCATTGTCTTGAACTTATTGGACAAGAAATAACTTTCAATTGAGATGCCGGATATTTGAGATGTCAAGGGTAGAATGCCTCAGGGGTAGGTGTCAATCTGAAGTAAACATTTTATTTAAGATACCAGTGTTCCAAATACCAAAGTTAATCAATTACTTCTGTAAAGCAATTAAAACTTTAAGAACATTCATCAGATTGTATGTTGCAAAATTAATATATGGTCTTGTTTTAACTTATGATATTTAGTTGTCTTTAGACATTAAAAGTGACCCAAAGAAAGACTTTGTCAAGTACATGTACCTTACATTCTTCATAATGTAGCAATTATTTCTCAGAAGAGTCCTAGAAGGATGCTTATATTTTGTAATTTTATACAGATAATGCAGATTGTTTGACTTAGGGCATTGGGCTTACATTTTAGGGTGTTTGAATCTGAAAACTCCTAGTAGGGTGCTTATATTTTTAAATTTTGTACATGTATATAATGCTGATTCTAAGACTTCAGGATGTGCATTTGGTTTACATTTTTAATGAGTTTGGCTTTGTTTTTAATCAGAACACCAGAAAAATATAATTTCCATTTTGGATCAAGTCCATATTGATAGCAGTACTAGTTATATTCAGGCTCATTGCATATGAAAATATATCTCCAATTGGTGTCATTAATAATCAAACATCTATACCTAAAGTAATTTTATACTTTGCTATGCATTTTGTACTACACTGGAAGAATATGGTCATGCAGAGCTGTATCGAATTCTGATGCACATACATGTGTCATAGGCATTAATAATGTTTATTGAAAGACTCTTTGTCAGAGGTAAAGGAATTAGCACATAAATATGATTAATTGAGTATACTAGTATTGTAAGCATCTGTAATAAAATTGCAGCCTAAAAATCACAGGTTCAAATTGGCACTGTCAAAGTGCCAGATATCTTCATTGCAGCTAAACTGGTTATTGGTAAGTATAAATTTGAATAAACTTGTTACATATCAGGTAATGTATCTTTTTCTAGGAATATCATTACGACCAGTATATGTTTTCAAAATATCAATATTATTATAATTAACAGTTCTACAACCATTGGTAACCATCACTAAGTAGTGTGATATATTCTTATAATTGTGTAATCCCATTTGGGTTGGGAATCCCCCGAGAAACTACATGTACATATTTAGGTATCAATAGGAATATAGTAAGATTCAACCTTGAAACTGGAGTTTTTGAAATGTGATTAAGGATTTCAAATAACTCTGCTTAAAATTGCTAATTGGAGAGTGAATGTGTCACCTTCGCTGACATGAAACTTGGTTCATCAAATAGCAATTGGCTTTCCTAGCAATTTTCATGGATTGAGAATTATGCTATATGTAATGATAATGAATGAAACTCCCCCTATTTGTTTATAAATCTCCAGATATTTGTTTTAATTAATTACAACCATGTATATAAAACTTGTCTTGGCTAATGGACAATTCAAAACAAAATTAACAAGCAATGGTAAACTTAATGTAAATGCATTGCAAGGTGGCATATACATTTGTGAAGCAGAATAGTAGGGAAATTTCTTTCTACAAGACCAAAGCTTTATTAAGCAAAGAGGGAGTAGGTGAGATATATCACATTATATATATATATATATATATATATATATATATATATATATATATATATCATTTCATATCACAATATCAAGTCTCGTTTAAAGTCGTCATTTCGTAAGTTCTATGGTCGATACAATGACCTTGTCAGCAAATAAAATCTATCACTAAGTCAAATGCTGACTGATGTTTTTCATACTTCCTGGTAGTTGTTAGAACATTATTTACACACTGAATTTTCGACAGATTTTCCCGTTATTTCCCGGTCATGACAAGAAGCACACGGCGGGTGTGACCGGTCGGCAGAGGATGCTCACTCCTCCATGGCACCTGATCCCATCTCTATGTTTTAGAGCTCTGTGCACATGTTTGCTCTGCTCCACATATTTCATTGGCAAGTTTTGATTACTTAATGTGTTATAGCACCTTTCTTAATAGAGAGAAATTCAAAATTTATTCCAAGTCTGCTGAAGGATTAACACATCCATACGTCAAGATGTGTGTAAGTACCCAGCGGGAAGGGAGGTCTTGGGCAGTATTGGTCGTGGAACAGTTGACTTGATTTGCTTCCCTCAATGTGTGGGGTGACTGCAATCTGTGCCAGCTTGCAGCCATGTGGCGTCTGCGCACACCAAGTCAACTGATAACTGAATATTTGTGTGAAACTTGTATTGAACTGTCACCTTGTTGATATGCTAATGCTAGTGTAAACTAAGCTAATAAGCTTACTCTTGGTGACAGTGATATATATACTTTAGAGCTGTAATATATAGTACAAGTTTGAAATATGAAAAAAGTTTGATATTCGAAGTTTGAGATGTTTGATCTATGAAGTTTGAGATATTTGATATATTGTGTACAAGATTTGATATATGAAGTTGATATGCTTGATATTTGAAGTTTGAGATGTGACTTTGATTTTGAACAGTTTGTATGTGTGCTGACCCTCCGCGGTAAACCCGTGACGGTTAGACTTTGAAACACACATGAAGTTTGAATTTGGTGGGATTGCCCAGTGGAAATGACATCCCACAAATGTTTGTATTTTCTTGTGCCACGGCCAATACTCGCCACAATAAATAAGCATATATTCTATACTGAGTTTTGTGTCATTTTCTCTGTATAAATAATGGACTATCCGGAGCCTTTCCTAAACAGAGAGAATTATAAGAACAAAAGATGAGGTCATACTAATGGTTTAATTTCAGGAAAGTTAAATAAAAAAGACAATCACTGTCATATTTGTATTGTTTTAAAGGAATATATCTGATCATGACAAGGAGCATACGGGAGGTGTGGCAGCTCTGCAGGGAATACCTACAACAGGGATCCAGGATTTTTTCGGGGAGGCTCTGCATGTCAGACTCAGAAATTTTTAACAAGCAATCAAAAGAGAGAAAGAGGGAGGGTGAGAGAAAGAAGGAAAGAACCCCCCCCAAAAAAACGTACACAGCTTGCCTTAAACCGGAAAAATCTATTCCGGAGAGGGGGTTGGGTGGAGGATACACTTTTCTCAATTCCGTGTTGGCTCTGCTCATAATATATATACTAGTATTAATGCACTTTTGAGAATGATCACTGTGTGTTATCTTCATATTTAATATATAATAAATTTAAATTGTGGAAAAACGTTTTGTATCAGATTTTGATACAGGTAATTTACAATGTGTCACAATCAAAAATTAAACGTTCGGAAATTAAGAGCTAGTCATTCAGTCCCCTAGATCTGCAATAAATCTGAACTTATCTCTACAAGCATTTTACGATATTTATTGATACACTTAATAAGACGTTTTATTTACTCAGTTTTATTATCTCTTCCATACGGCGAATTCAATATGGTCAATATGAAATATTCGCATGATTTATGAAATGCACCAAAAACCAAAAACCAAAAAACAATTACAAAGAAAAAAAATCAAAACTTTAAAAACAATCACTAGATATGCATTGAAGAATGCTTGGCACACCTTGCCCTAAAATAAAGATTTCGTCACGCTTGCTAAGTAAATAAAACATACGCTGAGCACTGTAAATTCTGTTTGCTATCACATACATATGCGTATTCTCGTATTGATGTATATATAAACACAATGTACGTTGACAATTTCTTTATCTATGCACTTGTCTCACGTGAAAGCTTAATCTTTCAGGTCAGTTGAAATAGTATTAAACATTAACAAAAACGAAACTAGATTTTTCCATTTTTTTTTTATTTCCGTGCTTGGATAAGGCTCTTCATAAAATGGATGATGACTGGTATGTTTTCGTTACTTATGTATTTTTTTTTGGGGGGGGGGCTACCTTGTTTTACCCACAACTACAAGTATTTACACCATTTTAACCAAAATCATATAAAAATAATGCAACACAAACAGGATGTCAAACGCCTAAACCGAAAATAAATTTTTAAAAAAAACTATACTGTGGTTGATATGAAAGAAATATTATACAAGATATTTATTTACCAATCAAGGGCCCCGAGAGGCATTTCCACATATATAAATGCACAATTAAACATAATTCACAATATGCATTGTTTTTATATAAATAAATATATATATATAAACAGTTACATAAACAGTTATATAACATTGTATTCAGCGTTAATAATCATAGACAATATCAGTGTCAAGTGTCCAAATTATTGTCATTGATCCCAAGACAATACAAATATGTTATGCTACAACATGTTCATACATGTATTTATATATTTGTATGGGGGGTTTTTTCCCTTTAAAATTGTAATATATTTCAGGGGGAAAAAATACAATAAAGTAAAATTGGAGAAAAGGCATGCACATACATGGTGACAGATGTATTTATACATTGGTTCTTTTACCATTTTCAGAAATAAATTTTCCAAGTAAGCATAAAATTTCTTTATTTTCATTATTCAAAATCCATACAAGTTTTTCAGCAGGTGTCAAAGAAGAGAAATTTGGATTGATTTTTGAAATTGTTTCCATTAATTGCAACCTTTCATTCTTATATTTTGGACATATAAGCAAAAAATGCTGTTCATCTTCAACCTTCTGCGTATTACATTGAGAACACTTTCTAGATTCAGGGGGAAGTCCTGCATATCTTCCCCTTTCAATATTTAATTGATGTGCAGAAATGCGTAGTTTAGTTACATTTTTCCTCTGATCATAGTTATTGATAATGTTGAGATAGTGTTCTCTTCCAAAGTTGTTTTTGAAAGTGGAATAAGTTCTTAGTTTGCCATTATTTTGCTCTTTATTTTCTTTATACCATAGGTTTATAAAATACTGTCTTATAATACATGATGACTTCTTTTTAAATGAATAAATGCTTTTTTTTTGATAAGTCAATATTTTTTAAATCAGATAACTGACTCAAAATTGTCTGGATGGATGCAAACCATGATGGTTTATTGTGTAGAAAGAGGCTTTTTGAGACTGAATACGCTTCCTTGAGTAGGACAAAAGATGGATGTAATGTTTCAAGTCGAAACCAATAACTTAGCATAGCTTTAATAATTCTACAATACAGTGGAAATCTACCTAGCTCAGATAGAACTGCAAAGTTAGTTGACTTTCTATGCACACCAAGAATAGCCTTGCAGTATTTAATGTGCATTGTTTCACATTTTAATTTGTTAAATATTTTGTCCATTGTAATATCTTTGTTTTTAAATTTGGAAGCAAAGGGGTTAAAAGTCCCCCAAATTTCACAACCATACAGAAGTATGATCAAATAAATAAAGATTAATATTGACATTATGACAATTGGACATAATTTCTCTCTGTAATTTTGAACATGCTTTCAAGGCCTTTTTATACATGTATGTTTTGTAAAAGGTCCCTTTTTGGCTTCAATTTACATTTTGCATAGTCCAGCACAATTTTCACTTTCATCCAATCAAGTGACACAATTAACGCATCAAATAAAAATACTTTATCAATTTTCTTATTTAATTGTGGAATGTATGAAGCCATATTTAAAATTCATCAGAACATTTCTGTTTTCCGTTCCGTACTAAGCTGCAATTTTGCTGTGTATTCCTCTCTTTGTACGAACAATTCGACGTAATATGCTTTGTATTTATTGTATCTCTGCTTCATCGTTAAGGGTTCTCATCGACAGCGATCCACAGAAATTTTTTGAGATGATGATAGAAACGCTACATGATAAACTTGTTCAGATTAAGGACAAGATTCAAGATTATTCTCCCGAAGACCTGGAGAAATGTGAGCAATGGGTCATACTAATTAACGTCCCTTGCACCATGAGTGACATCAACTCTGAATATGTACCGACACAACTCAAACAAAAGACTGAAAGTGTGTTTGATTTACTGGAATCGCTACAAAAGTCAGTATCTTTAACTTCATATAGAAAAACAGTAAGATTCTTAAGTCAAAGGCCCGAGATTCAAAAACATAATTTAAAATTCTTGAAATAATAGCATATTACGGAAATATTTTTAGCTCCATTGAGAAATACAAAAAACGAGGAAAAGTCCAAGTTGAACAGGAGGCAATTAAGAAGGAAATAAACAAAAACGAAAAATTACAATTCCGAATGGAACAGTTAGACCGACAAATACAGCTGTTTAAAACGGAAGAAGAACGTCTAAAGGAAAAGGTGTCAACTCTTGAGCTACAAAAGGAAGGTCTACTTACCAGGTACTACTAATGAAAATACCAAATAGATATCAATATGATTACTCAACTTATAAAAAATGATATATATTGCATTGTCTATAAATATTAAATGAAAATTTAATTAATCATTCCACTTTTCCCTGAAGATTAAGCCAAGTTGCGGGTCTGAAGGTGTACGACAACAATCCAAATATACAAGATTTATCAGACACAAAGAGACCAATGAAGCTAGCAGAGGCTTTTGGAGAACTGTACGACAATGAGTGGACCAACGCGTTGGAGGAGCTTCTAAATCAGAATGCAACAGAAAGAGTGGCTATTGATCAGCTAACGAATACTTTAAAAGTATACTTACATATATTTCCATTTCTATTTGTTTTCTCTGTGATAACTCGTTGAAAGTTAGTTGAGTTGATTTCTTGATCATTCTACCGGAAATTTCGCCAAGCGAAAGGTCAGCAGCTAAGAAGGCCTAATATGCATGTAATTCTCGTGCGGCTGTCTTTGTGTTTGACGTCAGTGGGCGGGGACTATTAAAAATTGACATGTTAGACCTCGTGTAATTTAAATCTATTAGTCTACATTTGTAAAATCTAAATTTACAATTTTATTTCACAATGAAATGGAAATATAAGGAATCACTGTCTAGTTAGTAGAGTATGCCAGGGACATCAGGGGCTTCGCCCTTTATGCAAATTATCCCACATTTCCAACTATCGTTGATGCCCTGTCATACTCTACTAACTAGACAGTGATTCCTTAAAAAATTATATTTTGCCAAAATAAACTTCCGAATCTATTCCACCATGTGTCTCATTCAAATCATTTATAGAAAAAAAAACTATTTAGAAAACATTTTCCAAACAGAACTAAACCAATATATTTATATGTTTAGCAAGTTTTGCCAGATTAAATCCAGGGTTAAACCATCATATACATTGTGTCCCAAATAACCTCTGCAGGATTTTTTTGTGTTCTAATTTGGTTATCATCATATGTCAGAAGGCGTCACTAATACATCGATTGAGGAACTAGGTAGAACTCAGACGGAGGGCGATAAATTATTCAGGAAGTTTATAATTTGTGTGATGCATGCAAAGGAATACATGTATTTAATTCGATTTAGAGGTAATTAAAGTAGCTGTGAGTTAAAAATATATAGCAATTAGTATCTGATTTGTTACGTGTATGATGATAACCGACATAGGGTCACGTGACAATGTTTGCATTAGTGGCCTTGCAACATTTGCCAATTAGCACGTGCTCCCATATATCGGTGAACACCTCATTAATAAAAAATATTAGATATTCGAAGGGTTTTTCATGCATACAAAATCGTTTTAACGCTTATTTTCTTTCATCAACGCAGTTTGCATTTACTTTTGGATTCCATTTATTTTCAAGAATATCAACGATACCTGTCGATCTCTAGCACGGGATCAACGGAAACAGTTCCTAAAGAGTTTATCATTTTGTGAAACACTTTCTGACGATGGAGGAGAAGTAAGTAGTCCATAGTATAAGCATTGGACATGTTTAAAGAGATATATTTACACTTATTCTTAAGTATGTCACCCATCAGATTTTGAAATAAGTTTAGTCAGAACTTCTATTATCAAAATATTCAATTACAAATGAATTTATTTAATTTTTCAAATCTTTGAATTAAGCAATGTCAATTGTACAACATTCAATAAAAAATTCGCTCATAAAATCGGTAAGAGATAACCTAAAGGTTTGTGAGGGACTATTTCTTACGGTCGAAGGATATTAAAAAATAAAATAATACTCTAAAAATATACAGATTGGTTTTATTCAAATTATTAAAGCTTTGGTCCTAAGTATTTTTACTCACTGAAATTTACACGCATTATTACATGTACATGTATATGCCATGAATATTCAATGTAGGTTTCAAAAAGATATTTTCGGAACAAAATTTACACATTTTCCAACATACTTTGCCAAAACATTGCAAGTATATTACAATTTAACCTGCCTTTTAGCCCTGAAGTATGCATAATCTGACCCATATCTCAAAATATTCATCAATGGCCCCATTTTTTATTTCGTAATTTATTTCATTTTTTGAAAATACACGATGCCTCTAACTGATCAGCACTTAATTCATAAAAACACTTCATATACATGTACGAAAATATTTTACTGAGTGTTCAGAATTTTAATACCCAAAATATGATATCTTATTGAAGCAGAAATGCCACGCAATAATTTCCGCGCATTAATTGTTAACATAATTATCTTAAATAATATATAAATTTTTACGTGCATGAAATAAAAATATATTTATTGCTATTATTACACCTGAATAGATATGAATGCAATTATTATGAAAGTTACAATTTAAGTTTAAAATCGTGAAGTTTATTGTACTAATGCTCAATTATATGCTAATTGAACTTTTCTTGCCGATTTTGGTGTTATGCTTTGAGTTAAACGTTGCAATTTAACATTACAAATTAAAAAAACTACGATATAACTGGTATCATGGGTGACATATCTTAAGATTTATGATACGTCATTTTTTAAATGCATTCTGTTCCTTCACAGTGCCTTCAGCAGTCCTTAAGAAAAGCGATGAAAACATTTCAGAAAGAAAATGCAATGGAAATTTACCAGTTTGTCAAAGAGGTAAACAACGTACGCTCTGTAAACATTTTTTTCTGGATAATGACATCCCTGTAATTTAATGTTCATTTTATAAAATTTTCCAATTTCAATATTTTTCATGAACAGCGAATAGATCGGCAAATTGGCATAGATAATCTCAGCACTGAGATGAAGAATTATGCGCACCGGTGTGCAGAGTTGTCGTGGCTAATGAACGTACAAGATCCGCCTCTCCTGCTTCACTTTAATGCAGCCGCTGGAGAGCCGGTTGATAAACTGCTCTTCAGTCTTTATACCAGATCTGGAAATGTGGTGGACTATGTTGTGTGGCCTGCAGTAGTGTATGAAAACGGTGCTGTTTACCGGAAAGGTGTACTGCAGCCAATTTAAAAGAATATTATAAAATTAATGCTTATTACACAGTGATTTGTGGCTGTTATTTTTTCGTGTGGTAATTGTAAAAAAAAAATCATAAAAAACAAAATTATTTTTGAGTATTATCAAAAACAAAATTCTCTCTGTTTATCAAAATGTATTTATGAATTTTCTCTCTTTTGTATTAGGCCAAGATGACAATATTTACGTTTAAGAACCGAATATTACATTGTACAGAACTCTTGTACCTGGGGACAAGCCTTGTTTCATGTTTATGTTTTTATTATATTTTAAATAAAATATTTTAATCCTAAATAGATATTATATATTTTTAAGCTTTTCTGAATTTACAAAAAAATTGCATAAGTGAGCTTTCCCTATCGAAATTCTTATGTATCATATCTATTCGCCGGTCTAACTGTTTGCTTCACTTTTAACTTTTTATGTAGTGACTTCTTCTTCATAACATTTGACCAATTTTTAACAAACTTCGCACAAAACATCCTAAGGTTTGTTAAGAAGAGGCTGATTTATCAGATATCTCAAGAATTTTGGTATCTTGACATATCAGTGATGTACATCAATCCTGGACACAATTTTCTGACCAAAAAAGTTTTCTCCCTACAGTATTGCGAGTAATGCTGTCTGTCTTCCTCCGTGAGTGTGTGTTTGTCAATTTCTCTTTCCTTTCTCAAGTAAATATTCGTCAAAGCAATATATCGAGGACAATATATGCCGACCTTGACTGTACATATTGTCGCCGACGACAATATGTGCTGGTGCTTGACTGTACATTTTATCGTCCATTATGAAGGAGGAAAATAAGGCTCGTCTCGGTACATATTGTCGCTGGCAGCAGAGAGCAGCAGTAGGCCCGTGATTAGTGGTGTTTATATGAAAGCATCCTCAGCTAGCGCAGATTCAAGTATCTTCAAATCAAACCGGGCCTAGGGTGGGTCCACAATGGGCGATCAAACTTTTACACAGGGATATATGGGAAAATTCTTTAAGAATTATCTTCTCAAAAACAGCAAGTCATATATGGATTGATAATTATTGTTTAACGCCGAGTCGGCAATATTTTAGCCATATTTCGGCGATCAAATTAAGTGTATAGGACCATTTTTGAAGTTTTTGGTTTCTCTGGCCGTATTTATATGGAGCATTGTCGTGAATTGTCCAGCGACATGTTCTGATGGACGACAATATGCACAGTGAGAGTAAGTACACATTGTCGCCGCCGACAATATGAACGGGACGACAAAATGTACCGTCACAATCACGCTGCATTCAATAGCATATGAGATACGTCAGTGTGATTCATACACTAATTACATTCACAAAACTACTGCCGACGACAGTATGTACAAAACGACAATATGTAGTCACCATCCCCCCCCCCCCCACCATTTTTTACGGGGGTCATTATTCGTCTTTACACCCGCGGGTCAGAAGGAACACAGTAGGGAGTAAAAAGTTCACAGGGCTTAATCTCAAAATCTCAAGAAGAAAAGGCCTACAATAAGTTATATTGATGTACCAGTATTCCCATGTATCAAGGATTTAAATATGCTCGAAGCATTGCACTCCAAGGGTGGGGTCACAATGGGGGGTTTTCAAGTGGTAATCTCTGTATTAAATACCAAATTTAATTAATTTAAATTAAAATTTTGATGTTGATTTAAATACAGGCATATACTTGAATATTTTTAAAATGAAAATATACATATAGCCTTCCTTAGATTATATTTAAAGTGATATGAGTGATTCTGACTTCTGGCTTAAATAAAATACTCAGATCCGCATAACTCGTTCAACCAAAATATATCAGTTTACCGGTATCTTCTTCCTTTTTTTCAAAAATGGCAACTGTTTCCGCAACTTTAACTGCTTCCTGTTTGTGTCCTTCAGCTACTTTACTTCCTTTTTATCTTCGACAATTTCTAATTCTAGCTGTCAGTGAGTACAATAAAAAATGTAATAAAAACAATATTAATAGCATATATAATTATAACAAATGATATCGTTCAAATAAAAGGAGTGCAATCATGTACATGTACTTCGATCAACACTGATACGTAGCTTTATATATCGTGTAAAAGATTAAAAAAATATCAAATGAACTGTGTTTTTTACAATATTCTCTGGTTCATAGAATAAAAGTCTTTCTTTTTGAAATCCAGATCTGTAATGCAATTTTTTGATTCCTATTTAAACATTTATGCAGTTACGTGAATGTTAAATAGCCAACTGTTTTGAAAAAGGAAGTTTAATTCCTTGCCAAAAAATTAAATTTAACTTATCGTATATATTCGTACATGTGTACACACATCTTAGTAAGAAGAAACCTCGGAGTAGATAAAAATGTGTTTACTTTATCTCTCGAGATAAATTGGAAGACAGATTACATCCTAATCATTGCCATGTTTTGATGTGGACAGGTTTGTTTTTGTTTTTGTTTTATATGTATTAAATTTTTTTAAAAGGATTATTGTGCACAAAGTGTATCAGTTCTTTTTTTATCATTATTTAAAGGTTTATTTTTATTATATCTGACGCAAATTCCTAGTGTAAAGCTTTATTGAAAATGAAAGTAGACAAACATTTTGAATATACCTTATACAGATGTATATATTTAATATTTCCAGAGTCATTTAAAGTATGTCCAACTTATTCAAAACTAAAAAGAAAGAAGTTTCGAGTGGAACAATTAAAGGAATTCAGGCTTTAGATGGTCAATACAAAAAATTTGACGAGAACATTGGACCAGATAGTCCAGGTTTGAAGCTAGTTCATGAAACTGACAATGAAGTTAACAACTTTACCGAGGTAAACGATGGAAAATTTGTCACACTTTTGGTCAAAGAAGAAGATTGTAATTTACCCACAAATGACACAAAAAGTAAGGTAATCAGAACCGGTCAATCAAATCCAACAAACACGTTTGTTAAAAGACAAGAAAGTGTGGAAAATACTCCAAACAGCAATGAAGATAAAAATGTGGCGAAAAACATGATTTTGAATCCGGAGAATTGTAAGAACAAAGAATATGATTCATGCAGTCAGGATGAAGAAACTCTTTGCAAAAACTGTAAAATGAAAGTGACAAATGCCGGAGGAAGAGTTTTCACAGATATTTCAACGCAGTGTGAAGATAATATTGAAGATTTCCAGAGAGAGCTACAGCCTTCCTGTAAAGGTGGAGGAAGATCAGAAAATAGGGAAGTTAAGACTGATGAGCAGAGGGAGTGAGTGATGTTCTAGTGATTACTATAACCTTTTCTATGTGATGAGATGTGCCAGAATGATAAAAATTATTTATAACCTGACATAATATCAAGGTTTAAAATCGATCTTCCATTATGTTTGTTTATAAAATGCTTAATGCTTATTTAGTCACCTGATCTAAGTTTTATAAATACAGTAATAGTTAATTACACAAAAGGTACACTAATTTATTTTCTTTTTAATCCCTTTGTCCCTTACATTCCTGGTATTTTTCTTTTGTAAGGTTGCACGAAATAGAATCATTATTTGATACACTACAAACCTGCTACAAAAAATTCACTGGAAAAGACAACGTATTAGATTCCAATGCGCAATTTTACGACAACGTTCACGATAATATAAGGGACGCGCTTTTAAAGATATATGAAATCATGGAATATGCTGAAAAGGCTAAAAAGCAACATACAAAGGACGTGTAAGGATGGGAGGTTTTTTTTATTAACCCTTAGAGGTATACTAATTATTCGTTCTTATTTGCATACAGTGCAACTAAATAATGATCTATATATTATTTTCCTAGGAAAAAGGCTTCTCAAACTGGGAACAATGGAAGAGTGGAGAATATTCAAGGAAGTGCATATGATAGTACAGTATCTGATATGTACGCTAAGTTTGAGCAGCAGAAAAAAGAAATATCTGATGCTACAGCACAGAATCAAGCACTGATGTCAACCTTGCAGGAACATACAAGGCTGCACCGAGAACTCGAACTCAAAGTTACCAATCTTCAACAAGAAAAAGAATCTCTGCTTACCAGGTATTGACATAAAAATCTTTTGAGTATCCTCACCTTTAAACATAAAAACAATAAGTACAACATCGGAATATTGTACACAAATTTATCTAACATAGTGATATTTCGTTCTTGAGGATACTATTAAATCATTTCTAAAATTGATGGCTCGAAACGCCCGCATCTTCGATGATCTTTTTGTTCCCTTGTGTTCAAAGTACCGAGGCTTTTTTTATCCTGTATTTTAATGCATAAGGAAGATGAATATTTAATTTAAAAAAAAGAGCGTCCATAGCACTACCTGTAAAAATTTTAAAAATTATTTATTAAGAAGTAAGGTGCTTACAATAGTTTGCTACTGTAACAGTTTACTTTCGTTTTTCATAGAAAAAAACTGTGAAACACGAAAATACTTGGAAGATCAACCAGTCCTACGTGGAATTTATCAAAATACAACTGTGACTTACCTGCATATATATTTCTTTCTAGATTAAGCACTATTGCGGGATCCCGACTAAGAGATGGGAACCCTTCCATCACAGACTTAAGTGATGACAACAGACCACTCAATGTAGCGGAGAGGTTCTCAGAGCTCTATGACAACGAATGGTCAGATGCCTTCGAGAAATTGACCGTTGGTAGAAGTGAAAAGGAAACGGTCCAGATATTGCTGGACCTTCTACAGGTTACAAAAATTAATGAAAACCACGACTTCTTGTCTAAACTTTCTACGTTTACACTTCTTATTGGATTCGTATTTTGTAGTTTTATTTTGCTACCTAATAATATCGTGTTTATTTTATTAAACGATTAATATATAACTACATTTTACGTTGTTTCACTGATTGAAAAACATGGAGAACACAAATGTATGAAAATGCTATGCTTGTAATTTTTTTGCTCTATTTTGATTTAGAATATTTATACCAGCTGTGAAATAATAAGCGAAGAACAGCGGCATCATTTGGGGCAGTTTGGAATATACTTTGACGACGAGGTATTGATATCAGTCTTAAAAAAATAAATAAATGATTGCCATCCCTTTTTAGCATAATTTTTGAACTAATTTTTTTTAACTTCTTGCCATCATACAAACATGTAGGTAGATCCTACAGATGTGACTGCTGAACAAGGACAAAAATCGAAGGAAATGCAATTGATGTGTGGAACCGTCTCTGTTGGTCGAGTTCAAAAGGTATATTTGATTAATTTTGCATAATTAAGTTCTTAATTTTCTCGATTGTATCAGTTTGTTTACAAATATTGACCTTTCGCTTAATTTAACGAAATTCATCTAGAAAAATTCAATACTAAATCAGCAGTGAGATAAATCAATGTCGATTTACCCTAGAGAAACATACACCATTTGCCATTGAACTCCCACGTTTTTATCAATATTACAATGTAATTAATCGTTTATTTCTACACTAATAAGTAAAGCATTGCTAAAATCCCCATGAAGAAGCCATTATTAACTTATTCAGTATGACCATATTTAGAATTTAATGATAAATGTCTTAATGATATTATATTTTTTTAATGATGCATGTTATCTGCTATTTTAAATGATCTTTGTTCTGTTCATAAACTTATAAATTTCGAAAAGCTAGCAATAATGTCGGTATATCTTTTTGATGGCCGAGAATTCTTAGTTTTTAAATGAATAAACTTAATAAAGACTACAAATGTATAAATTATTTTACAGAAAATCAAAACCGACAATGAATTTCAAACCAAATATGGCGAATATATTGACAGCTGTGAAATTTACATAAAAGCATCTATTAACATTTGTTGGATGATGAAAATGCAAGAAGTACCCATGTTCTTGGATTTTACCTGCCAGAGGGAAGGTCCTTTGAATAAAGATTTTTACAAGGAGTACACAAAGAGTGGAAAATTATGTGATTACTTGGTATGGCCTCTTCTCCTTCTTTATAAAGATGGACCGGTCATGCAAAAAGGCATTGTTCAGCCTTTGTAAATAATCAAAACATTAAAAATTTAAGCATGTCAGTAGTTAAATTACACACGAGGGACGCGTTATTCAGATATTACATATAAAAGGTCTTTCCGATATTGTGATCAAGGATCTAATACGTAAGAAATACATGTACAATTCACAAATTCCATTCTTAGTTTTCCTTGTAAAAATAGACATGTTTGTTAAATGGTTTGTTTATATTAAGATTATAATATTCAATAAATCTTATCATATTAGGTCAAAAATTATATCAAGAATTTATAGATGACATCTGCAATTTAAGATACTGGTATTGCACAGTGTCTCGAATTTTGAATACTGGTTTCAGTCTCGTCTTCTCGTATATTACATTTTTGCAATACATTGTATAAAACTAAATATTCATGTTCAATTTGGTTTTTGTAAAAAAACATAATCATAAATATAAGCTTTTCTTCAATGGACTGTCTTCTACATTTTTAAGAGATAATTTTAATTGATGAAGTACATTGTAGAGAGAAAGACGTTTGCTATCAGAGAGGTGAATTGAACGGTTCAATTAATGAACATGTTTAGAAAAAAACATAGCCATATTGTTCAGAAGTCGATATGTGGGCTTAACAGATTGTTAGGTACGCTAGACAGTAATCTAAGGATCTTTTGACACAATAAATTACGTTTGTATGTCTTGGTCATACGGAAATCTAATTGATCAAGAGGGAAGGAGGACGAGGGATGATACGTAGCTATAGGCTAAACACTTCAACTTCTTAATGGAATAGAGTTCCTATCTGTTAGCTATAGACTCGAAGACAGCCTGAAAGATCTGTCCTTCTTGTTTTCTCAGTGGTCCATTAATTTTTAAAGAATCTCTTTCTTTTTTCAATGTAATTCTTTGCTATTTGTCACCTGAAACAGAATAAAGTATTTTTTCTCAGACACTAGCTCGTGAGCTCAATATTTAAACACTTTGGTCTGTTGGAAAATAAATAAATTCAGCAGAAATCTAAGTTCACAAATTACATTAGACTTTGTTAAGCTTCTACAGTGCCAGTGTTGAAAAGTTCTTCTCAGGCAAATCATGATCAAAATACGCATAGGTCTTGTCTTGACGGTCATTTGATTATCATGATTTTCTCAGGTATGATCACCCTGGAAGTGGAAGCCTGGTATCATTTGACAAAATTTCAAAAGCGTAGTAAGAACTCTCTAATCAATATCAAAATAAAATATATGCCGCTTATCTTCTAAAGGGTTAAAAATAACCAAGATAACACAGAGAATATAGTAAATCTCGATATATATTAGCTACAACCTTTGGCTTGAACGCTAGGACCAGAGGACATAATTTTACAATTTTGGTAAAGGTAATTGTTTATTTTAATCATGCCAATAGTTTGATTGCTTGTTGTCCATGAGAAAAAAAAGTATTTCCAAAGTTGTAATGTATTTTCAATATATGACCATCTTAGTTCCACCCAGCTGGGAAAATCTTAAATTTCACAATTTTGATAGAGGGCTAAGTGTTTATCATAATGAAAACAATTTCATTTTAAATTCCTATGAGAAGACATCTTCGCTAGCCAAGGGTTTCTGATACGCTACTCTCCTCATAAGCCCTTGGCATACGGTGTTAAAAAAAGTTGGGATTTTTTTCTCAAGTTGTGATTGGAGTTGATCGACATCGTTCGACCAATCAGCAATTGTTTTTTGTAAATGACGATATTTGCGTTCGGGATATATCTTGACTCTTTAATATCGGTAATGTAAAACCTAAGTAAACAATGATCCGTAAGATAACATGCCATTCTATGAATAGCTAGTATGGTGTCATCCAATATCTAAAGCTACGTGCAAAATATGTGATTAAGAATCTATACTGAAGATGTAGATTTGCATTTTTACATGTTTAAATAACACAAATTAACATAACTCAATACCTTCTTGTTAATCATTCTTTAAAAACATTTTTTTTAAATACGCTTTTTATTTCTGTCGATGACGCAATCTGTGCCGTACCTGGTAAGAATCATGATCACGTGACAAAAACAATCCCGTCTTTTTTCAGCACCGTATGCCAAGGGTTTATGAGGAGAGTAGCGTATCAGAAACCCTTAGCTAGCGAAGATGATGAGAAGAATGATTTTAGAAATTTAAAGTTTTTAAAAATAAATATGACAATTAAGCCTCACTAAGGTTCATTAAGGTCCGACCCCCAGCCTGGAATCTGAATGAAATGAAGAGGCCACGAATTTCACAGTTTCGGAAAGGTTCCTTGCTTATAATAATCATGTTTGCCTGCTATATGTCCAAGGGTTGATAAGAAAGTTGTTAAAGATTGCATTAATTTTAAATACAGAGTCCTACCCCTAAGTATACATGCATGTGGAATTTATGTGTAATGGGAAAATAAATTTTTGAATTTCATGATCCCTGCTTTCCTGGGGACTGAAGGTAGGACTCAGTTTTTAAAATTTATGCAATCTACAACAAATCTCTGAATAGGTTCAGCGTTTCCGAAAAGGTGAGAGCATTTTAACTTTTATATCCATCAGGCGACGCACCACGCGTCTGTTCTATTTTTTTCTCTTTTTTGTTATAATTTTTTTTTATTTTTTCAATTTTTATCACTTAATTTATAGGAAATTGTTGAAAATTCTTTTTAAAAAATTCAAACTTTATGAGACTAAACTTTTAACTTATATAAACATATTTGATTTTTTTTCATGAAGTTTATAGCAAGTAGCTTAAATGTGAAATACGATTTTTTAAGAATTCTTTAAAAATCTTTGCATTTTAAAGCTAGTAAACTTTGACTTTATTTTATAATGCTGCCAGTACTTGTAGCCTTAGTCTTTTCCTAAAAACTTTGGTTGTGGGTCTAAAGACACCGTCTCGGTCAACTTTTTACAATTGTATGAATTAAAACATGTCTGTATCACAGAAATTAAAACTGTGTGGCACGATTCGCATCCCTGAAACTCATTGACATTAACTGATCTACTCAGAAGATATTGTGATTCGGCAATACACTGTCTAGTCATAATAAACACTGTTGTGAAGAACAATCTTACATACCTCTCCGAACACACAAAGAGATTCCTAATCCAATATCATACGAACACGAGCATCCCTCATAAAACATTTCTGTTTACAAAGGAAGAGAAGGGGGGATAAAACAAATAAGTTTTCTCGGACGGAATCTACTTTTATTATTAAATCTTTGATCCGTTTCTCATAAAGTTGCATTCTTATGATCTGAAATGTTGTAATCTAAGTGACGGAAAACAAATATTATTCTTTGGAACAAATATTTGTAAATTAGCTTCTTCTATCTTCCGTCTTCTGTCTATCGAGTTTTGGCTTTGATTTCAATTCAAAAATATATGATATATATTTCTACATGGCGTCTGAATTCCAAAATCTTTGTTTCTTATAAAATGCAAAAAATACAGAAAATGGGTGTTGTCGAATGACGAAATGCAAAACAAATTGATGAAGACTGGAAGTAAATATGATCCTGCAGCAATTATAATGGTCACCCAAGAAGTTAATTATTGAGAATGTTTTCTGAAAAAAAATGTGCATTATCTACACAAATTTCAAAACATTTCCATTTCATGTGTTGCTTCTGAAAACGTGTAGACTTTTTGCGATTTTTAGGATCATTTTTGAAAAAAGGAGGAAAAGAAATTGATTACAAATAGTATAATTGATCTTTAAGCTTCCTTTAGAATATTTATAGGAGTCAATAAGAATGAATTATTAATGTGAGAAGCTGATATATTGTACGTCCATTGTACGCATTCTGGTCATCTAATGTTGGAATTACTGTTGAATGCCGACAGGGATTGACCAATCAAAATGAAACACCTTAAATGCTTAATTAGCGTACAACTTTCCTTCTCCCAATTAAACATCGGAGAACTGGGGATTGTTTTCTTAGATAGTGTTGGGAATCTTTCAAATCCACAGTGTAGCAATGTGAATTTTAACGATACCCAGAATAGTCATGAACATCGGTCTTACAATAAACCTATTATACACGATGTCTCTTTTGATTCATATTATATACCTTATGTAAATAAACAGTAAGGTCTTCATCATTTAATTACCAAACATTAACTCTACAGTGCCTATGCAGGTATCGAATATCTAAAAACATAATACTCCAATGTATTCTGATTTTCTTCTTCACCCTACAACTATAGTCATGCTGGACACGATATTACTGGTGACGTAAATATAATGACAGAGTTAATAATGAGGACCTTAAATCACTTATCTTAAAAAGCCAAAATTTAGGGAACCCTGATCTTTCAACTGGGTCATACTGGGTCATAATTTTATAAATATTATGAATTATGTGGAAGATTACGCAATGCGATGGGCAAAACATGAAAAAAGACCTTGACACTGTACGAATGGATTTAAAGTATCAGATGGATGTTAAAATCTCGCATTAAGCGATTGAGGAGCATTATAAAAACATTTTTCCTTCTGCCTTCAATAATTCAGAAGTGAAAAAAAGGAATTAGATGGATTACAAGATCAATATGTACTGGTCCCAGCTGACAAAGCACGTAACAACATTGCTTTGTTTGTAAGGTTCATTATTTTAATTGTATTTTAGAGGAGCTGGGATTTAATTCTGCAAGTGGTAATCCAACTTATACCCATAGCTCCTTATCAAAGGAAGAAATTCTTCAAAATCATATGTCACTTCTACAAATGTTTAATACCCAAAAATCAAATTGAATTTGAATTACATGTACCATACGAAAACTGGATTCCTAAAATACATAAAAATTCTTACATACAAAGATACATAGTGGGTTCCAGTCAATGTTCTACTAAGTCTCTTTCTTTACTCCTCACTCAAATATTGACAGCAGTGAAAAAGACACTTCAAGTGTACCGTACAACAATATATTCTAGAAATGTAAGTCAGATGTGGATACTTAAAAACTCCAAGGAACTTTAAGAAAATTGGAAATCACAAAATTTAACCAAAACAATTATTGCAAATTTTTTTGCTTGAAATATTCTGATTGTACACATAAGTATGCCGAAGTTGATATTGAAAAGCTTCTTGAGTTTGTGACTGACAATATCTATGTACTTTTGGGGAATCACGTCCTCAAACAATCTGTTGGAATTCCGATGTTACCAATTGCGCCCCTTTTTTAGCAGACCTATTTTTATATTCATATGTTTCATAGTTGAAAATGATGATCTTTAAGCGATTGTATTTAAAAGGTCCTAAAAACATGGAGCCTCGATCTTTCAAATGGCGACAGAACTTCATTTCTATTATGAATTCTCTAGAAGATTATGGCAGAAGTTTGGCTAAATATGAAAAAGAAGATCTGAATACTTTATCAGAATAGATCAAATGTTTTAGAAATGTATAAATGAATCGTATAAGAAATTTAAAAGGCAATATGGGAACCATCTGTCCTTCCGTTTTCACTGAATCGGAGGTGATCAAAGAATTAGAAAGACTTGTAAAAATATCTTCTTTGTTTCCAAGGGTCATTATTGTAATTGTATTTTAGAAGAAGTTGGTTTTAATTCTATCTTTAGGAATCCATCTTATACTCGCTGATTATATTCTTCAAAATCACATTTAAGTATTTAAAACTTCTAACATTTAAAACTTCTAACATTCCAGTCAATCAAGGTGAGTTCGATCTACCATATCTATATTGGATTCCTAAACTTTATAAAAATCCTTACAAACAGAGATACATTGCAGGCCGTCAACCAAATGCTCTACTAAGCCTCTTTCCTTACTTCTTACAAAAATATTAATTGCTGTTAAGGAAAAACTTCAGACGTACTGTGCCACAGCATATTCTAAAAGTGGTGGAAATCAGATGTAAATTCTCAAAAACTCCAAAGAACTTTTAGATTTCGAATCGCCAAATTTTTCAAAAGTCAGTAACATCAAAACGTACGACTTTTGTTCACTTTATACAACCCTTCCTCACCATTAATTAAAAAATAAACTTTTTGATATCATAGATAACTGCTTCTTCAAAAAAAAATAAATCGGAAATTTTCCTATCTTGTGATTGGTCTACAAAATTTGTTGTTAAAAATCACTGATTATACACACAAGTACTCTGTGATATTAAAAGGATGCTGGAGTTCCTCATTGACAACATGTATAGTCTTCGGAGTTCAGGAACTGTTGGAATTTCGATCGGCAATAATTGTGCTCCTATATTAACAGACTTATTTTCATATTCCTTAGAAACAGAATTTATTCACAAACTTCTATATGAGAAGAAGGAAACACTTCATAGTTGCTGTGTCCCTCAACTCGACATTTAGATATATTGACGATGTATTGTCAATTAACAATAGTTACTTTCATCCATATGTCGATTCCATATATCCCAGTGAACTTGAAAAAAAGACGACACAGAGTCTTCCACATCTATTTCATATTTGGATGTTTTACTGACTATAGACGATAAGGGCCAACTAACAACTAAATTGTATGACAAAAGAAAAGACTTCAACTTTTCCGTCGCCAACCTCCCTTATTTTTGTAGTAATATCCCGCTATCATCTGTATTTGATGTTTACATCTCCCAACTTATTTGATACTTGAGAGCATGCTCCGAGTAAGATAAATTTTTAAACCGAGGAAGACTACTGACAAATAAAGTTGATGTTACAGGTATTCCAGCAACTTCGTTTTAAGTCAGTATTTCGAATTTTATGGTCGTTATAATGGCATTGTTAGCAAACATAATCTATCATTGCGTCAAATTTTGTCTGACTTGTTTCATACAAATTGTTAGGCCTTTGTTTTTTACTGAATATGACTACAGGATGTTCCGTCTACCTGATCAATACATACATTGTAGGGCTCACGGTGTGACCGGTCAAAGGGGGATGCTTACTCCTCCTATGCGCCTATTCTCACCTTTGAAATTTCTGCATTTTATGCTTTCTTCACAGAACTGTATTGGTTATAGATTTTTTTAGATTGATCATTGTACGTTATCTTCACCTTTTCCATAAAGCAGAATTTATTCAAAAACTTACACATTGGAAGAGGGAAACACTTGCTGTGGCTTTCAACTCGACATTTAGATATATTGACGTTGTATTATCAATTAACAATAGTTACTTCCATTCATATTTCGACTCGATATATCCCAGCGAACATGAAATAAAAGATACCATAGTGTTATGGTAACCTTACAACAACACTTTTTGATAAACTAAAATGATTTTGACTTTTCTATCGTCAACTTCACGTATTTATAAAGCAGTATACCCTTATCACCTGCGTATGGAGTTTATGTCTCCCAATTGTTGAATAAACATCTGACAAATAATCCACAGTTTTCAGCTTAGATCATTGTAGACGATTATACTAAATGAATGTTTCAAACTTGCTAGAATAATTAATGCATAGACATAATATATATGTACACTAAAAACGAGTTCATTGACTTCTTGATTTGGAACATTGCTAGACATTTAAAGTATATTTACATGAAATAATGCTTTATGATAAGAGTTCATGAAAAAAATTAGCCATCATCTACACTATCGAATTTTACATCTACAAAGCAAGTTTTTCACCTCCCGTCTGAACTTTGGATCAAAAAATCCGTAAATGAAAGGGTTCGCGATATGATTTACGATGTAAAGATTGCGAATGATCAGGAAAACTTGAATCTCTTCGAAGGTCAAACTTCTCCAAAAATTTGCGTCTTTTGCCTCCAGAATGACAAACGTCCAGGGTGGAATGTAGCAAACAATAGCAACTAAAGATATAACCATAAACATAACGGAGTAACGTCGGCCATTACTGATTGGTTTCTTTTTGTCTTTGGACCTGGCCCTATGTAGGATGCTACTTCGATTACCATTTCGTAAATCTTCTTGAAAAAGTTCCTTTTTATCGTTTTCGACATTGCTGAAATTATCTGTCAATTCTGCGTCAATTGATGGAACAGTTCTAATCGTTGTCCGTTCGTTACTTCCGCTGTTACTTGTTCCAGATATTGAATTAATGTCATGTAACTTTCGTGATATTTTGAACTGTTCAATTAATTTACGACCAACCAAAATATAGAAGATTGTCATGCTGAAAACAGCCCCTACTTCGACGGTTATTAGAATAGCTCTAGTACTATCACCCAATTTTTCAGTTCCAGGGGCGGATCCACAGATATGTCCTGTTATATTTTTAGGCCCATGTCTTACCTCAATTTTCTGGTATAACAGCAACATTGGAATTGAAAAGCAACAAGCCAATATGACAGCCACAGCTGTAGCCAACCTCTTGTGTTTCAAGTTCATTTGAAAACCAAATGGGCGGCATATTTTCTGAAATCGTTGGACAGATATAACTAACAGCATAAAAAGAGATGCGATAATGGATGAACACGTTCCAAACTGTATAAGTTTGCAAGAAATTGAACCTGGAAACATCACAGGCCTTTCATTGTTCAACAATGACAGAGTTGTGGAAAAGACACATCCAACAAGATCGATGATAGCTATTGCCGGAATAAAATATCTGTCGTCATTTTTTGAATTCATTCTGGTTTTATATAATATAATCACTAGCGTATTTCCTATCAAACCAATGGTCAAGTAGATAGAAAGAATACACGTGCTTAATGTATACTTTTGCGATAGTTGATCGTTCCAGTCTTGTAATGTTTCAACGCCCATGGTGTCCTCTTGTAAACCTGCAAGATGAACAAAAACAATATTTTTTAGCAGCACAGCAGGAAAGAAAGTAATTGGTTTGATAAAATGCAAACCCACTTTATATGTTTATCATTGAACTCAATCCATATAAATAAACTTTCGATCCAATGCATGAGGGAATGTGATAAATAATTTTGATAACGATGCTCTTCAATCATTTTTCAAGACAGATAAAGAATAGCCTTTAGTTACACTTTTTCATGAATGAAAGTGGGCAATATGTGAAAACAACAGGAGGGAACACTTCAACTGTACGCTTGCGAGAGATATGTGTCAAGGAAAAATCTTTTTTCTTTTAGTGAATACAAAAAAATCTTTTTATCCAATACCATTTCCCCCAATTCCAAGCATATTTATCACTAGTCTAGGTCATCCTCTGTATAACTACTATTTTGTATTTTTATGCATTACCAGTATTTCCCCACTGACTCTTATAGCATATGGAAAATACTGAAATAATATCATCAATGGCCACAGGAAATGCTGTCCAGATTGTCATAGATCCTCTTGAGGACGAGGCACTCAAAGGCAAAATATCGACATAATGGGAGAGCTTACAGAGTGCTGGATATGATAAATAGTATCTTCTTTATAAGGATGTGAGTTAACACTGATTTTGTTACCGTTTGATGTTAATCAAGTACTTTTATAACAAAATCTCGTGGATTTATTTAACCTCGTAGACATATTTATATCAATATTATTTTTTGCAAATGCGTTGGTTCGCTTTACTGGAAATTAAGACATGTGAATAATTGTCGGGGAAAGAATTCTGGCAAAGTAATGAGATTATCGATAGCCTTAATGTATTTCTGTTGCCCTACTCCAATAGTTTTCATATTTTTGAATTTTGGTAAAGTTTCCCTTTGTAATTTCTTTCTCAACGTTTGTTCTCAAGCAATCAACTGACAGTACGTTGTTTGGTTGAAACACTCATAAGCTAATTTAAATTAAAGAAAGAAACAAGTGTAACATAATTAAACGTGAACAATGTTTACAGGTATGAAGTTTTGCAGCAAACACAATAGTACTGTAACATTTAATCAAAATAGGTGTTCTTCCGGCAACCTCTTAAAGAGTCATTAACGATCGGGGGCAACCGTTAACAAAATTAACTGAGAATTCTGAATGCTTGAAAATTAAAAACCATAGAATACTGCAACCTATGATTATTATCGCCACAGGGTGAATGTTCGACCTTTTTACCATATGGTCGATCTGAACTTAATAATAAATGAAACACGAGATATGACAAGATGTTACCTGTTTGTAAAACACTATAATCAGCATGAAATATTTTTTTCGATTTTTTAAGTAGAGTACGTTAAAATCAATTACGCATAAAAGCAACCAGAAAACAATGCACTTTTTTAAAAGTGCCACAGAAAAAAAAAATTGAGTAAAGATTTTTTTTATTTACAATTTCATCTGACGTTAGGGGTTACTGTCACTTCGCCCCAAAACCAGAACGCCCCATGCATGAGCGCCCCAAACATTTTTACCGGCGCCCAAGTACAAATATGAGCGCCCCAAATTTAAATCACGAGCGCCCCAAACTTAATTCACGAGCGCCCCAAATTAGCATTTCGAGCGCCCCAAGGCTTAGTAACTAGTAAAATAAATTATTGTCTTTTTTTTTTTTTTACATTTAAATGTTAAAAAATATCGATGTGAACAATTCACGAGCGCCCCAAATTATATATATATCATGAGTGCACCAAGTTTTTCGAGCGCCCCAAGGCTTAGTAACTAGTAAAGAAATAAATTATTGGCTTTTTTTTTTTACATTTAGATGTTAAAAAAATATTGATATGAACAATTCACGAGCGCCCCAAATTATATAATTATATCATGAGTGCACCAAATTTTAAGTATAACGAACGCCCCAAGATTATAAAGTTATAAAACGTACTCAAATTCTTTCCGTGTTTTTAAGTACACGGACATATACCAGGACCGAAATACATTTTGAATGAGATACAAAAGAGTGAATTTTATTATACTGAATTTTTAAATTTTAATTTAATAATTGCTAGTAAGTAGGTTCGTCTCAAAGGTCTACTACACTACTACACTATACGAATAGAATAGACTTGAGCACTGATGTATATTTCTGCAGTAACTATAATTTATAACCATGAAATTTCTTAGATATATTTATATTATATATATTAATATTAATATGTATAAGTTCAGAAATATTCATTTTCGAAAGATGTAGTCTTATAGCTTAATGGCTGTATTTATTATTAAGTTGGTTTTTCCCTCAATTTGATTTGTATCAGTAATGTTAACAAATACGTATATATGTCCTTCTTTTGCATGCTAGTGGCCAATAAAACATAAAATAATGATTTTAACAACAACTTTTTTTTTACTTAATTTATTTTTAATATTTGGTAGACGTCATGAAAAATAGATGCGTATACATAACACAAATGAATAGAAACCACACTTAAAGTTCTTGTGTCTCAACATTGATAAATAATAGTCTGGGTGGGAACACTTTTTGTTCAGGTTATCGTTACACACACACTAGAGGCGACTTGGGCCACACACTCTGGAAAGTTGCACAAGCAGCTCCGACCCTGTAAACATTCCAGCCTCGTACTGTTCCCACAGGTCTTTATATAATCTCTGGCGCTCTCGGACATCTCTGCGCTGTAGTCTGTGGAGACTTCCCTCTTCCACCATTTGTTTCTGAAGGGGTAGCTTCTCTGCCTCGCTGTGCAGGATTTGGATGAGGAAATACATTGGGGGCGTGGATCCTAAACAGTGCATAATTGGCATCACAACGCAAATTTTGGCAAGCATCTCTTTACAATTTGTAAGACTTTAAAATGTTTTATTTGTCCAAAATTTTACATGTTTTATCGCCAAATAAATTCAAATTTCTTGATATATTAATTCGATAAAAAATTCTTCAATAGGAAAAAAATAAATAGGCTATTACTGTAGGATATCTAATATTGAATACATTTGATTTATCAAAAAATTATATAAAACCGACAAGGAACTTCTTTAATATATAAATTAAGATTTTGTCACGATGTACTTAAAACATAAGTTAATTACATGTATATATCTAATTAGAACTGAGAAAAAAAAGTTAAAGCGTGCTAGACAGTACTTCATATATCTCTGAATCATATATAGGTTCGTACTGGAACAAGTTTTCAACAATAAAATGATAAAGCAACACAAATTGAACGCTGTTGAATTATTTATAAAAATGGACTTACCACTTTCTTGCATTGAAGACACTTCTCCATCTCTCAAACGATCCATAAGAAATGAACAGACAGTCGACAATTTTTTTTTTTTCATCACAATGTGGTAAAAAATAATTATGAGATTATAATTGAGCGGGCTCCTTAATGTGGGATAACGGCGGTGCTCAGACTTTGAAACTATCGTTTTTATTTACACAAATAATTATAAGTTGATAATTTAAAAGAATATTACACAAGTGTTCTTTGAAGAAGGAAAGTCAGACAAAAGAATATTTTGTACAGTTGTATGCAACTAAATATAAGTCAATTTCAACATAGATTCAAATGAAATATTCAAAAATAAAATATAACTGATGAAGTACCTATGTATAAAATTTTCACATAACGAGACACCTGTGTACATGTGTTAGATCAGACGATATTATTTGGGGCGCTCGAAATGCTAATTTGGGGCGCTCGTGAATTAAGTTTGGGGCGCTCGTGATTTAAATTTGGGGCGCTCATATTTGTACTTGGGCGCCGGTAAAAATGTTTGGGGCGCTCATGCATGGGGCGTTCTGGTTTTGAGGCGAAGTGACTAGCACCCGACGTTATGACTGTTTTTATGATAATTATGTGTATCATGTCTATGAAGAACCATTGTCAGATATCACAGGATAATAATATAAAAGACACTAAGTTTATTTGTAATAAGCAAAAACGTTTACAGTGATGGGACATATTTTTTAAAAAAAAATATCAAAAAAAAAAAAAAAAAATGAAAGCATTGTTTCTGAATTTAGAGCAATCCTCACTCCTTCCCCCGCTTCACTCTTTGTTGATTGCATGTTTCACTTGTCAAAAAGATTTGTTACAAAAGATTCCTTTACACAGTAAGCATTCTCGTTATTTTTGTCTTTTTATCTGAAATTTCATCTGCAGATGGAAAGATTTTTCTTCCTTTCAGAAAATTATTTTTTACTGGTACCTTGAAAAAAAATTATGCTATATAGATTTCATTCGGACATAAATACAGAAATATTCTATGCCAATTTCTATCAAAGATTACGAATATTATGTCAACACACATATACATGTACATAGAGTTATTATTATACATTTCTTATTCATTCTTTTCGCGGTATGCAGTTTCCTTATCAAACTATCAATTTTAAGATTTATGATTTTGGTATGAAAATTTCAAGAAGCATGTATTTATCTTTCTAGGGAAATAATTCATAATCGATCAAATTCAATATTCACAAATCTTTAACATTTTAACAAAGGTATTTCTCCCGGAAAAAAACAATAAATATTTACAACTAAATTTTATGTAATGCAAACAAAATAATTCATTAAAATAATCTAAATTGTACAAAGAAGAATACTTACTGATATATAATGCAGTTATAATTAGAAATCACGCACAAATCGCCTTTCTTTCATTATATAACAGAATTTGAAGTTCCAAGATTAACATCTCTTTAGTTTTGCCAAGGCGCCAAAGTATACAGTGCAATCTTATTAAAATAGGAAAATTCAACGCTGTGTAATTTTCTTAATCTAATCAATACTTCCGCTACAGAGGTGATGCTTTTATAATTGCACCGCCCCTTTATGAACACTGCGTAATAGTTCAGAGAGGAAATTTTACGGTATCTCCACTTCAATTTTATTTTGGAAGGGACAATGTTTAAATATTTTATGATCAGTATCTCGAAAACAAAGAATGAGCTTAATTGTGTCGAATAATAAAAAATTCATGTAAATCTTTTAAACTCACTGTGAAGTTTTGTAAGATTTTTTAAATACCTGTCTCTATTCCATACAAAAATATGAGTATCGCGACTCGGTGCTCTCTTAAATAATGCTATTCTGACACATTTTGAATTGTGTCAGTTTATTCTGATAATTCAAAGGCTTTTAACAAGTACATTTCAACAGATACCTTCATTATTAATAAACATGTCAGATTAAGTAAATATAATGATAAACGTCCGATATGAAATAAGTACAAAATATATAGTTTTATGATAATGAAATTGAAACTCCTTTGTGTACAATTACTGTGGAAAAAATACGAGTATCGCGACTCGGTGCTCTCTTAAATAATGCTATTCTGACACATTTTGAATTGTGTAAGTTTATTCTGGTAATTCAAAGGCTTTTAACAAGTACATTTCAACAGATACCTTCATTATTAATAAACATGTCAGATTAAGTAAAATATAATGATAAACGTCCGATATGAAATAAGTACAAAATATATAGTTTTATGATAATGAAATTGAAAGCTCCTTTGTGTACAATTACCGTGGAAAAAATGCATTAATCCCTATGCTGGGGTCGACCATCTATCTAGAGTTATCCAAGCGATTTTAAACCACTAAGCAACATGAGCCAGATACGTTCAATGAACTTAGTAATTAATTTGCCAGAATACTCACATGCAGATATTTAAAATAAGGATTAATCAATGTAAAATTGACCCTTAATTCTTCATGAAGAACGTACTTTTATTTCTATCATTAAAATGCAGGTATAAATGTAAGTGTCTTTGAACAAATTGTAATTTTTGAGCCTGTAAATTTTCCTGTTCTTCTTTGAGTTCATCTTTTCTGTTAAGTCATGTATGAAAAGATGAATATGATTAACAGTGATTGGTCTCAAAAACAGCTATAAATAATACAAATCTATGAACAGGAGATAAAACGCGGATCCTTGGAAATTCCAGAGGTGGGATCAGGTGCCTAGGAGGAATAAGCACCCCATGTCGACCGGTCACATCCGCCCTGGGCCCTATGCATTTATCAGATACACGGAATATTCCGAAGTCACATTTAGTCTAAAATCAAAGGCCTAACAATTGTTATGAAATATGTCAGTCAAAAAGTCAAAATAAGACTACCACATGATTGGTTATATTTGCTAATTAGGTCATTATAACGACCATATAATTTACGAAATGTGACTTTAAACGAGCTTGTTGAAATTCTTGTAATATAAAGTTATTTGTCAGTAACCTTAAGTAATCTAGATTTTAAACTTGATCGTACTCTGAGCATGTAATAGGTTGGAAGACATAAACACTACATGCAGGTGATAGTGGAATATCACTACATAAATAAGGAAAGTTGACCATAGAAAAGTTGACGTCATCGCGTTTGTCATACAATTTAGTTGTTAGTTAGCCCCTATCGTGTATGACAATAAAACATCTAAATAAGAAACAGATGTTCCAAACTGTAGTGTCTATTATTTCTAGTTGACCGGGATATATGGAGTCGACACATGATTTGACGTTAAAATTCGTAAAACGTCGTCGATATATCTGAATGTCGAGTTGAAGGCTAGAGAAAGTTTTTTTTTTCTTCTCATGTAGAAGTTTTTGAATAAATTCGCTTCAAAGGAATATAATTAAAAAAACCCAGGTCAGTCAATAGAGGAGCGCAATAAGTGCCTATCGAAATCCCAACAGTTTGTTGGAAGACCTGATGTCCAAAGCTACATAGATGTTGTCAATGAGGAATATAGTACCTTTTACATGTAACATCAACTTCCGAGTACTTGTGTGTTAAATCAGACTGATTTTAAACAAAGTAATATTGTTGATGACCAATCACAAGATACGAAAATTTTCCAGTTCCATTTTCATTCAGGAAGCAGTTGTATATTATATCAAAAAGCCTAGTTTTTAATTTATCGAGAGGAATTAAAATTACGAGATTTAATAGAGATGCACATCAAGAATCAGAAAACATAGAGATTACGTGTACATAAAATAAAACGATGTGTTGAAATTACGAATGACATTGATTTATTCACATTATGTTAGTTTATATTTTTTAGCGAATAAAACATATGAAATCTTAGTAAAACATGCAACAATAAAAAATGAGAAAGAAACTGACCTTACAGCTATCCGACAGTTCCTCACAACACGTCATACAGAGACGCAAACTGTATCACGTTTAAATTTGAAATTTTAAGTGATTTTGTTTTATTTGCAGCTTTTGTGTTTTAGTGGATCCAAGTAAGCTTACTTTAATTTTTCACAAATATCAATATTGGTGAATCGCTTTGCAAAAGTTAACTTTTGAGTGGTTACGCTTTTCAGAGTATATACATGTTTTCCCTGCTGAATCATTCTTCACATCCGTTGAACATCAGTTCTCATTTCCAATTTCACTATCATTCAACACGCAATTAATGCTTGTGACCTGAGGTTAATGAATTACTTTATCCAAGACATTAGAAATTGCTCAAGTTCAAGGCTATTTTGAATTTTTTGATTAAAATTCAAGAATATTTTGTGTAACCTATTTTTCCTCTGAAAGAAAAAAGACGCGCCCTTTTGACCCAAAATTGTGCAGTGACTCTTGTGTAACAATACTATAAAACACGGATCCCTGGAAATTCTGGAGGTGGGATCAGGTGCTTATGGGGAGTAAGCATCTCCTGTCGACTGTACTTCATAGTCAAATTAGTAAAATAAAGGCATCATAATTGGTATGAAATATGTTATTCAAAATACGGCTACTCAGTGATAGGTTGTATTTGCTAACAATGCCATTGTAATGACCGCAGAATTTTACAAAATGCTGACTTTAAACGAGGTTGTTGAAATCCCTGTAACATCATCTTATCTGTCAGTACCCTCCCTCAGTTTCAAAATTGATCGAACTCAGAGCATCCTCGTGAGTATAGAATAAGATGTGAGACGTTAACACCATATGCAGATGATTATGGAATATTACTACATAAATAAGGAAAGTTGACAATGGAAAAGCTGAATTAATCTCGTTTGTCATACAGTTACATGTAAGTTGTTAGCTGACCCTTGTCGTCTATAGTCAGTAAAACATCCACATATGCAACAGACTCTGTGGTGTCTTTTATTTAACAAACACCAACAATATATAAAAGCAAGATATATTTTAAATATTTTTTAAACATCCTATTTATGTGTCGATGGAAGGGGTACCGTGCGCAGTTTCAACGTTGGGTATTGGAATTCTGTAAATATTACGTTGACCCAGAGAATGTATGAAAATCCATAAAAATTATACAGATCATATTCAGTTCTCTATCTTGACTTTATTTTTGTGCAAGTTTGAAAGATGTTCGATTAGAAATACGGGATATCATATAGATTTTTTTTCTCAGGCTATAGAAATCTGACATTAAAATGAATTTTGACGTCAAGGCGGAGCAGCAGGAAAACAATAATTTTTATATAGAACTATACAGAAGTGTCTAAGGCTTTAATTTATTGCTGATTTCAGCATTTTTCTGACAAACTTAACCATAGTGAAAGTGGATGGCCATCATTTATTACGGACGAATTGACGTCACCAGTCCTAAAGTTGGCACCAAATGATGGCGTTCAGCTTTAAGAGATATGTCATGGATTTTTTTCATAAAGGTAGCAACAGCACTCGAGTTTGTAAAGGGTTTAAAAATTGTACAGAATTTGTACCACTTGGATTCAAAGAATGTAATCAAGTGATGACAGAAAAAGAACAATGGATGCTTCCCAATTGTTTAACTTTAAAATAACGCTGTGATTATCTCTGCGGAGTGCTCCGGGTTAATGGACATAAGCAAGTTAGACATTTCTCAGGTTCTTATCTAATGGTGACATCAACAAGATATTTTACATATATACTGTAGATTCCTTATTTTACGCCAGTACTTAATATCGCGAAATGGCCGAATGACGTCAAATCGCGAGAAAAATAATTCGCGAATGGGTGATTTATCTAGAGATTTTACACACATTAAAGTAGCGAGTAGTTTTATTTCGCGAGCGGTGCTCCTCGCGTAATTACGCGATAATTTATTCTTCTCGTATATTTAGGAATCTACAGTATTTGCTTCATGGGCTCTACTTGAAATTCTGGTGAACTTTCATGAATTGATTTCTTTCTTCTCTGAATATAAAGCAAAAGTCTCAATAAATTTCCAAATAGCTCTCGTACTTCATTCTCTTCACAATTTACATGAAATGCGGCAATTGATTTCGAAAAAGGGGAAATTAAACCACCATGTCGTGAACCTGCTTCTTGTAATTAACTGTCGGGGAAGTATCCATCTGTTTAACCGATTTGCCTGTGAAATATGGATCCACATGCTTGTGATGATGGTCATGTAATAACCCAGACTATGCATTATCTTTGTTCACATTCACGTAAACACAGCATGACTGCACTTTATCAGAATAAATTTGGCAAAAAACTAGATTCTATCTACGTGGTTAATCTTTTCTCACACACTGTTTGCAGTTGCAATCGTGGATTTCTGTTTTGTTTATTTTTACCTACACTATCGGTAATTAATTTTCTGACTTTTTAATACCATTACTAGTAAACACTATTAGATTTTAGAATTTATCGGACATCTTTCGTAAAATAGAATTAACTGAGTCAAGAATTATTTTTTAAATAATGCTTTAATTATTAAATAATGGTTTGTAATGAAAGGGATGTTAAAAATAATTTGAATATAGTGCAAAATATTTAATATCCTTTAATTTTTTTCAAGGTTTCGGGTTCTATTTCATACAGCCATACGTATGTCTGTTATGACGTTGACACTAATCTTCATTGCCTTAAAGGTTACAATTAATTTGATTGATTGAAGCCAGTTTAACCGATACCCTAGCAACAGAAAAGTAGACATAACTAACTGTGTAGCGATGCTCTATATGATTGCTTGCCATCATAAAGGAAATCGAAGTGACAACTTAATAACCCTCTAAAGTGATATTTCCTATTATTTTGATTGACACCAACATCGCTTTACAAATCTTAGTTGCAGCTGTTTATTGGGATGCGGACAGCTAAATATACACATTAGAGATTATCGGTGTCCTCTTGGGGACGCCATTTTAATCAGATTGACTCCTTTATAAATAACAGGATTCACGGAGAGATTAAAATGAGCAGTTGAATGTTCTTTAACATGCATTGACATGATGTCTGCGATTAAGAAATTCTTATCTGATTGAAGTGTTTTAATGTTACGTTAAATACATCAATAATATTTGTGATGTTGAAATACAGCTTGTCCACCCTGATATGCCTTCAAGCAGCTGCTTCACATAGGCTTCATCATTTTCATCATCAATAAAATAGATGGCAACCTCTATTCATATATTAACATTGATTTACATATTGGTTACGCAAAATAGGAAAAAAAAAACAAAAAACACAAAAAACAAAAACAAAACAAAAAAACAAAAACAAAAAAAAAAAACAAAAAAAAAAACAAGGTAATAACACAAAGCGTTGAAAGCAATCACACCTTTTGTTTCTGTTATAAATCAAAACTTTACATTATTATCTCACTCCTTATCTTTAAAACTGAGGATAGCTTTTGATGAAAAGTTCCTCTGACAAGGCTTTTTCCTTTAAGAATTTTTCGTTCTCATTATTCAAATTCATCAGCTGATATTTGATTTGTTACAATGTACATAAATTAGGAATGGCGGTTAACCGGTTATTCGGTCGGAACAATGGTAATCAATTGCAGAATCTGTAATCGGTAAGTTGAAAAAATTTAATATGACAGGTATCTCAAATAAAATTCAACTTTAAAAAACTCTGATCTTTTATAAGGTAAGGTATCAATATATCTAATTATGTTAATTAAGAGATATTTAATGATTTAGATCGTAGGGGCAATTGGTCAATTGGTGGTTAAATTATTATTCAAATTTTGCGTCATTGTTCAGCCTGTTCAGCATTTCTTTATTTATATTTAGAAATGTTTTCTTTTATTAACGTATTTGTGTACTTGTGATTATTGCTTACAAACAGAATTTAAAAATGTCAATACATATTCGGAAGGAAAAAAAATTGATGATATAATTGACATAATCCATCGATTCCTAATTATTGGAAAATATGAATCGATGATTTTTGGCGATTCCAAGTATTGTTACTTATTATGACCAAACACAAAGAAAAAATGAAAAAAATATTCACTAAACTAATTTCAAACAAAACTACGAACTAATACTATAGTCATAGTTAATTTAATATTCACAAAATCCCTAAAAATTAATGAAAAAACACTAAAAATCCTCATCGTGTTTCAACCGTATTCTATGCATTCAAAACGGCGGGTACATGTTGTGACGTCACAGCGGCTAAGGCCCGAAAACCGAGCGTTTCAGAAAATCGCTCAGGTGTGAAATAGGGTTTTCCCCAATAGCTTCATTAGTTGTGCATAGATTTCGGTGCGGTTTTTTCTTTAGTTTTATTTTAGCATGATCTTCAACATATTCAAAAATAAAGAGCCACTGCAGGTACCCTTTAATAAATTCACTGTTGAGTACGGTAAAGTTAACATTTATCTGTTATTCTTTTCAAAACGCATCTTATCCCGTTTATCATTAGCATTTGTTGATCAAAATTTAATTTGAAATTTGAATTGTAAATTAATTGGATGTTCTGATGATAGTGAGAATACAGAATGAACTTCTGACAGAAGTTCGTCTCTGATATTTTAGATATGCTTCATGTTTTTTTTCTTTATAATTTGAAAATGAAATAAAATTAATTTAATGTTCGGAATATACGTGTATCTTTTTTTTACTTTTTGTGAATATGAATAGAAATTACTACTGAGAATATAAAACCTACTAATGATCATTGATACTTTGATACATTTAACCAGTTAACCAGTTGAAACTCTCTTAATTCTCTTGCAGAGTTTATATCTTTAAGTAAAAACATATGTTACATTGTAAATTAAATTTGTAAAATTTATTATGTGACAATTAGATTGTTATAGATAAGTTTTCATTTAATGTAACACATGCATGCATTGGTAATTTGAGAAAATATGATTCTGAGCTTAAGTGCATTATTTGAAAAAAGACCTGTTTTTTTAACCAAATTGTCACTTTTCCTCTCGATCATAATATACATCGAAATTCTAATTAAAAATGTAAACCTCTACTAGTTTATTAATAAAGCTTATCTTGAAAAGACACTCATTAAATATAAATGTGATAAATGTGTATGCGTTGTATATTTTAGTCTTTATGATCCGTTTCCTTGAGGTTTTGATAAATATCTTAAAATCCGCCTACAGATGTTGCATCTTCTTAGAGAATGTAAGGACGATTAGATTAAAATGTAGGATTAGAGAATTAAGATAGCATCAGTTTTTTTAGGAATCAAATAGAGGATATCAAATAAATTCCGTATCCAACTACAAAACATTGAATTTTCTGTTTATTACATTTTCTTTGATTTTCCCTTTGCCTTTGTCTTTTCTTAACACAGTGTCATAGGCTGTGATGTCTTAGTTGAGAAGTTGAGACGTCATAGCTTAGCAGTTGTTAGATTGAAAATTTTAACAACATATTTGGGATGAAATTGGCATTTCAAATTTTTCAAGTCATTTCTGACTGCTGGCTGGAATCGGTGCTGACATCTAATCTTATATCACGTACTTTTCTCATTATGCAACTCAGAAAGTTACTTATTAATGTTTTAATTTGGTGTCGAAATTTGGGATCAAAAAACCCGTAAAATAATGGATTGACAGCGTGGTTTAATATATAAAATCTTCTAAAAATCAGGGAAACTTGAGCCTGTTCAAAAGAAAGATTTCTCCAAAACGCTGGGTCCTTCCGTTGTAGACGTATGAAAGTCCACGATGTAATGAAGCATATAATTGACACCAAAGATATCAACATAAACATGAACGAAAAGCGCCGTCTAGAGACCAGTTTGTTCTTAGAGTTCTGATTGAGTTCCCTGTCAGACGGGGCAACCTCTTCTTTCCTAAACCTCTTAATAATTGTGCGTCCAACAAGACCATACATAATACACATAGAAACGATAGAAATTCCTTCTATTACAATTATTATGTATTGAAAACTGTCTTTTAAAGTCCCTGGGGTTGAGGCGCATTCATAGCCAGAAATGTTTCTTTTTTCGTGAAAAACCTTTACGTTTTCGTGCATTATGAATGATTGAAGTGAAAGTGTACCCGCAAATAATATTGTTACGATCGTTGCAATACGTTTCACCTTAAGAGTCATCTGAAATCCAAATGGTCGACAAATCTTCTGATATCTCTGTACGGATATAACCATGAGTAACAGTATTGAAGAAATGATAAAAGTAGCTGTTCCAAAGTTCAGAATCTTGCATGAAAACGAACTTATATATTTCAAAGGATATTGGTTTTCAACTAAACACTGCGCAGACGCAAAGATACATCCCAGGAGATCAATCGACGCTAGAATGGGAATAAAGTACCTGTCATCTTTTTTCGATTTCAGCTGCCATGTGTAAATAGTGATAACCAAAGTATTTCCTAGGATTCCCACCACGAGAATAAGGGATTGAACACAGGTACTCAGAATATACCTCCCAGAGATATCCTCCTTCCAATCATTCAAACTGTATGCAGATTTGTTCTCCATTTCCATTCAAAAATCAAAATTATGTGCAAGCATGAATTTATTCAAAAATCCTATATACATGTAACCTCACTTTGGTAAAAGCAATATATCAGACCAAATACAACAAGGCTGTAATTGTAGTGAAATTTATAATTATTTCGTAATACCTTCTCCATTTCAATTTTGTGCAATTAATATATAAAGTACTTCATTGTGAATAAGGATCTTGCAATTAAAATTAAGTAATACATGTAAGTGATTGTGTGAGTTTTTATATTTCATGATTGAAATCTCAATGTCTTGAAGGAAAATTTTTATGAAAATCAAAATTGGTTTATGTTTCATGGGAACATTTCAAAGCAACGAAAGTATTTTCCTCAGTCCTTCTGTGAAGTAGGCATTCACGAACAAGCATTGGCCCTAAACATTGGACAATTTACTGGAATAATTTGTAAAAGCTATTTCCTTCTGCATAAGTATTATGGGAAATATGTCCTTCCCTTGTAGATTTTAATGCAATTACTATTTTGTTGAGATAAATCAAGCAAATATTTTATAAAGTAAATCTTAATATTGGTGTTTTCTCCAAGCTAGGTATGTGATCTTCTTTTTAAGCATTCAATTTTCACTTGAAAAATCACTCTTACTTTCTGGACTTCCATTTCATTTCCCTTATTACATCTTGTCAACACCGGTGACTTTAACTTCATAAAAAATATTTACAAAAAACTAGAAGTGGAGTAATATATGTTCACCTTCTACCAGAAATGATGAATAATGAAATATATGGAGATAACGAACAGTATTCAAGCTCAAAAGTCCATTATACAATACAAAATAGGAGCAGAGCAAACACGGACCTCCAAACATCAGAGGTGGGATCAGGTGCCATGGAGGAGTGATTATCCCCTGCCGACCGGTCACACCCGCCGTGTGCTCCTTGTCATGATCGGGAAATAACGGAAAAATCCGTCGACAATTCAGTGTGTAAATAATGGCCTAACAATTAGTATGAAAAACGTCAGTCAGCATTTGACTCAATGATAAATTGTATTTGCTGACAAGGTCATTGTATCGACCATAGAACTTACGAAATGATGACTTTAGACGAGACAGCTGATATTCTTGTTTTATCAACTTATTTGTCAATAATTTACCTCGTTTTAGAAAATGTACATACGTAGAGCATGCTCTTGCGTATCGAATCAACTGAGAGATATATACCCCTTATGCAGGTGATGAAGGTATATTGCTGCATAAGTAAGGGAAGTTGACGATTGAAAAGTTAAAGTCATCACGTTTATCATAAAGCTTGGTTGTTAGATTACCATTAACGTCTTTTTCAAGTAAAATATCCAAATATGAAACAGATGTGTCGGACTCTGTGGTATCTTTTATCTCAAGTTCACCAGGATATATCGTATCGACATGAGAATGAAAAAAGCCATTGTTAATTGACAATACGTCGTCGATATATCTAAATGTCGAGTTGAAGGCCACAGCAAGTGATTTCTTCTTTTCACGTACAAGTTTTTGGACAAATTCTGCTTCATATGAATACAAAAAAGATCTGCTTATAACGGGGCGCAATTGGTACCCATAGGAATTCCAATAGATTGTTGGAAGACCTGGTCTCCAAAAACCACATAGATATTGTCAATAAGTATATAATTATTACAAAAAATGGATATAACGGCGGCATACGTTGGAGATCATTGTTTAACATGTAAATTAAAATTGCTGTGACCCTGTTATTTTTTTTAAATAATTAACATTTTATCATCTTTTTGATTTTACTCCATATAAAGACATATCAGTTACCTCTTGAGCTACACTAAACAGAGTTACATTAAGGTTAATTTGACAAATAAACGTTAAATATTTGAAATCATCGGTTTTGATGTGATTGCTCGATGTTTGATATATAAAAGTATGTCAGTTGTAATTTTGTATTCTTTCACGAAACTTGTATATATAAATTAGACATAAAAAGAATCTTTTTTAAAACAAAAATAAAATAAAAAAAAGAAATATCTTTTTTTATTAAGTATAATTATATTCTCGGAGGTATATTGTCTAAGTGAATCAATTTGAAAATGCAATAAAAAAATCAATAGCATTATGACCTAAAATACATATTGCTAAGAAAAAAAAATCATCAAAAATGACTATATTTACATGTACATTATTTTCTGCTTAAGTTTAGATTGTTAGTTTCTTTCATGATGAAAATATAGGTAAGACTTTAAAATAATCACACATTGAACATAATGGAATACTGGCTTTCCTGTTTGGTTTATTTTGAGGCGATTGTACCTTGTGTTTAGCTGATGAAATCAGTTATGTAAACAGTCTGTTTAGAGTTGGATTTGCCAATTTTATGTCAAGTCTTCAGTTAGTTTTTTTTTTTTTCACAATCTATGCAGTGCATCACAAGAATGTAAATGTAGGACAAGAACATAAATATAATCAAGCATTTATGATAAAGGAAATATCTTTTGTTGACATTAAAAGTACAGAAAATATCAAGAGCAAGAACTAGGATGAAAATAGTGTCACTTTTTTATTTTATATTTCGAAAAATAGTTAACGACAACTGTCTCGTCAGCCAGTATTATTAACGTTATATATAATACAATCATGTACTTATTCAGTTTGTATCAGAATATTTTAAGACACTACAATTTCACAGTGTAAAAAATTCAATCATTTCTCAATTTTTTTGTGCAATTATTTAATCTGTAAAATATATAAAATAAATTTACTAGTTTAATAAACTTCTGCAAGTCTTAAGGTTATTGTGCATATATGAAGCTGTTTATGTACATGTACTTGTTTCAAATGGTATCAAGCACTCTTGATGATTTCATTGATGTAACCTCAAGTTTCAAATGTGCAATTGTTTAAGAGATCTGGTCGTTTTTAAATTTATATATGTAGATTCATCTGTTCATAATGCAAATCATTTTCGTACATGCATATTCCATGTAAGCAGATAATCATGTTGACCTTTGGCTCCAGTGTATTAAATTTTTTGAGCACTATTTTGTGTAATTAATTGTCAAATAGGATACGGCGTTCTAGGTTTTAGAACTTCTAAAACTTGTGACTTATCCTTTTAACATCTCAACAGTAAAATATGTTCAAAGCAGACCCATGTATATTAAAACAATTATAATCTCTCTAAATATTATAAAAATTGTGTAAATTATAAGAAGAAAAGATTCTTTTCTAAGAGAAATAACTCGCAATCGATAAAACTATGTTTCCTTTGTGGTCTTCAGAAATGAATATTCTTAAATTTTGCCCGAAATCTGATTATAATGATATTGCTCAATTTTCATATTTCTGTCCAGATCTAAAAATAGCAAAAATAATAATTATCAACTTTCGTTAGCAGAGGGTTATTTTATCTGTGTGTGTGTGTGTGAGGGTGTGTGTGTATGTGTGTGTGCTTTATAAGGATGAAAGCATAGAACAACTGTGAAACTTCTCATGAATATTTTATGGTAAATCTACAATATTTAATATTTACCGTACATTAAATATACATGCTAATTATTAAACAGAAAGAAAAAAAAATACCTCCTTAAAATTATTACCATGCAAATTTGACCGTCTTTTGATAGACTGAAGTTAAAAAATCTTGCTATCTCTGATGTTTTTTAGAGGTCCGTGTTTGACCTGCTCCCGATTTGTACTGTTTCAGTGGACTTTTTAGTTTGATTACTGTTCGTTATTTCGATATTTCATAAATTACCCAGATAATACTTATGAAAAAGATAAACCTTTAATGTTACTTATATCAAATATTTGTTATTAATAATATCTTATCTAAAATCAGTATTGCTCAAAGATTTATATTGTGCTTTAAAGGAAAGAAATAAGAAAAAAAATTATTACTAGTAAGTACACATACAAAAAAAAGCTACTAATAGAGTGATTAAGTCTTATAATAAAGCTTGCCATGTATTTCTTTGGATATATCATGATTGCTAAATTGATTATTTTGGTAACAGGAGTCAAATAGGAGAATATAGTCGAAAAGATATACACAGTTGCAGTTCAAGCCAGTTGCAGTAGGCTCTTGAGTCTTGAAGTATTAATAAGCAAAATCTAGTTGCAATTCTTTAAACATGTAAAAATGAATTCATTTTGTTTCCAAAATAATATTTTCGACTGCTTAAGATAGATAAGAGGTGCAATCGCACCCAACGCACCACCCTTTCCGACGGCAATGAATACCAGTTAGTGAGGGAAAAATGAGAATATATGCGGAAAAAAGATAAAAAAGATAAACATGTACACAATTGCAGTTCAAGCCAGCTACAGCTGGGTTATAAACAGGAATATATTATATGTACTTGTACTGGGAATAAAATTTTATTGAAAGCTTAAAGTAAAAAATGTTCTAGCGAGGAATACAGTACACACTTATTCCATGACTACGAGCGGAACAGTAAAACTGTTGTCCCGAGGTAATGAAGAAGACCTGGTAAACTTTTGCCCGAGGCCAGAGGCCAAGGGCCACATTTTTCCAAGTCTTCCGCATTGTCGAGGGTTCAAAATAGTTTAACTGTACCCTAGTAGACATGAAATTACCTAATCTACAATATAATTTCTTTAAGTAATGATATAGACATAATAATTGAATTTTAAATTTTGAAACCAAACTAAACAAGATGATAATTAATCAAATTCTCACATCAATTGGTGTAAAATCATAAAAAAAAATACTGAGGTAATACTATCATGCATTAATAATTGATGAATACATGTATTGTGTAGTAAACAACGTCATGATGATAACTTGAATGTTTAAGGCAAAGATCTTTAGTGAGTAGTGAGTTAAAGGGAAGTATATATTTCCCAGATTAACCTCAGAAAAGGTGTTCCTGACCTCTGAATGATATTTAACTGAATATTCATATGCATGGGTCTGGAGACTACTTTTCAAATGAATATCATGAAAATGCTTCATTCGCTGCATATTTCAATATTATAGCCAATAGGCAGAGTACGGGAAAATAATTATGACGTCATAATGATTCAGTTCAGTCATGCAACAATTCATTTTGGACCTGGTAACAGTTATACTGTTTCATGACACGCAAAAACATTAAAATGAATTTCGAAACAATTAAATTCAAATGCCTAATTACAATTTATAGTAATAATTTAGAATATTTACCTCATTATTAGCATATTGACCCTAAATCACTCAGCTTTCGTAATTAAACGTTTCTTATAAGGTCAAGTGCATTGTTTACAAAAATTGGGGGAAAACAGATGGTTGAAAGCTCCGGAAAATGTTTATTTTAAAAACAAATTCAGAGGTATATGTAATTAATTGAAAAGATTGTTCCATTTATTTTTCTTTTTGTTTGATCGGTCAATAAAGGTATTAAGCACCCAATTAATATTATATAGAATCTTGATAAATATTTACATATACATATATACAAAAAATATCATCTACCACTTCTCATTTTAAAAGAAGCATAAATATCTGTCTTTCGAAAATCTCAACAAACAAGAACTAAAACATTCTCAAACAATAACAAGAAGGATTCAACAATTGATGAAACAAATAAAATCCTGACATTTTAGCCCGTGGCCTTCATATAGGTACTTGACACTCTTGTTTACGATCGATCTAGAAACATCTAAAGTTCACTAAATTATAATTATTACAGACAAGTGCATACTCAACATTAAGCACCTGTTATAAAATTCTTTTTGAGATGTAAATTGGGCTCGACTCTACATTCTAGATGAATTTCATTTTGGTCCGAAATCATAAGATTTTGTGATAAACCAAATAACGTTATTTATTCTCAAACACATTTTCACAAGTCTTTCTGAATTTTAGAAATATAAAATGTTATTTATTGGATCTACGTATATGACTGTGTAGTTACAGGTGTGTCTTAAGCACATAAATTGGAATAGCAAATTGGTTTTGTATACAATGAATAATTTAAATCAGAGAATACCAACCCAAGCCTCCAAAGAATTATTTCAGACATTTTAAGATTAACTATTTCGGAAAATTTAAGAAAAAGCAACAATTTATGTACACATACAATTCTTAAATTTAATAAATTACACAATGCACCCCTGCACAATACACAATATCATTATGTGTTTAACGTTTACCTTATTGCTAGTTTCATCAAGAAATAGAAAATCCTTGGGGGGGGGGGGGGGGGCTTTGTGTAAGATATCTCACCACAAATTCTCACGACAAAGACTTCTTTAGAACTTAGATTTTAGATATCCTGAGCCAACAGGCTATAATTATTCTGTTACAGAGTACATTGTGATGAGGAACAAATTCTATACCATCAACGACGCTGTATCGCTGTAAAGATCACGATACAGAAGGGAAATGATGACTATTTTGGCTGGATAAGAGTACCCTTAGCTTCACAGTTACTCTACATACCAAAGAAATTGTGGGTTTCAAAACCTGTTTTCAGTGCCTAAATTTTACGAAAAAGCACCCACTGCTTTTTTATTGAGAAACCAATTTGAAAAAAAGACTTTAATTTTTTGCAATACAACATTTCAACATTCCGTAAATCTGTCTGCTGTATTTGGACTCCATATAATAAAAATAAATCTTTAAAAAATATGATGTGCATACACGTCTCTTGATTACTTCTTTAACTTTTACTTCTTTTACTTTATCAGAGAGAGAGAGAGGGGGGGTTGGCATAAAATGATTTTTAAAAAAAATAATTTAATATGTAATAAATAAGCGAAATTACATGTTTCCATATTTAATTAAAAGTACATGTATTTCCTTGTTTGTTTTTTTTTAAGGAAACAATTTATGCCTCACTAGGTTAAACTGTCTCTGGCTGTGCCCGTATAAGCATGGTTATAATTAAAAGTAAGCCAAACTAACAAGAAATTAGTCAATATTTTCTTTTTATTAATTTGAATGATCCAATATGTATTATGTGAAGACAGAAACGCCATGGTTTAATAATTATATAACAATCCATAACATTCGACTCCAAAATGAGCCAAATTTGTAAGAAACCCTTTAAACCCTTCACATTTTCATGAGAAGAATCTGGTCTGACTTAAGAAAACTTTTTAAGCTTTTATGACAGGCGTACAGAATAGCACAAACGTTTGGGTTTTTTTTTTCAATCATTCCTTAGCTTACATTAGAGTATTGTACATTTTTGGCATCATTGTCAACCCGCAGCCCCCACTTAATTGGTAAATGAAAAGAAAAAGATGTCCTTTATTATGTTTAAACAATGTAGCAAATAAAAAAAATAATTGTTTTATTAAATGATAGTATACGTGTTGCCCCTTTATTAATATCAGCGTTTGCTTACACATTTACAATGTTTATCTAATCTTACAACGCGGAAAAAATACGACGGTTGACATTCCAAATAAATACATTTTTTGTAAGGAAAAGATTTTTTGTACAAATTTTGTTAGAGATGACTCGGACAGATTGCAAAAATCATTAACAATTCAATAATTGAATGGAAATCTTCATTCTGTATAAGCTGCTTATTTCCCCGAAAGGATTGAGACATACGCTTTCCCGTCGTTTACGAAATCAACATGCACCTTTCAATTCAAAATATTGAATGAAATATATGGAGATAACGAACAGCACTCAAGCTCAAAAGTCCATTAAACAATACAAAATAGGAGCAGAGCAAACACGGACCTCTAAACATCAGAGGTGGGATCAGGTGCCATGGAGGAGTGAGCATCCCCTGCCGACCGGTCACACCCGCCGTTTGCTCCTTGTCATGATCGGGAAATAACGGAAAATCCGTCGACAATTCAGTGTGTAAATAATGGCCTAACAATTAGTATGAAAAACGTCAGTCAGCATTTGACTCAATGATAAATTGTATTTGCTGACAAGGTCATTGTATCGACCATAGAACTTACGAAATGATGACTTTAAACGAGACAGCTGACATTCTTGTTTCATCAACTTGTTTGTCAATAATTTACCTCGTTTTAGAAATTGTTCATACGTAGAGCATGCTCTTGCGTATCGAATCAACTGAGAGATATATACCCCGTATGCAGGTGATGAAGGTATATTGCTGCATAAGTAAGGGAAGTTGACGATTGAAAAGTTAAAGTCATCACGTTTATCATAAAGCTTGGTTGTTAGATTACCATTAACGTCTTTTTCAAGTAAAATATCCAAATATGAAACAAATGTGTCGGACTCTGTGGTATCTTTTATCTCAAGCTCACCAGGATATATCGTATCGACATAAGAATGAAAATAGCCATTGTTAATTGACAATACATCGTCGATATATCTAAATGTCGAGTTGAAGGCCAAAGCAAGTTTTTTCTTCTTTTCACGTACAAGATTTTGGACAAATTCTGCTTCATATGAATACAAAAAAAGGTCTGCTAATAACGGGGCGCAATTGGTACCCATAGAAATTCCAATAGATTGTTGGAAGACCTGGTCTCCAAAAACCACATAGATATTGTCAATCAGAAACTCAAGCATCTTTTTAATGTCAACTTCAGAGTACTTGTGTGTACAATCAGAATGTTTTTTAACAAAATAATTTTGCAAATGACCAATGACAAGGTAAGTATATTTACGAGTTCCATTTTTATTGAAAAAGCAGCTGTCAATTATATCAAAAAGCCTGGACTTGAATGCTAATTTACCTAATAGTGCATCAAACTTAAAGTTGACAGCCTTGATAGGTTACACATAGCAAATGTTGACGCCTATCATTTTTAATATCAATTATTGTGGTCCGTCTTACTGGCTGTAGTGCAATGATCTATAATATTGTTACTCTTGTCTGCTTACAGCTTTTACTATGAACTCTTTGAATGTTGGGTTTTAAACATTCGACGTTTTTTTAATCTGCTGAATGAAAAACCTTTTCATACTTTCTGAACTGTGAATCGAAAACCCCATAGATTAAAAGATTCTCTTCAAAGTTGACAATGAATAGTCCTTTTATAATAATGAGAACTTGAGCTTCCTTGTACGACAAGTGATTCCAAAAGGTTTTGTCTTTCGTTTCAAGCAAAACAATATCCAAGGTGAGAAGAAGCATGGGCAACTGATCATGATAAGAAATATATCATTGAAGTAATAAGTTATGGCAAGATTAAAGTTTTGAAATTCAATCCTTGAGATCCATGTCATGAAGTCACAAAATCATAGTACTTGCGGAAAGATCTTGTCACGGGTAATGCTCAAGTTAAAAAAAGCTAAAAGAAAAAGATGAAAACTCTGTTTTATTTGGTGCAGAATATGGGCACAGAAAATGTTTAATTGAGAAACTTAGGTCAAACTTCAATGTCATGGTCATGAGGTCAAATATCATATCATAATAGTATCTTCCCGAAGGTAATTAAGCTACAAATGATATTTGAATGCCCCATCTTTTCTCAATCAAAAGTTATGGCCAAGGTTAAAGTTTTTGTTAACAGACAGACAGATTGACAAACATAAGGACGAACAAGCATACCAGTCCCCGCGTTTTCTCGAAAGTGGAGGACAAAAAGGCGAAGGCTAAAGCCAGCTCTGCTGACAATATTGAAAATATCATATTTTAAAACCCCATTCAAAACAAGAATTACATGTGGGATTTGTGCAATGTTCAGAAAACTGATGTTTTAACAATCCAAAACAAACAATACATATTGTAAAAGTACTTTATTGATGAAAATATAACATGGTATATACAAGGAAATGTAAAGGCTCTATTTATTTTGCTAGTTTAAGAGTTCCTATATGACCCAATAAACAAATTAAAAACATCACATGAGGAACTAATATTTATATGAAGTTCCTCGTAAACATATTTCCACCTTTAACCCTAAATCGCAATCGAAAATCAGACAAAATTAAAAAAAAATCTTTAAACAAACTCTTTGATAGTTTCTTCACTTTTGGGCTTTAAACATTCAACTTTTCCTTTTTCCATTGAATGAAAAGCATTTCCATACTTTCTGTCGAAACTTTGAATCGAAAAACCCATAGATAAATGGATTCACTACAAAGTTAACAACGAATAGTCCTCTTATAATAATGAGAACTTGAGCCTCCTTGTACGATAAGTGATTCCAAAACGTTTTGTCTTTCGTTTCAAGTAGAACAAGTATCCAAGGTGGAAAGAAGCAAAGGCAACTTACAAGAGATATCATCATAAACATCAGTGAGTACTGCTTACCACTGAGGCCTTTGGTATTTTTTATTTTCATCGGACGGCGTGATTCCTTCATTTCTCCTATCTTTTCAATAGTTTGAGACTCTGTGTAGCTGTCGTACGTTTCAGATTCCTTGCTTTTTTCACCTTTAGATATCTGGGTAGATGTTGGGACTATTGGATTTTGGCTTTTCGGTTTAGGTTTCATTTTTTTCACCAAAGTATGACCAACCAATGCGTAGAGAACAGACATACAAATCACAGAGATTAATTCTGCTGTAATAACAATTCCTCTATAAACTTCTCCAAATGTTTCTGTGTTCGGTACTGGGCCACATCGTGTGCCAGTGATATTTTTTGTTGGGTGATCTACCTCAACAGTTTTGTAAAGGAATATAGTTGGAAATGCAAAAGCAGAGGCAAGCAGCAGGGCTACAAAAGCGACAATTCTTTTACAAGACAAATTCATCTGGAATCCAAATGGGCGACATATCTTCTGGTATCTCTGTACAGATATCACCAGTAAAAGAAACATGGACGAGATGATTAAGCCACATGCCGACACGTTTAAAAATTTACAAGTGGCAGAATCTGGATATTTATACGGTTGGTTGTTTTCAATCAAAATAAGAGTTGTTGAAATGGTGCATCCAGAAAGATCCACACTAGCAAGAAAAGGTATGAAGTATCTGTCATCATGTTTAGAGTGCATTTTGGTTGAATAAACTACTATAACCAACAGGTTCCCGATGACACCCAGGATTAGATACAGTGTCATGACAACAGTACTCACAGTGTATCTTTTGGCATAATCTTCATTCCAGGCTTCTATATCAAACGTGTCGTTTTCCATCATCATAATTAGCCAAGCTTCTCAAAAAACTTTTTGCTGTTATGATTTGGATTACGTTGATTTCAAAATTCACATTTAACTTCACATAAAATGAATTTGAGTGATTGCTCCTAATTGTGCTGTTTTTAAATGACTGTCTATACAAACTTTGGGGGGAAGTCTAAGTTTCCTTGTTTTAATATAGGAAATCATAAAAAAAGATCTTTGTACGCTCACTTGAAGCTTCTGATCATTTGTTTCCGTCGTCTCTCTGATCGTGTGGAAACAGTTTTATATTTTTGACTTCTCCTGATTTACTGGACCAATTTCAACCACATTTGGTACAGAGTTCTTTGGAGTTAGATTTTGTTCAAGTGAAGGACCATTCCTTTTCCTAGGAGATATAATTAAGAAAATACAAGACTGGGAATGAGGTCATATAAAATCTTCCTAAGAACACTGGGCCGAAATATAACTAGAAAATTATGTTAAAGCGTTTTGATTCTAGGCAAATTTATTTTTATCAAAATCATGGTCCTAGGGTAATTCTGGGCCACAGTAATAGATCAGTTTTACAGGAGAACATATAGGACAAAATCATTTTTAAAAATCTGTTGGAAAATAACAAGGCCATTATGGCTATTGATATGAAAGGCCCCTCAGATGTGCAGATTCCACTTTGTTCAAATAAAGGCCACCCGGAATACTGTAAACATGGATTTTTATGCGTGTTAATAAACATTTTCGGAATCTCAGACACCCGACAGCAGACTTCGGACTACGGACTTTTCAGATAAGGGAAAGTGTCAAAACATAATTTAGATAAAATGAATATATTTTTTGAAGTCTTGATTATCGATATATACATTTTGTTTATATTTGTATGATTAAAACCACCATACACTGTGAACACATTTACGAAGTGTGGGTATGTGTGTTTTTTTTTTTTTTTGGGGGGGGGGGGGGTCCCTCACTTGTCGGAGAATTATAATAATAATGTAATGCTCTATACCCAAGAGATTGTTCGATTTTGTAAATTTTAATTTACCATCCTTTTCCAACAAACCCGTGGGTCAAGGTCTAGGACCAAAAAAAATTGACTAAAATCTTATAGAGTGTACAGTCTGTAAATAAAAAAAAAGAATAAAACTCTGTCAAAGCAGTAAATGGCGTCCTCAAAAAAAAAATGTTTTGTTGATTTAAAGAAAAAAATACCTGGTCTGGGGAAAAAAAGAAAACATTATCCCATGTCACATACATGTCACAAACATATTACTTACATCTTTTTTCATACCCCACTATCATAGGATCCACATATATTTGAAAGGAGAGAGTGAAGAGAAAATAATATTAACGAACCAAAGCAAAGAGCTTTGAACCACACTCGATTATATAACTCTAATTTACAATATTTTTTTTTCTTTTAAAATATAACTGAATATCATATTCTCATTGGATGAGCCAAGCGTGCTTCAATTTAGGCAAGTATCTAAAATCTGGGGCCTCCACTGGATCCAGGAATCTTAGATTCTGGGAATTTGAAAAACAGACTTTTTAATACAAAATGCATTAATTTATTTTAAGTTCGCATCGACGCATTACAATGAAGAATGTGTATTTAGATCTTGTCCATGATTATAATGTACTTTGAATTATCGAGGGAATTGCATGAACACTATCAGCCTTATATACATGGATATAATACCGGTAGTTCATGTTCAACAAAGAAACGCCTAAATTATGCTAAAAGTTATTCAACATTTTGCGCGTATATGTATTATCTATCTCAATTATTTCATAATATCTTCAAAAAATAGAGAAGAGATTTTTCATTATTATATTTATTTTGAGTGATTAAAATCACTCAAGGAAATCAGCCTAGCAATAAACATTTTTATGTTTCAAATCGAGTATTCTGCTTTCATTTCCTCGTTCTTAATCAATCTAGATATATTGCAATATGCTAAAACTATTTTTCAACACTCTTTTTTGATATCCAATTTATTTTAAACAAGTAAAAATTGTTCACTGGTTTCTATATTTAATTTATTTTAACCGAGCCGATGTGAAGAAAGGATAAAATCACTTATTTTCCTATGTTCCATGTACATGTACACTTGAGAGAAATCGAAATTTTTGATCGACTGCATGAGGTTGGACTGAACAAGGTCGGATAAATCTTTAAAATTCAATTTACACAAGCCTCTCCTTTTCACCACGTCTACCTTTTTTGAAAATTTCATTTGTTTTTTTTTTTATTTGCACAAAAATAAAGGAGAGTACAACCGCCGCAACCCCTCTCTGGATCTGTAGCTGCATATCATGTATAGATATATATTAATCAAGATCAATAAATGCATTAATTTGTTTGTAAGATGTCCCAAAATCGATTTTTTTTTATTTCTACCAATTTCTACAATTATGCAATTGTTTATTATTTTATCTTCATTCAATTTCAATAGATGTAGGAGATACTGAGAAAAAATTCTCAGTGCAGTACATACTACATGTTAGTAAGTTTGAAAACGTATTTCTATACGTTCCCCGCAAGTCGTCTATTGTTTACAGTCCGCTGTCCGTAGTACGTTGTCAGATGTCTGAGATTCCGAAAATGTTCAATACCAAGCAAATGTCGCGGGTGCCGGATTGTTATTTCAGCGAATAGCAAAAAATTGTTTAGTATTTTAAAAATATTATTATTTATATATATATATATATATATATTATATATATTATATGATCGGCGTTAGGATGGGACCACAAAAGAGGATCAACGACATATATTGTAAATTGTAAGAAACTAGACATAGTTGAGATAATGACCATCTCAAGGGGCCCCGCTTTTAGCAAAGGACGTAAGGATGAAGGCACGCTTTGGGTGAAGTTTGAGCCAGATGGAGCCAATGGGAGATAAAATGCTCAAGAGAATTTTATAAAGATTTGCTATAACCTTGACTACTAACCTAGAATCTTGGCTCAAAAACACTGCAATTCTCTACACATTGGTCTTCTTATGGTGAAGTTTATTAAACCAACAGAGCCAAAGGGAGAGAAAATATGTTTCAGGCAGGGATTTTATACAAAGTTCTTAGACCTCTGACCTTCTAGAAAATTGGTTCAAGGTCACTGTACACCCTCTACCAATGGCATGGGTACTCTATAGGTGAAGCATGACCTGACTGAGGGAAAGAAAGAAAAAAATACGCCTTGGACAAGGAATTTACACAGAAAAGTTTTTTTTTTGGCTTTGAACTTTGATTGGAAAATTGATTCAAGGTCACTGCACACTCTCTACCTACGGGCACTCTATCGGTGAAGGGTAAGCCAGGTAGGGAAAAGGGGAGAGAAAATATGCTCTGGACAAGGATTTTACACAAAGAGGTTTTCCGACCTTGATCTTGCATCTAGAAGATCTAGGTTTATGGTCACTGCACACCCCTACCCTTGGGCACTCTAAAGGTGAACTATGAGCCAAATTAGCTAAAGGGAGAGAAAATGTACTCCAGACACGGATTTTACACAAAGAGATTTTCAAACCTTGACCTTTGATTAGAAAATTGGTTCTAGGTAACTGCACAACCTTTACCCAGGGATAATCAATGAGTGAAATTTGAGTTTTACTGGGCCAAAGGGAAAGAAAATATGTTCCAGACAAGGGTTTTACACAGAAGTTTTTTTTTACCTTTCATATAGATAGTTGGTTCAAGGTCACTGCACACTCTCTACCTACAGGTAATCAATGGGTGAAGTTTGAGCCTAACTGGCCAAGGGAAGAGAAAATATGCCCTGGACAAATAAAATTGAACGGATGGACGAACGGACAGATTGATCATTATAGGACACTCGCAGAGCGGGGCAAAAAAGTCTTAGATAAAGAACAAAAAAGCAACAAAAAGTCATTTTTATATGCAAACAATCTTAGATTACGCAGATTTATGTTTAATATTTAAATCTTTTATACAAAACACCAGGGCTACAATATAATCATATTATTATGCAGTTATTCCCAGGTTGCAGATTCAAATGTATTCACACAATGAAATTAAAGTGTAATTTCATAATTCTTTATTACATGATCCCTGTGCCTGGGTAGGGGATAAATTATTGATTCTTATTTTTTATATTGAGGTATTTACTTTTTATTAGTCGAGTTTTTCGAGTTTTTTACACCACATTTATATACAAATATTCCTACGTGTTGTTTCAACAATGTTCAAATTATCGACACTTAGGTTAGAGATGGATTATTTTTCATGAGAATTCATGAGAATAGCAAGGGCTGTAATCATGGTCCTAGTCTCGATGATGTTTGGATTCATGTTTGGTTAGGTCATCACAGTTCGATGGGTTAGAGAAGGATCACAATATAGAATGAAAACAACCTTTTAGAACAAACGTTTTGTAGAAGGAAAGAAAAGGTCATTCAGATGAGTGCTATGGCCTTTTTGCCTCTTGTTAGGTCACCTGAGTCACTCAGGTGACCTATTGCTATCTGTTTTCGTCCGTCGTCGTGCGTCGTCCGTCGTGCGTCGTGTGTTAACATTTGAACATTTTCAGCTTCTTCTCTGAAACCGCTGAACCAATTTCAGCCAATTTTTGCATATGGCATCTGTGTGTGAAGGGGAACAAAATTTTTGAATTTCATGGTCTCTGCCCCCCTTGGGCCTGAGGGGTGGGGCTAAAACCATCAAAATTAATGCAATCTTTAAAAATCTTCTTCTTTACTCCTGGACATCAAGCAGTCAAACTGATGACATGATTGTAATAAGCATTGAGCCCTTCACCAAAATTGTGAAATTCATGGCCCCAGGGTCAGGGGTTCTGGTGCTAGGGCGGGGCTATATAGATCATATAGTGAAAGTGCATTATTTCTTTGAAAATCTTCTTCTCTACTCCTTGGTATTATTGAAACAAATTGAATACATAGTTATGATAAGCAAGGCTGACTCTACCAAAATTGTGAAATTCATGGCCCCAGGGTCAGGGGTTCTGGTGCTGGGAGGGGGAGGGGGGGTATATAGATCATATAGTGAAAGTGCATTATTTCTTTAAAAATCTTCTTCTCTACTCCTTGGTATTATTGAAACAAATTGAATACATAGTTATGATAAACAAGAGTGACTCTACCAAAATTGTGAAATTCATGGCCCCAGGGTCAGGGGTTCTGGTGCTAGGGTGGGGCTATATAGATCATATAGTGAAAGTGCATTATTTCTTTGAAAATCTTCTCTACTCCTTTGTATTATTTAAACAAATTAGACACAGAGTTATGATCAGCAAGGGTGTCTCTACCAAAATTGTGAAATTCATGGCCCCAGGGTCAGGGGTTCTGGTGCTGGGGGGGGGGGGGGGGCAAATAGATCATATAGTGAAAGTGCATTATTTCTTTAAAAATCTTCTTCTCTACACCTTGGTATTATTTAAACAAATTGAATACATAGTTATGATAAGCAAGAGTGACTCTACCAAAATTGTGAAATTTGTGGCCCCAGGGTCAGGGGTTCTGGTGCTGGGAGGGGGGGTAAATATATCATATAGTGAAAGTGCATTATTTCTTTAAAAATCTTCTTCTCTACTCCTTGGTATTATTGAAACAAATTGAATACATAGTTATGATAAGCAAGAGTGACTCTACCAAAATTATGAAATTCATGGCCCCAGGGTCAGGGGTTCTGGTGCTAGGGTGGGGCTATATAGATCGTATAGTGAAAGTGCATTATTTCTTTGAAAATCTTCTTCTCTACTCCTTGGTATTATTTAAACAAATTAGATACAGAGTTATGATCAGCAAGGGTGACTCTACCAAAATTGTGAAATTCATAGCCCCAGGGTCAGGGGTTCTGGTGCTGGGGAGGGGGGGGGGGGGTATATAGATCATATAGTGAAAGTGCATTATTTCTTTAAAAATCTTCTTCTCTACTCCTTGATATTATTGAAACAAATTAAATACATAGTTATGATAAGCAAGAGTGACTCTACCAAAATTGTGAAATTCATAGCCCCAGGGTAAGGGGCTCTGGTGCTGGGGGGGGGGGGGGGCTATATAGATCATATAGTGAAAGTGCATTATTTCTTTGAAAATCTTTTTCTCTACTCCTTGGTATTATTGAAACAAATTGAATACATAGTTATGATAAGCAAGAGTGACTCTACCAAAATTGTGAAATTCATGGCCCCAGGGTCAGGGGTTCTGGTGCTAGGGTGGGGCTATATAGATCATATAGTGAAAGTGCATTATTTCTTTGAAAATCTTCTTCTCTACTCCTTGGTATTATTTAAACAAATTAGACACAGAGTTATGATCAGCAAGGGTGTCTCTACCAAAATTGTGAAATTCATGGCCCCAGGGTCAGGGGTTCTGGTGCTGGGGGGGGGGGGGGGGGCAAATAGATCATATAGTGAAAGTGCATTATTTCTTTAAAAATCTTCTTCTCTACACCTTGGTATTATTGAAACAAATTGAATACATAGTTATGATAAGCAAGAGTGACTCTACCAAAATTATGAAATTCATGGCCCCAGGGTCAGGGGTTCTGGTGCTAGGGTGGGGCTATATAGATCGTATAGTGAAAGTGCATTATTTCTTTGAAAATCTTCTTCTCTACTCCTTGGTATTATTTAAACAAATTAGATACAGAGTTATGATCAGCAAGGGTGACTCTACCAAAATTGTGAAATTCATAGCCCCAGGGTCAGGGGTTCTGGTGCTGGGGAGGGGGGGGGTATATAGATCATATAGTGAAAGTGCATTATTTCTTTAAAAATCTTCTTCTCTACTCCTTGATATTATTGAAACAAATTAAATACATAGTTATGATAAGCAAGAGTGACTCTACCAAAATTGTGAAATTCATAGCCCCAGGGTAAGGGGCTCTGGTGCTGGGGGGGGGGGGGGGCTATATAGATCATATAGTGAAAGTGATTTATTTCTTTGAAAATCTTTTTCTCTACTCCTTGGTATTATTGAAACAAATTGAATACATAGTTATGATAAGCAAGAGTGACTCTACCAAAATTGTGAAATTCATGGCCCCAGGGTCAGGGGTTCTGGTGCTAGGGTGGGGCTATATAGATCATATAGTGAAAGTGCATTATTTCTTTGAAAATCTTCTTCTCTACTCCTTGGTATTATTTAAACAAATTAGACACAGAGTTATGATCAGCAAGGGTGTCTCTACCAAAATTGTGAAATTCATGGCCCCAGGGTCAGGGGTTCTGGTGCTGGGGGGGGGGGGGGGGGGGGCAAATAGATCATATAGTGAAAGTGAATTATTTCTTTAAAAATCTTCTTCTCTACACCTTGGTATTATTTAAACAAATTGAATACATAGTTATGATAAGCAAGAGTGACTCTACCAAAATTGTGAAATTTGTGGCCCCAGGGTCAGGGGTTCTGGTGCTGGGAGGGGGGGGGGGGTAAATAGATCATATAGTGAAAGTGCATTATTTCTTTAAAAATCTTCTTCTCTACTCCTTGGTATTATTGAAACAAATTGAATACATATTTATGATAAGCAAGAGTGACTCTACCAAAATTATGAAATTCATAGCCCCAGGGTCAGGGGTTCTGGTGCTAGGGTGGGACTATATAGATCGTATAGTGAAAGTGCATTATTTCTTTGAAAATCTTCTTCTCTACTCCTTGGTATTATTTAAACAAATTAGATACAGAGTTATGATCAGCAAGGGTGACTCTACCAAAATTGTGAAATTCATAGCCCCAGGGTCAGGGGTTCTGGTGCTGGGGAGGGGGGGTATATAGATCATATAGTGAAAGTGCATTATTTCTTTAAAAATCTTCTTCTCTACTCCTTGATATTATTGAAACAAATTAAATACATAGTTATGATAAGCAAGAGTGACTCTACCAAAATTGTGAAATTCATAGCCCCAGGGTAAGGGGCTCTGGTGCTGGGGGGGGGGGGGGCTATATAGATCATATAGTGAAAGTGCATTATTTCTTTGAAAATCTTTTTCTCTACTCCTTGGTATTATTTAAACAAATTAAATACATAGTTATGATAAGCAAGAGCGACTCTACCAAAATTATGAATTTCATGGCCCCAGGGTCAGGGGTTCTGATGTTAGGGCGGGGCTCTATTTATTATATAGTGAAAATGCATTAATGCTTTAAAAATCTTCTCTGCTTCTGGGTATTATTTAAACAAACTAAGTACATTGTTATGATAAGCAAGGACACCTCTTCCAAAATTGTGAAATTCATGGCCCCAGGGACAGGGGTTCCGGTGCTAGGGTGGGGCTATATAGCTCCTACAGTGAAGGTGAATTATTTCTTTGAAAATCTTCTTCTCTGCCCCTGGGTACTATTTAAACAAACTAAGTACATTGTTATGATACGCAAGGATGCCTCTTCTAAAATTGTGAATTTCATGGCCCCAGGGTCAAGGGTTCTGGTCAAAAGGTGGGGGGGCTCTATTGATTATATGGTGAAAAATCAAAATTTCTTTGAAAATATTCTTTTCTGCTTCTGGTTAAAAAGCAAAGAAGCTAAGTATATAGTTATGATGAGCAAGAGTGCTTCTTCCAGAGTAGTGAATTGCATGACCCCTGGGTCAGATGTGCTGGTGTAAGGATGGGGCTGTTGATAATATAGTGAAAATGCATTAATTCTATTAAATAATCCTGTCTGCTCCTTAATGTTAAGCAGTTAAACAAAGTGATTACTTATGATGAGCAAACTTGAAACTTCTGGTCCCAGGGAGACAGGGTGAGAGGCTGTGGTGTTTCTCAGTGGTGAAGGGGGGGGGGGGGCTCTATTGATAATATAGTGAATCTGTAGTTAAAATGCATTATTTCTTTAAAAATCTTCTCTGCACTCGGGCATATCAGAGGCAAAAAGTGTAAAAGTTGTAATAAGGAAGGGTATTTTTACCAGATTTTTGAACATCTGGACCATTTGGTCAAGTGTTCTGGTCCTAGCCAGGGCTCAATTAATTTGCATTCTACTGAGAGGAGTTATTCCCCTTTGCTGTTTACTTTTGATAATTAATCACTGTAAATAATGTACTTGAAAAATTAATAGAATAAGGGAATTATGCAAGAATTTTTATTGTATAATACAAAAAGTATTTTCATAGTTTTAATGATCATGTGGACTTGTAAGTAATAGATAAATAACAAGAGGCCCATGGGCCACATCGCTCACCTGAACACAATGGCTAGGCAAAAGCACAAATCAGTTCAGTATTGAAAAGATTACCTGGGGGTGGGGGGGAGGGGGGGCTTGAATTTTAAACTACCTGATGAAGCTTCCATGTCAATATAACAAATGGCTTTATTGTACTTGAGAAGATTTTTAAAAAAAATTTCCCATATATTCCTTTGTAAAAATTTGATCCTCCATTGTGGCTCCTCCCTATCCCAGGGGTCATCATTTGAACTTGAATCTACACTACCTGAGGATGCTTCCCTATCAATATGACTAAACATAGCTTTCCTGTTCTTGAGAAGAAATATTTTTTCTATATGTTCTTATGTAAAACTTTCGATCCCCCGATGGGCCCCATCCAACCCCTGGGGGTCATCATTTGAACAAAATTGAATCTACACTACCTGAGGATGCTTCCATATCAAAATGACTAATCATGGTTTGCAGTTCTTCAGAAGAAGATATTTTCCTATATATTTCTATTTAAGACTTTGATCCTCCATTGTGGCCACGCCCTACCCCCGGGGGTCATGGTTTGAACAAACTTGAATCTACACTACCTGAGGATGCTTCCATATAAATATGACTCATCATGACTTTGCTGTTCTTGAGAAGAAGATTTTTAAAGATTTTTCCTATATATTTCTATGTAAAACTTTGATCCTCCATTGTGGCCCCGCCCTACCCCCGGGGGTCATGATTTGAATAAATTTGAATCTACACTACCTGTGGATGTTTCCATATAAATATGAACAATCTGGGCTTTGCTGTTCCAGAGAAGAAGATTTTTCCTCATTATATTTCTATGTACAACTTTGATAGTCCATTGCAGCCCTGCCCTACCCCCAGTGGTCATGATTTGAACAAACTTGAATCTACACTACCTGAGGACGCTTCCATATGACTCATCATGGCTTTGCTGTTCTTGAGAAGAAGATTTTTAAAGATTTTTCCTATATATATATATTTCTATATAAAACTTTGATCCTCCATTGTGGCCACGCCCTACCCCCGGGGGTCATTATTTGAATAAACTTGAATCTACACTACCTGAGGATGCTTCCATATAAATATGACTCATCATGACTTTGTTGTTCTTGAGAAGAAGATTTTTAAAGATTTTTCCTATATATTTCTATGTAAAACTTTGATCCCCCATTGTGGCCACGCCCTACCCCCTGGGGTCATAGTTTGTACAAACTTGAATCAACACTACCTGAGGATGCTTCCACATAAATAAGACTCATCATGGCTTTGCTGTTCTTGAGAAGATTTTTTTAAAGATTTTTCCTATATTTCCATGTAAAACTTTGATCCTCCATTGTGCCCCCCCCCCCTACCCCCTAGGGTCATGATTTTAACAAACTTGAATCTACACTACCCGAAGATGCTTCCATATAAATATGACTCATCATGACTTTGCTGTTCTTGAAAAGAAGATTTTTAAAGATTTTTCCTAAATATTTCTATGTAAAACTTTGATCCTCCACTGTGGCCACGCCCTACCCCCGGGGGTCATGGTTTGAACAAACTTGAATCTACACTACCTGAGGATGCTTCCCTATAAATATGACTCATCATGACTTTGCTGTTCTTGAGAAGAAGATTTTTAAATATTTTTCCTATATATTTCTATGTAAAACTTTGATCCTCCATTGTGGCCCCGCCCTACCCCCGGGGGTCATGGTTTGAACAAACTTGAATCTACACTACCTGAGGATGCTTCCACATAAATATGACTCATCATGGCTTTGCTGTTCTTGAGAAGAAGATTTTTAAAGATTTTTCCTACATATTTCTATGTAAAACTTTGATCCTCCATTGTGGCCCCGCCCTACCTCTGGGGGTCATGATTTGAACAAACTTGAATGTACACTACCTGAGGATGCTTCCACATGAGTTTCATCTTTCCTGGCCCTATGGTTCTTGAGAAGAAGATTTTTAAATGTTGCCATTATTTTTTCACTAATTCCTAATTATCTCCCCTTGAAAGAGGGCATGGCCCTTCATTTGAACAAATTTGAATCCCCTTTACCCAAGGATACTTTGTGGCAAGTTTGGTTGAAATTGGCCCAGTGGTTCTTGAGAAGAAGTCGAAAATGTGAAAAGTTTACAGACAGACAGACAGACAGACAGACGGACAGACAGACGGACGCGGGACAAAATGTGATCAGAAAAGCTCACTTGAGCTTTCAGCTCAGGTGAGCTAAAAATGAGACAAAAATAACTTACAGATTACAACTGTCAACAAGGAATTAAAATAGTACAAAAGCACTGATAGTTTGTTAATATACTGTATGGTGATAGTGATAAATGGGGAACAGATTAGAACCTAATTTATGAACTGTTAATGAATAGTAGACTAATTATTTTGTTGATCCTGATCACCCTATTTTTCTTGCTTTTGGGCAACAAAGCTTCACCTTTCATTTCATTTTAATACTCTATGGATCCTCTAAATTGTTGTATTGTACTCAGGTGACCGTTAAGGCCCTTGGGCCTCTTGTTTATTTTTACTGGTCGAAAACAAGAAGGGCTTATGTGTTGGTAATGTATTCGTTGTCCGTCTGACCGTCTGTATGTTATATACCAATTTTTCAAAACGCTACCCCCTCTCGATAAATTTGGCCAGGTTTAATCAAAACTAGGTATACAGTCAAGTTGAATACGGAAGGATACAGAATTCAAATTAAATTGGTGTCTACTTTCAATGTACTGTATTGTCATTTGACTTGAAATAGAAACTTTTGTTGGCTTATTCAAAACACGATCGACCTACAATTTTTGTCTGCCTTCAATAAAACAAAGCACACAAGTAGAAAATCTTTGTAAATATGATTGTGCTTGTATTCTTTATAAACATGATCATGCGTCAATTACGAGTCACACTACCACACGTTTGTAATTGTGCATTACCCTTTTAATGTGTTGTGTGTGTTGCTGTGTGTGTGTCAGTATGTGATGATAATTGAAAATAGATGCCAACTCACTATACAAATTTTCAAATGAGGTTTTCTTGTAAATCGAAAATAACTGAACAGAAGGGCTTGCAACGAAATCGAATCGATGCGAAAAGATTGTGAATCTTTGCAACTTTAATTCCTGGAGAAGACTAGAACGCAGCGGTGGAACTTTACCGATAAGGACAGAAAACAGCTCGAAACACAGACAGTAAATCATGCGAAAAACTAAGAAAAAAGTATAGAGATAAGAGTTTTCAAATAGGGATTTCCAGTTTTAAGCGCTAAGGTAACCAATAAATAATATTTACTACTTTCTCCTCTAAGCATTAAATGTACATTCATTGCATCTTTCACTTTAAGAATTCAAAACACAGTGGAAAAAGGATCATTCACTACAATTTTTTGATTTCACAAGGTGATAATACTTCCGTCAATGGTACCGAAGGACATTACCTGATTACCAATCTGAAAGGACTGCTGGATCCCGGAAATGTGACCATTTCAGGAAATTTGCATACATGTATACTTGTACAAACTGGAACATTGCCATAACATTACCATGCATACGGAAATAGGAAAGCAAGAAATTGTTATAAATATAGATATCTTTTTTTTTTTAATTTTCAAAGCTATCTTTTTCTTCTTCTGTCCGGGCAGAATTAATGGCAAATAAATATAATTATAATTCCTCGGTATTCATCGTTTTTTCATAATTTTTGTTTTCGAAACAGTTTTGTGGAAAGGAGAGTTTCACATACCACGTTTATATATTCGTCAATGAGAACAGCGACTGAAAAATTAAAACATCTAGTAAGAGGCATTTAAAAGCCATCTGCTGAAATGAAAACTATTTATTTCAGATAGGTCTGTCGGAGTTAAAACAAACACAGAGTCAGGCAAAATGTATATTGCATGCAACAGAACATATAGTTCATTCTTGAACCCATCTTCAGACCTTTTAAGGCTGCACGCCCCTCGAGTTATTGAAGTCAACACTTGAGTAATTGAAAATTTTTACAATGTCACTGAATTCACAATGTAATGTGCTTCTACCCATGCAATTTCTATCAAAGTTCATAATGATAGTTAATCATATAATATAAGAAAAATACAAAATCTCAAATATGTTTAAGGAAATGTAATAAAAACATCTATTATGTATTTTCTAGTTAAAAAAACTAACCGGAAAATATATTTCAATTAGGAAATAAAAACATGTAATAGGCATCCAGGCGTCTGAAAAAAATTACATGGTTTGGATTTTAAGGTGGTTAATTACTTCTATTAGAAATGTAACGGTACTTCGAATTACCGAAATGCCCTTGATTTACCGAAAAGCCCTTAAAAATTACTGAAATACCCCCTGGAAACTACTGAAATGCCCCTTTAAATCATAAATATGCGGTATATTATGAAAGATTATGTGTTCATATGTATGTTTTATCATAAAAAGGGAAAAATTATTTAAATGCTGTTTTACACACCATGTGTTTATCTAAGGAAGATTACGCTGTAACATGTAGTTGATCTCTCTTTCTTCAGAATTTCACGATGCCTTTGAAATTCAAAAATGTAAAAAGAGTAATAATACCTTTAAGTTTAGTAGTTTATTTCAAAGGAATAATATGTTGGCAAATTATTTATTCATTTTGAATTTCAAAATGATTGTCTGTGAACAGAAGAAGAATGGAAATATATAAAATGGCACCAAGCAAATTCAAAATATTTTAAAAAAGAATTCTCCATTTAAACAATACAAATGATAAGTAGAGCCAACAGGGACCTCTGAAAAGAGAGGTGGGATAAGGTGCCAAGTAAGAAGAAACACCCATTGTCGACCGGTCACACCTACCGTGTGCACCTTGTCATGATCGGGTAAACGGAAAAATCCGAAGACAATTCAGTGTGAAAAGTGTCAAAGTGTGAAAATAATCGCCTAACACTTTGTATGAAAGGCGTAAGTCATCATTCGACTTAATGACAGATAGTATTTGCAAAAAAGTCATTGTATCGACCATAGAATTTGCAAAATGATGACTTTAAACAAGGTTGTTAAAAATCCTTGCATCATCAACTTATTTGTCAATAGCCTGTCTCGTTTTAGAAATTGTTTATACATAGAACCTGCTCTTGGGTATCGAAATAGTTTGGAGACTTATACTCCAAATGGAGGTGATAATGGTATATTCTTCATACACAAGGGAATTCAAACGACAGAAAAGTTGAAGTCATTACTTTTATTATAAAATTTAGATGACAGTTTGCTATCAATTAAATTCTGTGTAAATAGCTTTTTTAACTTAACTTTCTGCTAATAAGCAGTGGTATCTAAGGTGAATTTAAAGGAGGTTCTCTTCACTGTCACAATACATATGTTTGTAAGACGTTTAAAACGTGTTTTGGCCCGAAATGATCAGATTCTGTCGTGGACATATTACTTGACACCGATAAATTTTGTTTAAAGATAAAAATCTTGTTAAATTTGCATAACCCTTTGAAAATATCGAAAAAAATTACGCTGTTATGAGTAGGAATGCTGACCTGAACAGTCTGGTGGATTCCGGAAATGTTCTCAATTTATCAGAGGAGATATTCTTATCACTTGGGTCTCTTGTTGAAAGAAATTATTGCTGCTATTGAATAGCGATGCCAGATAGGCGGATGTTCAAAAAAAGGTTTGGACGTTGCAATTGAACTACATTTTCCAGAGTTCTTACAGTTACCAAACATTATTTAAGCATTTGATATTTTGTACAAATGTATAGTTACATGATTCTCAAATGCATTAATTTTCATGTGTTTCTTGATTCTGAGAAATGCAATGACTTTTTATAAAGCAATCATCTTTATTCCATTTTCATTATTTACAATAATGACTCACAAACGCATTCTTGAATTTGAAGACAAAGAAAAGCTTTTTTTATAAACTTAACGTACAGGTTCGGAAAATAGAATGATATTTAAATATAAAATAATTCAGCAGTTCATGTTCAGTTAAAAATGTCATTTTTGTACTCTATTTCTAAGAATATTATTTCAGTTTCACCTCTTGAAAAATAAAAACATGTATATTTACTTGTACCAGTACATTATAATTTGATATACTGATTTAAAGTTGAATATCTGTTATGTTAAACTTTTTGGATACACATATGATTTCTTTAAAAAAACATTAAGTCTTTGGTGTTAGTACATCTGACGCAATATGACTAATGCAGTTAACTATGTGGTGCTGCATTTTAATAAAAATATCATTCATGTCCATGATCGACATAATGAAAGTTCTGTGTACTGTGTAATACATATGGAAATCTTTACAGATATGTTCATGTATGTTTTTATTAGACATGGTTATGAATACTCAGATGTGTAATCAATTGATAGTCAGTTATAATAAACCTTTTTTGTTTGAATAAAAAACCTTTTTTGTTTAACTCATTATTTCTGTTTGATTTTAATCTGTAGCAAGATTTTTTTCAAAAGTACTTGCGCCTTTGTTGTCTCCTTAAATTTAAAAAAAAAAAATGAATTTCATGCAACTGTACCGAATGTAAATGAACATAATCATGTTTCATAAACATGGGAAAATGTCTAATCTGAGATTTTATCATGTAGGCGTATCAAATAAATTGAATTGAATATCAATTAAATTTGAGGAGACAAAGTTTTGACAAAAATCTTTAATTTGTTTGCCATTATCCTTATTGGTTATCAAGATTGAAAGGGAAATATTTGTTTTAATAAGTCAAATAGGGACACAGTTATTTTGCTTAGACTGTAATCGATTGAATTATATGATTATACATGTACATGTAGATCGTGGTTGATGGGATTTCAATTACTTTTGATTACATTATGTAAAGCAATATCTTACGAATGACATTTACTCAGGGTCTTAGTTCACAGAAACAGATTTCTATAAAGTTGAATATCTGAAATCAAAAATTGTTCTAAACGGACAAAATCTTCATGTATTAGATTAATATCATTATTAAAACTTTATTGTTTTACTATTTAAAGAAAATATGCAACAAATATAGATTTATGGTAAGACAGAGGAAATGCTGGCCAAAAGTTTCTTTTCTTCTCTTTTTACAAAAAAAAATTCTAACGATTTTATCCTAAAGGTCAAGCTCCTGTGTGTTTTCAATATCATTTCGGTAATGTAACGCTTTTTGAAGTTTATGTACTATTTCGAATAATTGGATGGCATGAAATTTAGAAAATTCTTAACATTCTTAAGTTTTTCTTCGGATCTTCGAATAAAAAATCCCGTATATAAACGTATTAACTACGAAGTTGAAAACGAATAGCCCTCTTATGATCATAATAAAAACTTTAGCTTCTTCGTAGGCTAATCGATTCCAGAATGCTTTGTCTTCAGTCTATAAAAGGTGGGAAAAAACTTAAAATAGATATAACCATGAACATCATTGAATATTGTTTACGGTCAGAACTTTGGACCTTTTGGTTTTGTTGGGATACTTTGACTTTTTTATGCCTTGCATATTTTCATTTCTTTTAGATTTAGTATTTGTATCGAATGTATCTGAACTGACTCCCCTTTTCTTTTCTCTACTCCACTTGACAAGAGGGATTTCAGTGCATGGATCCGGAACGGGTGCTTTTTGAGTATATATTCTTTTTTAACCAATGAATATATATATTCGTTTTCTAACCAATGTATGCATAGAGAAAAGACATGCAGATCACAGATGTTACTTCGCCAGTAATAATTATACCTTGATAAATTTCTCGAAATATATCGGTATAAGGCACTGAGCCACAGCAAAAATCAGTTATATTTTTGTCGGGTGATAAATTTCAACTTTTCATACAGAAATGCAATTGGAAAAGCAAATCCGCATGCAAGTAAAAATATAAGGGATGCAGCTCTCCGTTGACAAATTCATCTGAAATCCAAATGGGCGACAAATATTCTGGTATTTTTGGACAGCTATCAATAGTAGCATGAATATAGATGAGATAATCAATGCGCATGCCGTTAAGTTTAAAACTTTGCACATAAAATTACTAGGATATTTGTATGCTTGATTGTTTTCCATCAAAATAAGAGAGGTTGAAACGACACATCCAACAAGGTCCATAACAGCAAGAAAAGGTATGAAGTATCTGTCATCCTGCTTTGACTGCATTTTAGCGGAGTAAACAACTACAACAGTTAGCTTCCCGACAACACCAACAATGCGAGAAACTGGAATTCACACAAGTTGGAAACGATATAAAAGAAACAACTTCACATCTTGAAGTTATTATTGTGCAGGAGTATTTCAATCTTTACGATGAAAAGGTTTTCAATTACAAATTAAACATGAAGAGTCCTTTACCATATTAAAGCAAAACCCTTTACTTTATGTTGACAATTCTTATAAATCAGTGTAAATGGAATTTGGAGAATTTGGAAAAAGCTCCTTTTGCCTTATAAGTTAAATATTAAAATAAAATTAGGTCATAAGAATCCCAAAGTATTAGATGTTTTACAATGCTTCCAGGGAGGAAGAATTGGAGAAGTTATAACCATAATTATACACTTGAAATTTGTAGATGAATAAAATAACTCATACTGCTAGTGCAATGGATTTTTTTTTAAATTATCCCATCTTTTTTCAATCAAAAGTTATGAACAAGGTAAAAGTCTTTGTTAACAGGGCATACTGGGCATATTGAAAGCGGAGGACAAAGAGGTGAAGGCTTAAACCAGCTCTGTTGGCAATATTGAAAATATCTCATTATCTTACATTCCAGGCTTTTATATCAAACGTGTCGTTGTCCGTCATCATAATTAGCCACAAAAAATACTTGGAAAAGCATTGACAAAAGGAAAGACCTTAAAACTAAGTTATGTAACACCCACTCAGAAAAAAATAAAAGAGAGACTAAGAGAACAATTTTCCAGTTGTAATAGAGATGTGAAGAAAGTAACAAAGAAAGATCGTAAAAGCTTTATAGTAGGTATGGCAAGAGAAGCTGAGAAAGCTGCTTCTGAACAAAGAATGAGAGATCTCTATCAAATAAAAAAAATGAGTGGAAAGAGAAGAAAAACAAACATGCCTGTGAAATACAAGCAAGGCAACCTCATGACATCCGAAAATGAACAAGATGAAAGATGGAGAGAGCATTTTGAAGAAGTGTTGAATCGCCCAGAGCCTAACGAGCTGGCACACACACACCGGAAGCTGACATTGATTTAGAAATTGAAACAGAGGAACCATCTAAAGCTGAAATATACAAAGCAATAACATCCCTTAAGAACAACAAAGCACCTGGAAATGACCAACTGCCAGCAGAGTTTTTTAAAGCAGATCCAAATCTAGCTGCTGACATTTTACACCCATTATTCATCAATTCAAGATCTGGAATGATAATGCAATATTTACGACATGGCCCAAAGGAAATATCATCAAACTGCCAAAGAAAGGAGATCTAACAAACTCAATATCTGGAGGGGCATCACCTTACTATCAATACCTAGTAAGATTTTTAGCAGAATAATAATCAACAGAATTTAGACTGCAGTCAATGTCAAAATAAGACAAGAGCAAGCAGGTTTCAGGAAAGAAAAAGGCTGTTGTAACCAGGTGTTTACTCTAGGAAAAATACAGAGTGGCAAAGGCAGCGTATAATCAAATTTATCGACTTTGAAAAAGCCTTTGACAGTATTCACAGAGAAAGCTTATGGAAGATTTTAAGGCAATATGGAATATCATCAAAGATAGTAGAACTGATTAAAGCTTTTTACTTGGAGATAAATTGCTCTATAGGTAGCTCATCAGATGCATGCTTTATAGTAATATCTGGCTTGAGGCAGGGCTGTGTGATGTCAGCTCTTCCTTTTAATCTAGCAATAGCCTGGGTAATGAAATCAACTCTTAGTGGCACAACACAGGAATAAGATGGTCTCTTTTACCAGTCTTGATAAACAGATGACTTGGTCATACTGTCACATCTAAAAATGCATATATGCAAAGTAAAACATCAAAAATCAAATAGTGTCGCAGGAAAAATTGGATTGATAATGATATTGATTAAAATAACTGATAACTGAAGTTATGTCATTAAATACCAAACAACCAGCAAGAATACAGGTATATGGAAATAACATGAGCAACACAACATCATTTACCTATCTTGGCAGCAGAGTATCATTAGACGGGGGTGCTGACAAAGATATAAAGGCCACACTAAGTAAAGCTAGGGGTGCTTTCATCAGCCTCAAGAGCATCTGAAAAACATATGACATAAGTAGAAAGCAGAAAATAAGAATTTATAACAGCTGCGTCCTGTCTGTCATACTCTATAGAATGACCGAAAGAGACATATGCAGACTTTCTAGATTCCACAATAGATGAATCAGAAAGATCATGAGGATTTTCTGGCCAAATAAAATAACCAATGTTGAACTCCATGAAAAAGCAAACACAGACTATGTGAGAACTTTATTGACAAAATGGAGATGGCATTGGATAGGGCATGTGTTAAGAAAACCAATCAACAACATCACCAAAATAGTCGATGGACACCAGAAGGGAACAGGAAACCTGGTCGACCAAAGAACAGAAGGAATGTGGAAAAGAAAATGAAAGACCACAAAATAACATGAGGAGAACTGGAGAGGAATGGTCAAGACAGAGAGAAGTGGAGAAGTCTAGTCCTTGCCCTGTGGCCCCGGGCATAACAAGGACTAGATAGGTGGGTAAGTATAATTAGCCAAGGATCACCAAAACATTTTTGCTCTTGTGATTTTGATAACGTTAGTTTCAAACTTCACATTAACTCCACATATAATTAATATGAGTGATGGCTCCAATCTGTGCAGTTTTTAAATGACTGTCGATGCACATTTTAAGAGGAAATCAATGCTTCCTTGTTTTCATTTAGAAAATCATAAAATAGGCATTTTTAGCTCACTTGCAGCCTCTGATCATCTTTCCATGTCCTTTGTCCGTCTGGTAACTGTTTCCTTTTTAATGTTTTCTCCTGAACCACTGGATCTGTTTCTAGAACTTTCCTGAATTTAAGGTTCTGCCATCCTGAGGAGCCAACAAGAAAATGAAGTTACTAGGAGTGTTCATACAAGAGGTGCAGAGAACCGAGTATACCAAATAAATAAAAGAAAAATCTTTTTTATGAATTAAGTTCTTAGCGGTAAGAAAAATCATGTAATTTCAAATAAAAATGAAAATATTTCACAAATAAAATTTTAATACGTCCTACATACGAATTTCTTTCTTCAACAGCACATAAAAATGTTTCAAATATCGTATATTTGAAATGTAAGTGAATTTAAGGACACATACATTTGAGTGTTACTTTTCAAAGGGAATTCAAATTTTCTTTATCCATGAAAGAATAGACATGCAAATACAAGAACAATTTTAAGAATAACCATGGTTACTTTACTAACAAAATGGGGAACAATAAAAATGCAGGGAAAATTTATTCACCTTATTTGGATGTAAATATTTTTACTTTGCAAAACCAGAGATAGGATACCACCTCACAATAAGCAAAAGGACTTTAATTTTATAAACTGGACCTTGAAAATTTTAGCTTTTTATGAAATCTTTGGTGTGTTTGAAAAAGAAGTATAAAGAAACTTTCGTCATAATTATATGTTAAAATTTCTATTAAGGTGTTTACACCTTCATGTGAAAGTTTTTTGCTTTTATATTTTGTTGAAATATTATTAAATGGCTACAGTAAAAATATTATATTAAAATTTTTCATGAAAATAATGATATTTGAACAAGTTGTTCGCGTTTTAATAACGCCTTTTTTGGTAAATATGGAATTTTCGCTTGTTATTATCAATTCCAGTGAAGTGTACCGTTTCGCATTACGTCACGATCTATTTTGACTGATGCGCCCAGCGTAAACAATTCACACCCCCGGTATACGATTTGCGTGATTGGTCAACTCATTTTTTTTAGGCGGAGTCAAGTATTGCATCGAAAGTTCGGACGAACAACTCAAGATGTTTTGTTTAGCACATTCTAATTTTTGAACAGTTTTTTCTACGCTTATCAAGAGCTAAATTATCAGATTATCAGAAAGACAACAACATGGCAATCTTTATGCGCTATCGGCATTATGGGTTATAAAGATTTTACAATAAGTCACAAAGTATACCTTATGAGCAAATATAATTTAAAATAGAAACTCTTAGGGTATATAATTTGATTTTTCTTATAATTTTCAAAATGGATCGGAAACTAAAATTCATTATGCATCGAACAGTTTGTTTTCATTGCTGGGATCTTTCTTACGTAGCAAGCGGAGAGCTCAATTTTTCTATTATTTTACCTAAATTATATACATAATTTATTTGAAAAATGAATGAAGCAAGAGTTTTTTTTTTCCTTTGGACGTTCGATTTACTGTAATATTGATCTTTGCATTTTAAAAACAAAAGCCCAGTGTCATTATAAGCGCTGTCCCGAAAAAAAAATCACTGCATTGGTCTCTCTGAAACTCAAAATAAAAATAATAATTATACAGATAATAGAAGATGATCCAATTTAATATGAGGCTTTGTTGAAATTTATTCTCAGTTAACATTATACCCTGCAGTGTCGTGTTCTAAAATCAGACTGTATAATTAAAGATAGGAAATTAGTTGCAGCTTAATCTAATAATCTAATCTAAATAGACTTTTAATTAGACTGAGTTGCAACCAGTTATGTCATTCTTTATCACATAATATGATATCATGAAAAGAATGAAAAAAAAATACATGGACAGGAAAAAAATTATCTCAGTTTAATAATTAATAATGTACTCTGTATTTTTGAAAAACGACAAGGTATCAGCTGATGTTATCTCCTTAAAAGCCTCATAAACAGCGATTTTTAAATCGACATTCAATAATGTAATGTATTTGTCTGCTTTCAGAATGTTCTTTATTTTACGAAACACTGCTTCCACTGGGTTCAAATCGGGGGAATATGTAGGCAAAAAGAAATATTCGACGCCCACTGTTGGCAAATAATTGCGAAGCTCCCTTTCTGCCCTGTTGTGGTGTATTGCTGCGTTGTCGGCTATCAAAACATCCCCCGGGTGAAAGACAGGTTCCCCCTCATTAGTAAAACTTCGTGCAGCCTCTGCGATGAATTGAACATATTCGTTGCCATTAGATGGTCCATCAAATATTTTCACATATTTGATTCCACTTATTCAAACTATGGCGTTGACAGTAACATTTGCATGACGATTGTATCGAGTTAATTCGACACACGGAAGACCCTTTGTAGAGTGTCCATAATTATTTTGCCCATCTGAAAGTATAACTCCCATTTCGTCCATAAATTTTAGAGTTGGATCTTTTTGGCTTATGTGGTTAATGAAATGTTGCGTGTAATTCAAATTATGTGGAGTAAATCTGTTTTTGTTTATATTTGATACCCGTTTGTAGGTCATGTTTAAGTCATTTCGCAATGTCCTACAAATTGTACTAATACCAACATTCTCTACCGAAGTCGAATTTTTCAACAGTTCATCTCTAATCGTTGACAGAGGCATTGATGGTCTCACTTTTTTCAAGAAATGAACGTACTCCACATCTTCTTCCATTAATTTCCTTTTACTTCTTCCATTGGATTTAACTAGAACTTTTACAATTCCTTCATTACAATAATGTGTCCAAATTTTTTTTAATTGTACGTGGGCTTAATTTAAATTCCTGTGCCGCTTTTGTCCGAAGTCCTCTTGGTAAAGAGTATTCTCCGAGCCTCGCGTCATTCCTTTCCATGTCAGGGTTAGGGTTAGGGTTGTGACGTAATGCAAAACGGTACACTTCACTGGAATTGATAATATCATGTATTTTTTATGTATCTTTCAAAGATGGCAAGAACACTTTTGCTATAATTAATGATACTAGGATTAAAGTGTAAATAAAAGCTGTTTTCTATTTTGAACTCATAAATGTTTGAAGGTGGAGAAATCTTATAAAAATCTATTTAAAAAAGATGTTTCAAAACACTTTGTAAACAAAGTTTTATAATCAGGTATTTAATTTTTTTTTTTTTTTTTTTTTTTTTTTTTGTTCCTTAAATTCAGAATAGGCCTATTTACCGTTTGACTTTCCACTGTAATTTGTGACAACAAAAGTCAATACAAAGCCAAATAATGTGAAAATTAGCTTTGCCCATGTGGAAAGTTCGATGGTACTTAAAAAGTATAAAAGAATCGTTCATAACAATTCTTACTTCTCAGAATAAGCTCTAAAAATACATAGCACAGTGAAATATTTCATGGAAAAAAATTAAACAATGGTTTTATTATTTATGGAAATTGGATTTCCGGAGCACGGGTTATGCCTCATAGATGATTTCAGCTGATGCTTTGCACACGAAAAAAAAATTCCAAAACTCCACAGATATGTTCTGATCAACAAATTTACTTTCTACATATTCGGTACATATCTTCCCTATGTGATATAGCCACGAGATAATGTTCTGACGTTCTTACGATCGTCTTCATAGTTAATTTTTGTGTCGCCTGTAGAGTAGAGCTCTATAGTCGTCATGTTCTGTATTGAATCTAGTCATATTTAAACATTGTTTGCTTGACTTTATATCCCAACCAATTAAAATATTGTATTGTGTTTTATATTTTGTCTGCGTTCGTCATTTTTATGATTGAGTGACATTTTCATACAGGTTTTACTTTGCATCGATAAATTCCAGTTCAAAGCATCGATGAATACGAACCTTAGAAGGCAAACGTGATCCAAGTGATGTCTTTTAGCAGACAGCTAAGTCCATAAATTTAGATTGATTGATTGTATGTTGTTTTACCTCCCGTTCGAGAATTTTTCTCTCATATAGAGACGTCACCACATACCGGTAAAGGGCTTCAAATATAGATCTTTACTTGGCACTGGGGACCATTGAGCAGTGTGGGTTCCTTATCATGCCAACGCCTACCGTGACCAAGGGGGCCTCGGTTTTTAAGGTTTCATCCGAAGGACCCGCAACTAACACTTCAAAGTGCTCTTCTCGAAGGAACAGTTGCTACCTATTGTGTATCGACTTGGGTCAATCGCGGCTGTGATTCGAACACACGACCTTCCGTTCACGGAGCAAGTGCTCCACCGACTGAGCTACCGTGACGGCCATAAATTTAGAACGCCATAACTATTGTAAATAAACATGGATTTGTTGTTGCAAAATTTGAAGCTCTCAATGAAGATGGCGATTACAAAACATTAAAAACAATGCATATTATTTTTGCTTGGTCGATTAAAAAAGCTGGGGTCCCCAATGGGATAACTTTAAGAACAAAAAGGCATCTAAGAAATAATGATTCAGAATATAGATACAAATTTTTGTATATAAAATAATTTATTGTGCCAATAAATGTTTATTTATATTCACAAATTTTACTATGTTTAACTCAAATGAAAAACTGGCAATTCGCAGCTCATTTTTGCTAAATCAGGTATATTATAAATTAAGAGAAACAATATTATTTGAGTGAAAATGTCATTTAATCAAATAAAACTGACGACAACAGACAAAACATAAACACAATACAAATACTTAATTGGCTGGGAAATAAAGTCATGCAAACGATGTTTAGATCTGAATAGATTCAATTAGAGAACATGAAGACTACTCATACGATTCTGATTTAATTAAAAGTTGAATTTCTGCTATGTAAAACTTTTTTGAATACACATACATGGGCATGTATGATTTACTGAAAAAGGGCAGTGTCTCCTCTTGCTGTTCATAAGTTGCAATAATGTAGCCGTCTCCGATTTTTTTATACTGATATTTTCAGGAGAGGGTTACAATTCCACTGCACCTCCGTATTGGTGAAAAAATATTTTTTTTAGATACGGGCGAATACAGGCAAAATCAATTGTTTTTGCATACAACTTACTTCCAATAAAACGGAATTTTTATTCACTATCAACAACATAGTCCTTTATACGCGAAAACCAAGTAAAATAAATCTGCGTGTTTACCAGTCGTTCTATTCAGCAGCCATGACAGTTCTCGCGTGATGTACCGAGTCTTGCGCTTAAAATTTAGAATCTCTTGATAAAGTTAATGTCGGTGTTGATAAATGTTTGTGTTGTATGGAATCACTAAGCATCGATAGATAAAGCGTTCCATGTAATATTTTTTTCACATGAAGTGATTGATTGATTGACTGTATGTTGTTTAACGGCCAATTCGAGAATTTTTCACTCATATAGAGACGTCACCATATACCGGTGAAGGGCTTCAAATTTTGACCTTTACTCGGCACTTAGGGCCATTGAGCTGTTAGGGATCTTTATCGTGCCAAGGTCTGCCGTGACATGGGGCCTCGTGTGATATTTATTCTTAAAATAAGGGAAATTCTAAATTGATTCGCTCCCCTAGTTCCCGAATTCTCATTGGTTGCCCCCCCCCAAAAAAAAAAAATCGATCAAGGTCAGAAAACATGGCGGATAAATTCAAGTTGTGATGTTGACATACACGAATATAGCCGATATACGGATTGTTATGTATATTTTTGGATCAATTCATGTCTTGCATAACTACATTTTATGAGTTCAGGTAAGATATGTTAATAAAATACCCAGTTACTGATAATTTGATCCGAAATCTGTGCGGTAGTGAATCAATCCCGCACTTGCACCATTACGGAGACCCTAAAGAGTTGTAGCCCTCTTCCCCAAAAAAAAAATCAGAGAGGGTTACATTATTGCAGCTAGGTGTTGATACATCTGACGCAATATGAATAATGCATCAACTGTGTGGTACTGCATGTAAACAAAAAAAAGTATTCATACCCACGATTGCCACGATGAAAATTCTGTGTACATAAATATGAAATGCATATAGAAATCTATACAGATATATGTATACAGTTTTCATTAGATACAGCTATGAATACTCAGATGTATAATCAATTAATAATCGAAATAGATTATATAAAGCCTTTTTATTTTTCCGTTTGATTTAAATATGTAACGACATTGTTTTCAAAAGGACGTACGTCTTTGTTTGGGGGGGGGGGGGGCTTTATGCAACTACACCGAACGAAATGAACATAATCATGTTTCAAATGTATCTGATCTGAGAATTTATCACATAGGCGGATCAATTGCAATTATTTGAGGAGGCAAAGTTTTTATAAAAGTCCTTAATTTATGTGCCATTATCCTTATTGATTTTTAAGTTCGAAAGAGAAATACTTAGTCAAATAGAGATACAATTCTTTTGCTTAATCTGTAATCAATTAAATTACATCATTATATTTACATTTTCAAATGTCCATGTCCGAAATGAAATTACAGTTAAGAGGTGGTCTAAATCTCCGTGAACTGGCGTCATAAAATTAAATCCGCTTGAGGTACATCCATGAATTTTTACACATTTTGCTAGCATTGCCTTTTCTAACTATAGAATAAATTATAAATCATAAGTTTTATTTTTTAATGCGATGTTAATGTTTTTGAAGGAATTATATGACGTCGTTAAATTGTGTTTAACAGAAAAACTCTTTTGATATGAGCATTTGTCATCCAAAAATCGAGTTAATTCACTCAATTGTCCCGTAAATTTGCAATTTTTACCCCATTCTGTAAGTTCTGTGAACTCTTATCGTAAATTTTATATGGAATGCCCAAACAAATAAGGGGTTCAAAATGACACCAGAAGGGGAAGGGATGTCTTTTTCCCCACATTTTATAAAGTTATAAAGTTTCATCCCCTGGAAAAACTAGCATAGACCTAGGAAATGTTTAAACAGGCTACAGAGAAATAGAATGCATCCAGAGTAACTGTTTTTATATGACAAAAAAATCAGAGAGAGGAGACACACGATTTATGTCGATTTGATGTCCACGTCAGTTACGTTGAAAAGTACTCATATGTGGTAGACATTGAACTCCGACAACCAAATTATGCTGGTATGGTCAATTGAAAATCTTACTTTATGTATAAACCCAATTACAATCTCACATGTATCCATTGAAATCAGCCGTTCATGACAAATATATATCCTAATGATCAAGCAAATCTTAGCGTATAAAATTTTAATAAAAGAATTTTGCTAAATATATTCATTATTTACTTGCATAGAAAATTACTTAAAACCTAGAATTTATCTTAAATCTAAAACTATTACAAAAATGAGATATTTAACACATATCATTTACCATACAATAATATAATTAAGAAAAAAAAGTTTTTGCTCATCAATTTAGTACGGTAAGAAGCTTCAAAGAAACTTAGGAAGCTATAATACACTGCTTCAGAGAGAACAAGCATTCTAAAGTTTTTTCTCGAAACTTTGAGTCAAAAAATCCGTAGATAAAGGGATTAACTACGAAGTTGAAAACGAAAAGTCCTCTTATAATAATAAATACTTGAGCCTCTTCGTAGGATAGGCGATTCCAAAATGTGTTGTCTTGAGTCTCTAAAAGTATAGATATCCAAGGAGGGAAGAAACAAAGAATACTCACAATAGATATAACCATGAACATCAATGAATATTGTTTACCAGTCAGGGTGTTAGATCTTTTGGTTTTGTTGGGATATTTTGACTTTTTCATGTCTTGCATGTTTTCAGTTGCTTTAGATTCAGTGATTGTATCTGTCTCCCCTATGCTTTTCTCCGCTCCACTTGACAGGATAGATTTCAGTACAATTGAATCGGTGCTTTTCTGTGTTGATATTCTTTTTTTAACCAAAGTATAACCAACCAATGCGTAGAGAATAGACATGCAGATCACAGATGTTACTTCGCCAGTAATAATGATACCTTGATAAATCTCTCGAAATACGTCGGTATTTGGCACTGGACCACAGCGAAAACCAGTTATATTCTTTGTCGGGTGATGAATTTCAACTTTTTCATACAGAAATGTAATTGGGAAAGCAAATCCGCATGCAAGTAAAATTATTAAGGATGCGGCTTTTCGTTTAAACAATAAATTCATCTGAAATCCAAATGGGCGACATATCTTTTGGTATCGTTGGACAGCTATCAATAGTAGCATGAATATAGATGAGATAATCAATGCACAAGCCGACAAGTTTAAAGCTTTGCACATAAAATTACCAGGATATTTGTATGGTTGATTGTTTTCAATCAAAATAAGAGAGGTTGAAACGACACACCCAGCAAGGTCCACACCAGCAAGAAATGGTATGAAGTATCTGTCATCTTGCTTTGAATGCATTTTGGTGGAATAGACAACCACAACAGTTAGGTTCCCGACAACACCAACTATGAGAGAAATTGATTGGATAATAGTGCTGACGATGTACCGTTTGGTATACTCTTCGTTCCAATCCTCCTGATCAAATGTTTTGTTTTCCATCGGAAATGTGGAGGGAAAATTCTGTTCAGACGATGCCCTCTATAAACAGAACTGTTTTCGCGCTCTAATGGGTTTTTTTCTGTCAGTACTTGTGAAGATTATCTTCGTAAGGTGACCAAAAACGTGAAGAAAAAAAATCTTGGTCCTGTTATTTCCCTGCTCAAAAGATCAAAAGAATATAGTTGCACTTGCAGTTAATTTTAAATTTAAGTGAATTTAGGAACAAGGATATTTGTTTTATTCAAAAGGAAGTAGATATTTCCTTTTCCCAAAAATAGATATGGTGATGCACAAACTATAATAAGTTACCTTTTGAAAGATTATATTTGGTTTACAAATAAGTGTTTTCGCCGAAGTTTGTTCATTCTTTTCAATGATCGTTTTTTATTTACATGCTTAGTCATCTTACTCATGAACACAAGTCGGGAAAGATATGCAAAAAGCAATTTTTGCATCAACATTCCGGTATAAATATCTTTTTGCCAAAGCAGTAATAGAAGAACGAACTTTTTTCAACAAAAAAGATCTATTTTTAAGATTAGCTAATTAATAAAAATAAAAAAAGAAATAACCTGAATGCAAACAGATTGGTCCGTAAGTAGTAAAACTACTATATATATGTCACACATTAAAAATAATCATAAAAGAAAATGCACAGTTTCCAAATTTCATTCAACACAAGCGCTTTCTGGATTTCATAATCCGTCTTCAGGTGTTCTGGCTCGTGCACCATATGTCAAACCCGGACTACTATTAAGGCATAGTGCATGCAAAGTACAACACTATTACCTAAATATTTGTAGCGAATAATTTTATAATACTCCTCATTCAAGAAAGGTCGCCCGCGTGGAGCAGTGGCAGAGCGTCTGCTCTAGAGTCGCGGAGTAAGGAGTTGATCCTTACGTCCCGGGTTCGAATCCCACTGTGGGACGTAGAGACCGGTTCTTCGGATAAGACCGTATAAACCGAGGTGCCGTGTCGCAGTAGGTGCTCGCATGAAAAAGATCCCTCACTGCCCAATGGCCCTAAGTGCCGAGCATAGGTCAAAATTTGCAGATCTCCACCGGCAAGTGGTGGCTTCTCCATATGAGTGAAAAATTCTCGAGAGAAACCTTAAACAACAAACAAACAAAAATCATTCAAGGGGGATATTTACTCATGAAGTACATGTAATTATCTAAAGACAGATTGCATTTTCGGCGTTTAAACTTAGTCAAACAAGTTTAATTGTTAGAATGATTGCGTAATTATCACGCTTAAAAGTAAACATAACATTTTATACAGCAAAGATTTGGACAAAAGCTCAGTAAAATAATCTCTCTCTCTCTCTCTCTCTCTCTCTCTCTCTCTCGTGAGAAAGTTGTTATTAACCTTGGAATAAACAATAGTGATTCATTTTTATATTACACTTTTGAAAGGATATTAATTATGCTTATTATCCAAATTTAAGAAACGATTGTAATAAAAACATCATTGTTATTTCAATTTTTACAAATACATGTTACTGTCCTTTATTTTATTATAAAATATTTATATGAGTTATAATTATTTTCAGTCATAAAAGAGGAAATTAGCTGTATTCGATTTTTGCTTTACATTGAATGCAAGCAGTGCCGTGCTCAGTAGATTACATATATCGGTTGGGGTCTCTGAAATTTAAAATATTAAAGAAGAGATGAATGGACTCATCTGACGGGTTAGATCACTGGTTCTTGCTCAGCTGGCAAAGCAGCTGTCTATAATTCATTAGCCTGGATTCGATTCTTAGTGTGATCATATTCTAGAGATGAAAATGGAGCTTTATATGACTGGATAAGCGTTAAACCTGCAGAAAACGTTGTTAGAATTGTCTATGTGTAAAACCAAAATTACAATTCTTATACAGTTGAAGTTTGGTTGGAGTCATAGTCCTTTAAACCGCCGTGGTGAACTTCAGAAGAATACAAAATCAGTTCAAATATCTTATCTTCTCATTTTACTTTGTATTTACTACATGTATGAAGAACCAACTTACCTGATAAAAAGTAGGGCCTGTTTATAATTATGACATGGTCATTTTTCGTGAGATCAAATCATTAACAAATCATTAACAAAATTGTTAAGCAACCTCAAATGTAAAATCTTATATCATGAATACTTTGCTACTCCTCCCTAAACATTTTTTTCAAGTTATATCCCTTTTTATCCAATCGATTATAAAGATTTTTAAATAAACTAAAAGATAAAATTCTTAAGCTTTTCGTTGATGATAGACATTGGTTTTCTAAAGGCGATGGCAATCACGCAAGTATCATTCATTTGCAACATCTGATCAAATGAGTTCCCCGGAAGGGTCTGGACTGTTAACACCGGATATTTAAAAATTCAAGTGTATAATTGCTCATTTTGACAAAAACATTAATCTTTTCTGAAAAAAATCATGGAATATATTAATGAGAATTTTTTAAATGCTGAATTGAATTTTCATAATCTGATCAAAGTGCTCCCATCTTATAATTTCAAACTGCTGAGATTCATCTGAGAAAAATGCATATACATGTAAAATACATACATAATCAACTTAAGGTCCAGCGGAAAGGTTAACTCAGTATGCAAGGATTTAAAAGATGGCATAAAAAATGAAGGAAAGTTTAGCCTAATCCATTTTGTCTCAGATTTTGGAGCTCATAAACTTCAGCATATAAATGTTCTTTAAGCAATCTTTAAGCAATTTTATTTTCAAGATTGGTTCCATTATGCTGAAAATGTTCAAAAGTGGGGAAAAAAATCCAGCGGTACGACAAGATCAGAAGAAAACATATAACCAACTTATTGATTTGTTCAGCGTAAAATGCATTCTTTGGTTTTTTTTTTTATTTACTTGTATATTACAAATCATTTGCTGGTTCTAGAAGGAGTTTTGATTTTTTAAGGGTTTTTTCTGACTCATTTTATTTCTATCAAGGAAAATTACATGACAGTTACTTTAATTTAGATGCAAGGATCTTCATTTAAAGATCCAAATAATGCGTACGTTTGAATGCATTTTAACGATGATGAGGTGCATATATTTGTTTCATTTTCAAAATCGAATAAAGTTTTTTTATATTACGCAAATTTTACTTAAATTATGAATTAGAAATTATAATTGTTCTAAAAGGATTCTTATGTGTGTTTCCAGTGTGTTGTTTTTTAATGTTTGAAGACTGAAAAAAAATTACATTATTTTAAAAATCAAATTACATTATCTAAGATCGATTCAGTTATGCGAAGAAAAATGATTATAAAGATAATTCTGCTTAGCACGCTTTCATAATACATGTATAAACAAGCATTCTGAGAGTATTGCATTAGCAATACTAGTCCCCTACCGGCAAGTGTAATCTGGTTCCCGTTGAAAATGAAAATGCTATAATTCCGTCAAAAATCAATGAAGCAGAACGAAATGCAAACTTGATCTATAACTCACCAAGATTAAGTCACATACTAAAAATCAGCTTGATATCTGCAAGCGTTTAGAAAAAATTGCGGAAAACCGTTAAAAATTCAAAAGGTAGTAATTCCATCAAAATCATTGAAGCGGAACGAAATGCAAACATGATCTGTAACTCATCAAGATTCACTCACATACCAAAAATCTGCTTGATATCTAAGCGTTTAGAATGCCAAGTGGGACAGACTGACAGACAGACAGAGGGACAGACAGACGGACAGCTAAATAGAAAGACAGACAGACGGACGGACAGACTCAGAGGAAACCTATAATCTCCTCCGGTTTCACCGGTAGGGGACTAAAAACAAGCCAAAATCTTGTGAGTCTTTCTCTGCAAAACTTAATAAAGATACATGTAATTCTGCTATAGGCTTGGCACGCTTTCATATTATGAAAAACAAGCCAAAATATTGTGGTTCTTTTTCTGCAAAACTTCATAAATTCTTGATTTATTCCTCTCTTAGCTTTCATTTTCATCATGAAAATAATCATGAAAAGTGTTAAGTCAATTCTGTTTCATTTTATCAGTTAAAATTTCAAGGCTGTCGAACAATATATTTAGAGGTATTAGGCCTCTACGTGACCTACAAAATTTAGACGCTAGCTGGCGCTTATTAAAAAAATATTAGTCGTCAATGCAAATGTTTAGTGGCCAGGCAATTTTTAAGCCAACTTTAAAAGTTAATAGTAATTAATATAGAGACCCATGACGGGGTAGTCCTGAGAGGACAGTGTCTAGAGCCCCTTCTGCTTTTGAAATTGATTGTTACATGAGTATCTCTGCCGCCCTTCCCCATGTTTGGAATGATAATATGTAGGAGATACATTAATAAAGAAATGTCCAAATTGAATATAGAATCGTAAAGCAAAAAAAAAAAAAAAAAAACAAGAAGACTGATTTTGCTATTCAAATATTTATATTTGATTGAACACCCCCTTCACCATCTTTATATTTTAAGTTATTTGTATACATTCTCAAAGTAATCATGCTACATGTAATTAAACAACAATTTTTTTTCTATAATTATGCTCATTTGGGAATGTGAAAAAATTAGGATCAAGAGAATGCCGCGCTTTAATGTTTTAATGGTTGTGGCATTCTAAACAAGGCAAACTGCAGTGGGGATCATCTCATGCATTTTCCTGGGACTGAATCGTATTCCTTAGTGCCTGAAAAGGATAATGAAAGGACTGAAGACTGTGATACTTATGAGGGCGACAGTGGTATGTACCTCAAAACAAAACAGCTGCATATCAAGTAGGAGCTCATTGATCTGTTCTTCTTCAGATGAAATAGTTAGAGCTACATGTAGCTTCGATTCTTTAAACTGATTCTTTCATGGTAGCAATGTTTTTATTAAAGTTATTGTGTTTAATAAAGTTTTATACGTAATGTTTTTGCTTAAAGACCCAATTTTTTTACCGTACGGTTACCTGAGAAGAGGGAGTGGTCTTATTAGTACAGATGTTATTTACCTGGAGTGCCCTAATACTCAAGATGCCAAAAATTCATATACACATTGCATTATACAGAAAGTCTTTATGGTGATCATGGTCAACATTACACACGTTTCTTGTCTAATTCTGAGTGAAACAGTGGTGAAACCAAATAATACTTTTGCACGAACTTGATAATCTCAACATTTTCATCGATATTTTTGATAAAAAAATATCATGTATAAAGAAATATCCTTTTAATAAAAATTATATATAAGAAACTCGAGTGTAAGCTACAAAGCAATCTCAATGATTTTTTAATTGTCAGTAAAAAATAATTACAAGGTATATTGTACGTGTAAATATTGAAAAAAAAGTTCCATTTCTCTTCAGTACATTAACAGTCTAGAAATTATTATTTTCCCTGGCCGACACTGGTTCCAATGATGTTTATTTACGAATAAGGAATTCAGAGGAAATTCGAACTGATTTTGACATTTCTTCCACTACGTAGTGAAGAATTAGTAACAATTTTTGTATATTATTGATCTTGAACCAGGTAGATTTATGGGGTGTTAACGTAAAATTGGGTGTTTAAAACTGAGTGAAGAGGGATAACTCAAATTAACTGAACTGAATTTATTAATCTCTTCACAATTTTACAATTGTATACAGAGATATAAATATAAACAATGATGACAAATAAAAACAAATTTTAGCATGCGTGAGTATGAGGATAGACAAATAGTACAATTATAGATCTTTACTAATTCGGGGAGCACGTTTTAGTAATTTTTCTAATAAATGTAGACAGTTTTCTTAAAAAGGATAATTGTTTTTCTGAATTCATTATTTCTCTGAATGTAATCGTAAACCGTAATTGTTTTTGCGATAAGCATTTATTTCTTTCGTGTATCACTGACGTACAGTTTAATATGTAATGGAATTCATCGCCTATTTCATTTAAATTACATTTTTACATAGTCTCGTTTCTCTTGGTTCATTTAGCCAGCGTCCACTTTCAATCGGTAAATAATGATTGCAAGTACGGAATTTGCAGAAATTAATGGCATCTTTTCGGGATAGAATATCCAAGTATTTTTCAAATTTTAGTTCGTCTTTGTATATTCTGTAATTTAGAGTCTTTGATAAGTTATTTACATCCGAATTCCATTTTTGTTTAAATTGATCAAGTAAAGTAAGTTTTACTTTCGATCTCAACCAATTTAAAGGTTTGACTTTGCCAAATATTTGAAAGTCCACAGTTGTTTAAAATATTCAAGACATTATTTAGCCAAGCAATCTTCGTCTTTTGATTTACGATTTCACTTAATTTGAACAGTAGGCTTGATATTTTTGTTTCCTTTCCAAGTTTAAGTTTGCAACAATATGAAATAATACGCGTCTGTATTTCAATGGACATTGGATGTCGACCGAGTTCACCATACACCATACAGTCCGGAGTAGTTTGTTTAAGGTTAAGAAGTAGTTTACAAAATTTTAAATGTACTCTGTCTACAACTGCATTGTTCGAAAATCCCCATACTTCACATCCGTACAGCAATATAGGCTGAACAATTTTATCAAACAGATCTAACTGACACCGTATTGATAGATTATGTAAGCGACCTTTCTTAAGAATTTCAAATACTGCTTTATTTGCTTTATCAACCTGTGTCTGTTTTGCTTCTTTGAATGAACCCGATGCGCTAAATAAAATACCCAAATAAATAATTTCATTTACAACTTCAATAAGCTGTTCGCCGTATTTAAATTCAGGTTTTTCTTCTTTTTTTTTTTTCCTTTACTTATTATCAAAACCTTTGTTTTGTTAATGTTTATCTTCAAATTCCATTTTCTGCAATATTTTTCAAAACAATTAATTTTTGCTTGTAAGTGTTCAGCAGATTCAGCCATCAATACAGTGTCATCGGCATATAATAGTGCAAACAATTTCAAATATACATTCAAATGTTGTTCAAACATAACAGATATTGAAGGTAAACCAACTGTCATACATGTATTTTGCTGGAAAAAATTCTGTACGTCATTTACATAAATTGAAAATAAAAAAGATGACAAATTTTCTCCTTGCCTGACACCATTTTCACAGTGAAAAAATCAGTAACCTTGTTATCATAGACTATTCTCGACTTGATTTGATTATACATATTCGTAATAACATTGTACATATTTCCATTAATGTTGTTTGCACATAGCTTATACCATAGAGCTTTTCGCCATACGTTATCAAATGCTTTTTCAAAGTCTATAAAAGCACAAAAAAGCTTTTTCTTTTTTAATTTCAATAACTCTGATAAAATATGTAATGAAAATAAATGATCGGTAGTTGAGTATTGTTTTCGGAAACCTGTTTGATTTTCGTGCAGTATTTCGTATTCATCTGAAAAATCATTTAATCTGTCATTTAATATGGATGTAAAAAGTTTTCCGATACAGCTTAAAATTGTTATAGGTCTATAATTCTGTGGATTGTTTTTCTCTCCCTTGTTTTTATATATAGGAAGGATATTTCCTTCAAGCCAACATTCAGGTAATTTACCTGTTGAAAAGACAATATTAAATAATTTTTCGTAAAGTGGGAGCATAACCTGTATTGATGATTTTATATATTCATTTCTTATGTTGTCCTCACCGGATGCCTTGTTGTTTTTTTAATTTTTTTACAGCCTTGAGTATTTCGTCTTGTGAAATGTATTTATTTAGATTATGATTTGATACTTCTATTTCTAATGTATTTATTTCGTTATTTAGTATTTTTTTCTATATTCTCTGGTATTTCAGGTTCCTTATTTAATACTTAAAATAGTTGAATAATTTTTCGATATAAATTTGACCTGCATTGTTTTGTTTATTATTTTTATTCAATATTTTCCAATATTCTCTCGGGGTTTTGAGTCTCATGTTTTGTAACTTTTTGCTCATCTCTTCTGTATATTTATTTATTTCTCTTTGTAACACCTTTTTATAAGCCTTTTCTTTGTTTTTATAATTTTCTTTAGCATTTGTGAACGTTTTCTGAAATAATAAACTTTGCTATTTTGATATTTTTTTCTCGCTTCGTGACAGGCTGTAGAAAACCATGGCTTGTTATTTCTATGGTTGTTTTTTGTACTTTTATTTTTGTTTACTTTAATTACTCCTAATGATTGTTTAGCTGCATTAATGTAATTTTCATTTAATTCATTCACAACATTATTAACAATTTTCTCTGCGTTTTCACCAGAATTCATCATTTGATCTATGTCTGAAATCATTTCTTTTACGCGATTTTTGTTGATAGCTTGAACAAAAGTATATTCTTTCTCCGGATCCCATGGTTTTATTATTTCTTGATGAAATGTAGGAATATTTTTTATTGTTTCATCTATTGATTTTTGTTCATTCAAACTTAAAACAATGGTGTTGTGTACGTCGGAGTATAGTGAACTATGCTCTAAAACTTGCATGTTTTCTATATACTTCCAAAAGTCATAATTACATATAAAATAATCCACAGTACTTGTACTTTTACAAGTTGCTTTATCGGATATATTATCCCCCATACGACCATTTACAATTAATAAATTGTTTGCTTTGCAGAATTCTAACAATATTCTACCGTAAGAATTTTGTATTTTGTCAACATTATTACGCTGTACATTTTCTGCTGTTAAATTAAATTTACATTGTGATTCTTCAAAAATATCGTTGAATTTGTGTATAGTTTCAAATAAAACAGGGTGAATTTCAGATCCTGTTCCGGTTCTGGCATTGAAATCACCTGCTAGAATAACATATCTGTCATTTTTCAACATATTTTGTAATTCAATTTCTAATAAACTAAAAGCATCCTTATTACTATATTTTGAATTTTCTGGGGGAATATAAACATTTCCAATTAAAATATTTTTATCAGTATTTGAAAGTGTTGTCGATATTTCAAACCAAAGAACAAACTCGCTATTACTTTTGTGAATAAATATGTTTTTACTAAATTCTTTCTTATATGCTAACACTATTCCTCCAGAGCACTTTTTACCATGTTTAGTTCTATTCTTTAAATAAAAGTCAAAACCATCTAATTGAAGGGTATCTAAGTCATCAGTTTTAGTTTCTTGAAAACATAGAATGTCATATTTTCGCACTAAATTTTGGAATTCGGGGTATTTCAATTTTTGTCTAATGCCACAACAGTTCAACGATAAAATCTTTAGTTTACCACCTGACTCAAAGTTTCTAGTATCTACATGTTCCCCTGCACACCCCTATTTCCATTCCGGGGTGGATGCTACACGCCTCCTTTTTTGCTATCAAAACATCCAATCTCAGAACATCAGGTTGCACCGGTAGCTGGCCTGTCAATCAGATCAGTGGCTATTGTTTTATTTATGATTGACAGGTGGTATATCATTGATCTTGAACCAGGTAGATTTTGGGGGCGTTAACGTAAAATTGGGTGTTTAAACCTGAGTGAAGAGGGATAACTCAAATTAACTGAGAATTGATCAGCTTCAGCACAAAATTAACACCTTCCCAACAATTATTTATAAGATTATGATGGTGGTGTCTTATTTGAAACAGGCTATTATAGTAAAATTTGAACATAAAATCGTTGACTGTGTTTTTGACAAGAAAAGATATTGGTTACCCCATATCCAAAATATTCGACTTTTAATTTACTTGAATTTTCACTGCTCAGCTGATCTCTACGGAAAAAAATGCACTTGTTTTGAAACTGGTGTATAGTTCATGTCCGTAGCAAATACTGTCACTAGCAAACAATGCACACACCTGTGCTTGCAAGACCAAACAGTCTAGGTTTACATTTGTTCGATCAGAAATCTGTGCAGGTGTTGTGTAACCACTCCGTCATTAAACAACAAAAGCGTTAATGGATTGGTTAATTAAGGGAAGTGGGATTTCATAAGAAATAAAGGAGAAAAAATATTCAATGGATATTATATACCGCTTTAAAACTTTATCTATTTTTTTGTACTCTTTTCTACTGTTATTTACCTTCCTCCGTATTGATTTTCTTCAAAACAGGATTTTTCTTCCGTTCACAGAAAAACCTTTCACTTAATCATAATGTTCTTTTTTATTCTTTACTTTATATATGATTTTTTTTATCAATCATCATTTTAATGATTTATTTTAGGAATTAAAAAACCTAGCAGTCTTCTCTAAAAGTTAGTGTAGGAATAAATACGTCAATCTTGGTTAACATGTTTGAATTTAATGGTGGATTAATCAATGTATGTTTTATAAGGAGGGTTCTAAATACTCGTACATGCTTATGAATATGCTGTCAAAAAGTATTAGAGCGTCTGTTCTAGAGTCGCGGAGTAAGGAGTTGATCCTTACATCCCGGGTTCGAATCCCACTGCGGGACGTGGAGACCGGTCCTTCGGATGAGACCGTATAAATCGAGGGACCGTGTCGCAGTAGGTGCTGGCACGCAAAAGATCCCTCACTGCTCAATGGCCCTAAGTGCCGAGCATAGGTCAAAATTTTTAGCCCTCCACTGGCAAGTGGTGGCGTCTCCATATGAGTGAAAAATTCTCGAACAGGACGTTAAACAACAAACAATCAAAAAGTATTGTATGTACATTAGTTCTACAGTAAGGAAATGGTTGTTATTGATCATATCAATATTGATCAAATGTCCTGTTAAACGAATGATTTTGTTCTAGATACTACTTGGTATCTTGAACAAGAAGTTTGTAGCTCACATTAACCCATTCAATTGATACTTCTCTGCGTGTCAAGGTTCTTCCTTCTACAATAATTAACCGTCACGGTAGCTCAGTCGGTAGAGCGCTCGCTCCGTGATCGGAAGGTCGTGTGTTCGAATCACGGCCGCGACTGACCTAAGTCGATAAAAACTAGGTAGCAACTGTTCCTTCGCCATGCGCGCTCGGCACTTTGTAGTGAATCTACAACAATCTACAACAATTAAAGAGCTAGATAAGCCTGATTTTGTGTGAAAAATGTATAATCTCTGTAGCAAGATTAGGTTTTGAACGTAGACGAGAAATATATGTAGCTTATTTTTTTTCCTCATTCCGGCCCAAATTTTCATGGCCGGGTTCGATACTGGTTCTAGAAAACATAGTACAGAAACTGTAATCGCCAAGAGCTCGGCATTAGACCTGTTTAGGATATGACCATCAAATGTAAGACCTGAGTCACGAGTACTGTGAGTGACCTTGATGAAGAATGTAGGAAACCTTGATGAAGAAAAGTAGGAATATACATCTTTCTCTAACATTTATTATTGATAAAGCATCTGCTAATTCCGAAAGAGTCAGGCCATTTTACCAACATTGTTTTTAAAAATGACTTGTTTATGCCTTCATTGTATTCTTATTTATGCCTTCATTGTCTTCTTATTTTTTTAAAACGTTAACTGTACCAACACAAGTTATACTCGTATAACTTGCAATGGGTGACTTTCAAATTCACACGTTATAATTTAATTTCTACCATTAAGTGAAAAAATTCTAAATAGACATTTCGTACCAGAAAGAATGGCACTTAATTTATCACAAAAATTTAATATAACTGTCAAATGAAGTGATTTTCTACCATTAAGTGAAAAAATAAGACGTTTCGAACTCAAAAAATGGCACTTAGACCTAATGAACTTCGGAAATTAAATATAACTGTCAAATAAATTGATATGTATTTTGACATGGGTAACACAGATTTTACGATGTGATTTTTTTTATCCAAACAAATAACTTGTTACACCCGTTATAAAAATATTTTCTGGTGTCAAATTTAAACCAGACCTTGGAGAAAAAAAATTTAATACGTATTTTAAATCGAATTAATTTATAAAATAACTGATTTTTATGATAAAAAATTATTGTTATAACAGCATAGAAATGCATATGAAAACAAGGATCACTGATATATTTCCGCAAACGCAGATTAAAGCTTCGACATTTCTGTTTCTGCATTTTGCTCGAAAATTGTATCTTTTAAATAACTTTTCTTACATAAAAATAATTATTGTTTTAACCTAGAAATTAAGGCACGGATCACTGAAATATTTCCCCAATTTCAAACAGAGTATAAAAGCTTCAACATCTCTAATAGAAGAAATTTTCTCGTAATATATCATCGAAAATTGCAAATTTAAACAGAGCTTTTCTATAATTGAAAGTGCATTCCAGATTGACAATAGGTAAATTATAGTGAAATTTGAATTTATTACATTCACTTTCTTCCACATGATCGATTTTCCACATGATTAATTTCTGTTACGCGCGGTAATTCCCCATTGATGTCGTCAAGAATCAAACCAGCATTTTATAGGGCGTTAACCGACAAATTAAAAAAGATGTTTACGGAAAGAAAAGCGTCCGTAGAAGTTGATAATGGACGAGGAAGGAAGTAAATCATCAGATGAAGCACCGTCTTTAAATTAAATGACGTTAAAAAAAAAAGACGGACAGGAGACCATTTGGGAATTCAATGCTCAACAAGAAGGGTTGGCATGTTGAAGTGGTTCCTTTCGTCGTCCGGAGATTTTGAAGAATGTTCATCTGAACGGAATCATTCAAAAATATATATAACTGTTCTACGTACATTTATCAATAAATATTCTGTATCAGAAAAAAAATAGTGTTTATATGCTTCAGAATGGGTATCGGAATCGGTCCTACCGTGCCTAAAGGTCACGGCAAACTTCCCCGCCAAGAAGTTTGCGCAAGACCTTCTTTTTTTTTTTTTTTTTTTTTTTTTTTTTTTTTTGATTTTTTTATTTCCTGTTTCCTTTTTTTTCTTTTGTCACCTTCTATTGATTTTCACTTTATTTTGACGCCTAGATTGTATACGCGAGTATTAAGCGGAACCTACATGTATATATATCGGCCAAGGTTTGAAAATTATGTTAACCTGAAAAATGCATGCTTTCATGAAACCCGTATGCCTGTTGTGTATCTGAGGATTTATCAAAGCAGAGTTTTGTAATTTTAACAACTGATAGAATACAACGTCCTCTCACGATTTATTCCAAATATATGTTATCATATCCTCCCTCGAGCTTGCACCCAGCGCGGGGGGTTAGTATCTCCATTTTTGTCCATTATTACGCATTTTTACGCTACTTAAATCTGTAGAAGAATATACAGTTTAGCTAGATGTCAGTAAGTTAGATCACAGGGAACCTCCTGTATAAGTGTCTTTGGTGTCACAGACATTGTGCTCAGTGTAAATTAAAGAGGAATACTTTGAAAAATTGTAATAAGTCGGTTTGTTATTACGTTTTCTTTCACAAACGTGGGATGCGCAGTATTGACACTGTAAGAATTTTCAAACGACAAGCAGGCGTCTTAAAATTGTTCCTTTAAAAAAAAAATGAGGGCGGGCGAACACGGCGAGCAAAATGCTGATTGTGCGACATATAAAAAAGTGAAAAATCAAATCTCAACTATAACAAAATTTACTTTGATATTTCACTTAACGCTTATACTGTATGTAAAATCTTCACATATTGCAACAATCTCGCAAAGATTAAAATCATTCGTCTATGAAATTAGAGAATACATACCCAAAGAGGCAAAACTGATCAATTCTTTATATGAAAACACATTTTTTCCTTATCAATGCATGGGTCTTCGCTCAATTTTTGGAATGATTATGCTCAAAGTATGCGTAAAAATATATGTATTACTTATTCTTCGGTCAACAAAAAGATGGAGCAAAGACCCACTATACCTTAAAAATACACTTTTATGACACGGCATTCGTATCTTTTCAAGAAATATTTGAAGTCCATTTAGTCAAGGGTCAATCCGTAGAACACAGTGGTAAGCGTGTTAATATCGTAGGGAAAATTGATACTCAGGGTTTTGGGCTTCGAACCCTCAAGAATACCAGATTTATTTTTTTTTTTTCAAATCAAAAAATGATTTTAGTAGGAAAAAATTCTGCAGAAAACTTTTGTTTGTCATGATTTCATACCGAATTTAACTCATTGTACTAAATTTACAAATTGAATGACTTTTGTGAATTTGAATCTCTAAGCATTTTGCACGCCTTTGTTCACCCATCTCCTTTGATATTCTTAAATAAACCTTGTTCTATTATGCAGTTGCTTTATATTCTGAACAATGTTGTGATGCCATTTCTTCGTTCGTGCAGTCTTTACCTTTGGCAGTCCGATATTAGTGAGCATCTGACGTAAGTTAATTATCAGATTGTCTCAGTACTGATATCCTTCAAAATTGGTCTGTTATTGAACAAAAGGAATAAAAACATGATTATTTAGAACAAAACAAAATTTAATTCTATATGTAATTCTATATGTACAATGATAATTTCAAAACAGAATATTATGTATTGATCATACAGAAAAATTAAAAGTATAGAAAGTCATAAGTAAATACCTTCATCATCTACCTTATTTTCTTTGTTTGTTCAATTCAAATCAAAGTTCACATCTGCATTTTCCATTCCACTTCCAAATTACTATTCACTTGATTGTCTGTATCGTAATCCTATGCATTGCTCTATCCATGAAATTTTGTTCCCCACTCTTCATTACAAACAATCAAATTACTTGAAATACATACTACTATGTTGCTAGCGCTGATTAAAAAAATACTGAGTAGTTTTCATTCAAGCCTGCCTTCTTTTGGTCCAGTATCGGACTGTCCCAGGTAAATAAACAAATGAAATTTAAAAGGCAATGTTTTAAGTACAATATATGGCTCATACAGAACATATTTCCATTACTGACTTCCGTAAAACATGCAATAGATTCAATAAATTTTGAACTACCCTAGTAATCATGAAGTCTTTTTTTTCTGAAATCCAAAAAATATTATATGCTTACAGGTCATCATTAAATTACTTTTGACTACTTTAAGAAAAGTACGAAGGGTGATCAAAAAGTTCGCGAAATAATTGAATAACTTCCTTAAAAGAAATAAAATGAGGTTTCAGTGCTTACAATTTTTTAAAGTGGTCCTCTCCGATTTTAATGCACATCTGCCATTGTTCAGCACATGTGCCAATCACGTGATCAAGGCGGTCATCACGTGACATGCTCCGGAGTAGTCTGTTCACAGAAGCTAAAAGATTTTTCCGAGTTTTATATTTCTTACCATGCAAGTTATTTTTTATAACAAGAACAGTCCACCTGTCAGAAATGGCCAAATCTCGGCAATAGGACATGTGGATAAGGATATCCCTTCCAAGAATTAGCATGGTGACCATCACAACCCGAGTCCTCTGTCTCGGGAGAGTCATTTATCCAATTGAATGTGGATAAAGTATGGGCGCCTTCTTTTTATCATATCTCGTATGTTTAAAGTCTAAAGTAAACGATATTTTAGGGCTTTAATGATTATATTATTGTTAAGATATTTATGTATTTTTCTAATCGTAAGTTGGCGAGGTTTCATAACAAATTACTCAACTAAGGACACATCTTTTCCCCCGGCTTGCTTTCGCTGGGCAATAGAACAAACATTTTTTTAACCATATCCCCGCCTTCACTAAAACGATCAATCCAATTAATGATTGAACCTCTATTAAGTCTTTTGTCTTCATAAACCTTGTACAAATTATATTATTCTACTGCAAAGGAATTTCCAAGATATACGTTAAACTTTACAGACGTTCGTTTCTCGAGTACGACTGAGTCAACCATATTTTGTCACAAGTCACCTACATATTGACGTTATTTTCACTTTGTGACGTCACAAACACGGAGCAAAACATTATATAACATCTGTTATTTATAGAACACATGTATAACTATATGTGTGCCAAATTTCATTCTGATCTGACTTGTGGTTTTGTAAATATGGAGATAGTTCGCGAACTTTTTGATCACCCCTCGTAATCCATAACAATCGATTATGATTAGTTATTTCAATCAGTCCATTTCTTGTGATATTGAATTATGCAAGAAACCTACTATTAAGTTATGGTTTTAAGGAAATTAAAAACTCATCCAGGTTCAATATTACTTAACATTATTTGGTTTGTATGAGGAAATATATCATGAAGTCCCCACTTCCTACAAGCTGTTATTAATAAAAAGTAATAAAAATCATATGTACATTATATTAAAAAATGACATAGAAAAATTCTAAAAATCTTATAAACACAATAAAACAATTAACATAATAAAACATTTTAGACTTTCATGAATGAGCTTTGCATAATTTGTGCACCATACAATCATGTTATTTATAAAGACCTGTTAGCAAATTAACATCTGTTGCATCGTTAAATCGTTAGCTGAGAGACTATTAGGTAACTTACGAAGTTACAATAAACCTCTTCAGAGAGACCAAACACTCTAAAATTTTTCCACGAAACTTTGAGTCGAAAAAACCGTAAATAAACGGATTTACCACGAAGTTGAGAATAAACATCCCTCTTATGATATTGAATACTTGGGCCTCTTGAAAGGATAAGTGATTCCAGAATGTTTTGTCTTGAGTTTCTAGAATCATAAATATCCAAGGTGGGAAGAAACACAGAATGCTGACAAGAGATATTACCATGAACATCAAGGAATATTGTTTACCAGTGAGACCTTTAGATCTTTTGGTTTTTGGAGGACATTTTGACTTTTTTTTGCTTTCCATGTTTTCGATTGTTTTAGTTTCAGTGATAGTGTCGAAGGTTTCTGTCTCTTCTGTACTTTTCTCAACTTTACTTGACGGGATAGATTTCAATGCAACTGAATGAGTGCTTTTCTTTGGGTATTTCATTTTTTTAACCAACGTATACCCAACCAAAGCGTAGAGAACAGACATGCAAATCACGGAGGATGCCTCAGCTGTAATTATTATACCCTGATAGATTTCTCGAAATGTGTCGGTATTTGGCACTGGACCACAGCGAAAACCAGTTATATTCTTCGTTGGGTGATAGACTTCTACGATTCCATATAGAAATGTAATTGGCAAAGCGAAGCCGCATGCAAGCGAAATTATAAGTGAAGCGGCGATACGTTTAAATGACAAATTCATCTGAAATCCAAATGTGCGACATATCTTCTGGTATCTTTGTATTGCTATCACTAGTAACATGAAGATGGATGAGACAATGGATGCACAAGCCGACATATGTAGAGATTTGCACGTAAAGTTACCCGGATATTTGTATGGTTCATTGTTTTCAATCAAAATTTCTGAGGTTGAAACGACACATCCAACAAAATCCACACCAGCAAGAAAAGGTATGAAGTATCTGTCATCCTGCTTTGAATGCATCTTGGTAGAATAAATAATCAAAACAGTTAGGTTCCCGACAACACCAAAAAGGAGATAAATTGATAGAATAACAGTGCTTGCGGTGTATCGTTTGATATACTCTTCGTTCCAATCATCTAGATCAAACGTCTTGTTCTCCATCGTATGATGTTAATGATGTGGGGAATAACTGATGCAGAAGCCTCTCTATTCTTTTCTGAGCAGATTTTCTTCGTACTGTAATCTTTATCCGTCAGTAGCTTTAATGTTTATCTTGAAAAGAGAATTTAGGAACACGGATGTTCGATTGATACTTACATGTACTTTTCAAGTTTCAAGTTTCACAAAGGAAGTAAATATTTCCATTTTTCCCGGAAGAATAAACATGATTTTGTATCAACAATAATAAGTTTCTTTTTTAAAATAATTATATGAATGATATCCAGATACGTACCTGGATTGATAACATATACATTTTAATAATTAGAGCATAACTCTCTCTCTCTCTCTCTCTCTCTCTCTCTGATTTCAAGATTTTTTTTTCAAAACTAAGTTTTAAAAGATGTATGCACATCCATAAAAAAAGAATACATTTATACAAATGTACATCTTTACATGTACTTGCAAAATATTCCCCTTTTATAGAGAAATTCACAAAATGGAAAGATTATCATTAATAACATGTATAGGATATACATATTTAAAATATCAGTCTCTAAAATGTTGCGCCGTTTTCGATATAACTATAGTTAGAAACAAGTAGTTCCTAATATGGGAATTATATGAGCTGAATCGCCTATATGTTGATGACAGTGCTGAGAACAATGTCGAACACCACATTTAAAACTGTAATGAAACGGACATCGTTGCCGTGCTATTTTGACAATGTACCATTTTTTTTAAAATGTAGAATCAGGAAATTAAGACAGAAAATAGAATTTTAAACAAACCTTGAAATTTGTGAAAATGAACTTATATTGAAATCTGAAAATAACAAACAGTAATCAAGCTCAAATGTTCATTGAAACAATGCAAATTTTGAGAAGAGGAAACACAGACCTCTAAAGACATCAGAGGTGGGATCAGTTGCCATGGAGGAGTAAGCATTCCCTGTCGACTGGTCACACCCTCCTTGACATGATCGAGCAAACGGAAAAAGTCGTAGACAATTCAGTGTGAAACTAATAGCCTTAAATTTGTATGGAAAACGTCAGTCAACATGCGACTTAATGTTAGAATGTATTTGCTGAAAAGTTCATTGTATCGACCATAGAATTGTCAATAACTTGCCTTGTTTAAGAAATTGTAATTTATTTTAATTTAAGAAACCTTAGTGCATGCCCTTGTGTTTAGAATCAACGGGGAGACATAAAATCCATATCCAGGTGATAGTGGTATATTGCTGCATGAATAAGGGGAGTTGAAGAAAGTCGAAGTCATCAAGTTCATCATTAGATTTTGTTCTCGGGTTACCATTGACGTCTTTTTCTAGTGATACATCCAAATATGAATCAGACTCTGTGGTATCTTTTATTCTGAGTTCAAAGGGATATATCGAATCAACGTAGGAATGAAAATGAATATTGTTAATTTATAAAACGCCGTCAATATATCTAAATGTTGAACTTAAGGCCACAGCCAGAGACTTCTTTTCGTGTACAAGTTTCTGAATAAATTATGCTTCAAATGAATACAAAAAATGGTCTGTTAATAGCAAGGCGCAATTAGTACTCATGGGAATTCCGACAGATTGTTGGAAGGCTTGATCTCCAAAAAAATACATAGATGTTTTCAAACAGAAACCCATACATCTTTTTAACATCAACTTCGGAGTGCTCGCTGAAAATTTGATCTTTTACATACAAACGACTTATCCCTGTGTGATTATTTAGTAAATATAAGCTAGTAACAAGACTGTGTGTATTTTTCAAAGCTTATTAAGGTCTTCCGCTCCAGCGGGAGACCTTCTACTGATTCTGATGGTTAAGATTATTCTTATTATTAAGGTCTTCCGCTCCAGGCGATGGTTAAGATTATTAAGGTCTTCCGTTCCAACGGCAGACCTTCTACTGATTCTGATGGTTAAGATTATTATTAAGGTCTTCCGTCACAACGGAAGACCTTCTACTGATTCTGATGGTTAAGATTATTATTCTTTTTTTTTTCTTCTCCTTTCTAGACGCCAACTTTGAGGCCTCATATCTCGCTCATTTCTCAACGGATTTTGCTCAAATTTGCAGGGTTTATAGACGTTACAAAACTCTATCAGAATGCTGTCAAACATGTCAAAAATCCTCTTCCGCTTTTGAGTTATCTCCCTTTAAATGAAAATTTAGGACTCTTCATTTCCGGATAAAGGTTCCGAGACTACAAAAGCTGGAGTAGAAATTCTACCGAATTTAAATAATAGAAGCATTGAAGTTGTGCACATCTATTTTTGTTTTTTGATTTCTGTGTTCAAAATGGCGCTAGATAGGGGTCAAAAATTAGAACGCCTAAAAGCGCGAAAATTTACACATATTTTCCTATGTATCTTTTAAACTAAAAATATTTTGTTAAGACATGTTGAATAAAAGTTGTGCACAATTTTAAGGTCTTTCATTTGGCACCTCCAAAAAGGGACTGGTCCCTAAAATTAGGGATCTAGGGTCCTTGAAAGTTTTCGTTTTATAACTCAAAAACGGTAAATATTTCGATATAGCTGTCGCTAAAAAAGTTGTTCTTTAACATATTATTGATCTCGTGAACTTGTTATTTTGTTCGAGTCTTTTTTAATAAATGAGCTAGAAGCTTGACCCATATACAGGTAACTAGTTTCATTAGACAAGTGAAGGTGAAATCTTTATGCGCATAACTGAAATAAACTTGCTATAAATGATAAACCTATCCAAAATAAATACTAATACTACTTTAAAATAAGTTTTTACGTGTTCTGTGGTTTCATTCCAAATTATTGAGTCACACATTTTCAATACGTCTCGGGGTTTGTTTTTGTTTATAATTACGTAACCGGCCATCCCCCGATCACGCGTGACCTAGATCCAGTGATCAGTGGCCATACACTAAACAGGCATTGCCGTTCTAAATCTATTTTGCAAACTCAACTATGTACGGATAATTGTTTTTTTTAGTCAAATCGGATCTTTCAAATTATTTCATCTTATCTATGTTGGTCATGTTGGTGATATACTTATTAAATTATTGTGGCTGAAATGACAAGAGATCCATTGCGTGTGAACCAGCGACCTGCGTTCGTAAACAAAACATCTTTTCGTCGTTTAATGTTGAAACATACACTATATTAAATTTTAAAAAAAAGTTAGCAAAAAATAAATCAGTCTTTAACTGCATTTAACTGCGTTTCACATATACCCGGGTTTTGTGTTTGTTTACAATTATGTAACCTAATTATGTAGCCGAGGAAGCAGCTATTAGTGCTCATACACAAAACACTGTCGTTCTATATTCATTTTGCTGACACAATGATTTACGGAAAATTATTTTTTAAATCATACCGGATCATTCAATTAAATCATTTATTCTTATCTTAATTTGATTTAATTTAAATCCAAAACATTTTATTAAGGACGTATAAAGGTACTCGATTTCATGAATCCTAATCTTTAAACTGCATACATGTATTTAATAAACGATTTATTTCTCAATAATGTGTTATTATGTGTTTAATTTCGGAGATTCATTGCGTGTGGTTAATTTTGCAGATAATTCTAACTTGACACACAAGGTTTGTAGACAAAGAATTCAAAAGAGATATATTTTGAAAACAATAAGATGCATTGCTAAACACTTTTACATTATTTTCTTTTTAAAATGGCTATCTTTATGATTACACCAACTTTTAACATGCTATGTGAAAAACTCTGTCGACTATAGTTTTGTAACTCCAGCATATGACAAGTACATGTGCTTTTTATTAAACACCCAATTTTCCATTAACGCCCACAAAATCTACCTAGCTTAAGATCGATAACATACCGCCCGACAATCATACAAAAATAAAACAATAGCTGCTGATTTGATTGACAGGCCAGCAACCTGCGCTACCTGATACTGTAGTCTGAGTTTGCATGTTTTGAAAGCAATTACACGTACCTGGTCACGCGTCAAACGCTTTCATGTACCGCATGAAAAGTCGCTTTGTATACACTCTGGTAAAAACTTGTATCTTTATTGGTAATTATGTTTCACAAAATAATTGAGAGAAGAGAATTAAACTTTGAGTTCATTATTTTTATTTTCACTGCTGTTTTGTACATTGTACTTGTACGCGATATGTCGTCCAAGATAACTGTACAGCTTTCCGAAGAAAAGAAAAAAAACTGGCGGCTATTCGAGCCCCTTTTTGCCTTCAATGTCCTCTCCAAAACACACCTGTTTACAGAGAAGAGATCATAATATTCAATAAAATATTTCATATTATATGTAATCTGATTTTGTATGTATAAGTATCTGAAAGGCTATATTGTGCTGAATTTTTTAAAATACATGTTTTATGTAATACATATTTTTTAGCATACGATAAAATATCGCCAACACTATAAGCTTAATTATTTCTAATGTCCAGAACTGTGTAACGTAAATGCCATGCATTTAAGAAGTATGTTAACTTTTTTTAATTTAATTACACTTGCACGCGCGGTTCAAAAAAAAATGTACAAGGAGTACATATACATGGACTTGAATATAACAAACTTATTAGCACATCTAATGATGAAAATGAAAATAATTGATAATACACTTTTACAACTTTATTTCAATGATAAGTTATTCTTAAACTTTACTTCAAATGTCAGAAAGGCCAGCACAGCCAAACGACTGTTAATTGTCTCTGTTTTAATTACAATGTCAATCACAGTAACTTTTTTCTTTAGATCCCTTCATTTCTTATTTGTACATAGTTACATGAAATCCATGCACGGCGCTACACCTGTCAATCAAAATTGTAAACGTCTGGTGCCACGGAAGCATTTCCCCTGTGGTGTAAAATATTCTTTAGGTCAATTCTAATTTTACGCTTTTATAGATACAGTGTAATATTTCGAAACAACGTTTTAATTAAGGCTGAAGATGCATGCTGTGAATTTATCAAACCTGCAGTCCTAACTGACGATCCGTTCTTACATGTATATTATAATTAATCAGAGAGTCCAGTATTTGTGACAAATTTTGATTGAGATTTCACTTTCCCTTTAGGATAAAACGATTCATTAAATAGATTATGCATATGAGATGGATAGGTGTACTACATATAAATGTATACTTTTCACTTTGTAACAAGAATCTGTCATTGACAATTAAAAGTGAAGAGTTTAGGTAAAAGACTTTGACAAATGACAAGTTATTCCTTCTTAGTCACTATATAGCTTAAAGCTATATGGTCGTGCCCACCCACCCCCCACCCCCGCAATTATGTTTTTATTTTTTTTTTTTTTTTTTTTTTTTTTTTTTTTTTTTGCTTAGATATCAAAAACATTTGATTGTTTGTGCCCCGTCCCAGAAAAAAATGAAGTTGCGTTCTACAGGCTTAAGTCAGAACATGACACAGAAATGATAATACATTTATCAAAATGTTTCTACCCCTACGATTCGTAGTTGTGGTTTCGAATACCACCACGTCGCCCGCGTGGCGCAGTGGTTTGAGTGTTTGCTCTAGAGTCGCGGAGTAAGGAGTTGATCTTTACGTCGTGGGTTCGACTCCCTCTGCGGGACGTGGAGACCGGTCCTTTGCATGAGACCGTATAAACCGAGGTCCCGTGTAGCAGTAGATGCTGGGACGAAAGAGATCCCTCACTGCTCAATGGCCTTGAGTGTCGAGTATAGGTCTGAATTTGCCGCCCTCCACCGGCAAGTGGTGGCGTTTCCATATGAGTGAAAAATCTCGAGAGGGACGTTAAACAACACACAAACAAACAAACTATTCCACTATGGGACGTGGAGACTGGTCCTTCGGATGAGACCGTATAAACCGAGGTCCCGTGTAGCAGTAGGTGCTGGGATGAAAAAAATCCCTTACTGCTCAATGGCCTTGAGTGTCGAATTTACAGCCCTCCATCGGCAAGTGGTGGTTTTTCCATATGAGTGAAAAATCTCGACTGGGACGTTAACACACAAACAAACAAACAATTTCACTACAGAACGTGGAGTATGGTCCTTCGGATGAGGCCGTATAAACCGAGGTCCCGTTTAGCAGTAGGTGCCGGCATGAAAAAAATCCCCCACTGCTCAATGGCCTTGAGTGTCGAGTATAGGTCTGAATTTGCAGCCCTCCACTGGCAAATGCTGGCAGCTCAAGGGACGTTAAACAACAAACAGACAATCAAACAAACATTTTTGTGTCGCCTGCAGAGCAGAGCAGCACTTAGCGATCAATTTACCTGGTGTCTGTCTTGCTGTCCGTCCGTCTGTCACACCTTATATCTCGAGAAATGTAAGAGGTATGGGTTTGATAATTTGCACATACAGCTTGACACTATGGCTTTTGTATTTTTCCATGGCTTCCGACCTAGATATCCTTGAACTTGACCTTTGACCTACTTTTCAAAATAACCAATAATGCCGATATACAACTTCTTTTTGATATTTATGAGGTAAGTCTATGCTATTCAGAATGTGCACTGTTTGTCATAAAACATTTTGAAAAATACCAGCGTTACAGTTCACTTGACCTTTGACCTATTTTGTAAAATATACTGCGGAGGGTTAAATTTAACTTATGTCTTTTGAAATTACAGAGGCAGGGTTTAATAATTAACAGTTATACATGTTTATGATCTCATGACAATGTATTTTGACACTGTATGAAATAAAGAAACCACAAAAACTGAAATTTAAGTACTATGAAAATACAACGGGATCGGTATTCCAAAATGGATGGTGTAGACTGACAATTGCTGATATGAAAGACTGAAGCCTCTTTCGAAGGATTGTTGAAATCACGTACTTAAATAATTTATATATAATTATTTATAATAAATTTATTCAAATTTCATTAATATCCATTTTAGCTTTCAGGGGTTAAGGATTTGCATTTCTATTTGATTGTTAGATTCTATCGCAGTCTTACTATCCCTGGATTGTTTTGTTTTGTTTTGTTTTTTTGGCATGAACTATATTCAATGCCTTAGCAAATAAATAGCTGATAACTTTTAGACTTAGTTACATCTTTAATGAAGCTAAAAGCAGGCGACACATGCGTTCCTGGGAACACTCTAGTTCTGTAAGAAATCAGCAAAGATAATTAAGCAGAGATTTTTGATGAATAAAATGGGTTTTTTTTAACCTTTTTTTATAACGCTGACTATACATACATGTATGGTCTGCGTTATAAAACATGATGTGATAGGGTAACGTAATGCACCTTGTACACGTACTCAAAGATGCCGACGTTTTTCAATATCGAAATTGGACATGAAACATATATACAATAAAATTTGAAGTCAGCGAGTTAAAAGTAATAAATTACAACTATATGGAAACGAAATGAAAAAAAACATGTGTAAACTTGTCAAGTTGGAAACACTCAGAATGGGTATTGTTGGTATCATACAGACTGTGTCATGGCCTTGACTCAAGTTCAATGTCACTAAGAACAAGATGCTTTTACTGGATGTGTGGTCTGAAAGAACATGTGTTAACTTGTCAAGTCGGTAACACAGATAGGTTTGCGTCATAACCAGAGTGTGTCATGGCTTGACGCAAGGTCATCTGGACAAGTTCAAGGTCACAAAATAGAAAGTGTACATTATTTTATTGTCTTTCTACTGGCGAAGCATTGCAAGTTGATAGTCCCTTAAAAGATTATTTATCATCTTAGAATATGGCATGACCTTGACTCAAGGTCACTGCTCCAACGGAAGACCTATTCGTTGCTCTGCAACGAGCTCGGCTCTAGTTCTTTTTTTTTCTCCTTTCTAGACGCCAACTTTGAGACCTCATATCTCGCTCATTTCTCAACGGATTTTGCTCAAATTTGCAGAGATTATAGACGTTACAAAATTCTATCAGAATGCTGTCAAACAGTTCAAAAAGTCACTTCCGCTTTTGAGTTATTGCCCTTTAAATGAAAATTTATTAGGCTTCATTTCCAGACAAAGGCTCCGAGACTACAAAAGCTGGAGTAGAAATTCTACCGAATTTAGATAATAGAAGGATTGAAGTTGTGCACATCGGTTTTTGTTTTTCGATTTCCGTATTCAAAATGGCGCTAATTAGGGGTCAAAATTTAGAACGCCTAAAAGAGCGAAAATTTAGACATATTTTCCTTTGTATCTTTAAAACTAAACATATTTTGATAAGACATGTAGAATAAAAGTTGTGCACAATTGCAAGGCTTTTCATTTGACACCACTAAAAAGGGTCTGGCCCCTAAAATTAGGGATCTGGAGCCCTTTAAAGTTTTTGCTTTATAACTCAAAAACGGTAAATATTTCGAAATGGCTGTCGTTAAAAAAGTTGTTCTTTAACATCTTATTGATTTCATGAAAACGTTATTTTGTTCGAGTCTTGTGTTTTAAATGCGCCAGAGGCTTGACCCATATACAGGTAACTGTTTTCATTCAGCAAGTAAACAAGAGCTCTTCATGCGTGTAACTAAAATAAACTTACTATAAATAATAAATCTGGCTACATTAGATGCTAATATTCTTTAGAATAAGGTTCTTGAAGTGTTTTGTGCTTTATTTTCAAGTTATTTTTTGACAACTTTTCGTTTTATTTCATTTTTTTCAAAGTCGAATAAACCAGTCTACTAAAAAAGGGGAAAAAAGATAACCTTTTCTTCTTATCATATAAAAACAAACAATATACTGAGAAAATAAAACATAACTTTGAAGCATAGACTATTTACAGCCATTAAGTGTGCGCCTTTTACATTCACCTTGTGTGTTTACAATTATGTAACACCTCCCTCGATAGCGCGTGGCAAAGGAGGTCACCGGGGATCAATCGGCGTGTGTGATCCAGCGACCTAGTCATACACAAAGCAAATCATAGAATGGTCATTCCAAATTCATTTTGTAAACTAAGCTATGAGTGGATAAATATGTTGAATTTTTCAGATTATTTCAGAATATCTTTGATTAAATCGCTAGTGTATTTTATTTAATATTTTATTCGCTGAATTACAGGAAAGTTGCATAGTTATTTTTATAAACAATTTATTTCTCGATATCGCGTTAATTGTCTGTTTTATTCATAATAAAATTCAAAATATGTAACCTTAATTAATTCCTACTAGTAATGGAACTTTTGAAACTTAAATGTACATGAATGTAATCTAATATACGTTCTTTTGTCGACGCCCTTAAAATGTACAACTGTATATATACAAAGCGCCCCAAATATATGCATATCGAGCGTAAGGAAATACAAAATCCCACATTCACACGCGCCTCCAAAATATGTAGAATGAGACATACATGCGTAACTGTATTTGAATATTACAAATTTATTAGACACCTAACCTTGAACAAATTATTTTTTTCTACTAAACTTATTATTGTATGCGAACAAAATGATAAACATGTAATTATTTATAGGTTCCCATTATTTTTTCTTGAAAATCAGAACACATTTATCAGCTCTCTTAAGGTTTTACGGATACATACAACAGGTTGGGCACACACCACCAAATGGTCATTTATCCCCCGTTTGGTGGTCAATCGCCCATAACGGAGTCGGTGATTACTTACCATTTGGGAGAGAAAAATCGTTTTGTTCAGTTCTGTGGAATGGGGTGAAATGGCGCATAATATTAACTAGTGGGGAATAAAATATAGACATTTATTGGTACTATAAACAAAAAAAAATCGGAAATTCAACGCGGAGTTTTTTGCGCAGTGTCGTTCAATTTTTTGACCAAATCGTCATCAACGTAATCAAGTACAACGTTTCTGTGTTTTTACTTTAAAAAGAAATTTTCTTTCCTTCCCGAACGTTGTTGCACCTGTTGATCGTGTTTCTTACTTTCTATTTTTATTATCCGGGCAACCAGTCAAATAATTTAAACCAATAAAAAATGATGATCTTTTTCGAACCTGGTTAAAAGTCTGATTTAACTACGGAGGCACATTAGTGTCAATTTTCAATTAGGAAATAAAAGGAAAGAGAAGAATTTGCTTTTATTTCATTTTATTTTGTACGCGATGGCTTTACTCCTCATAAAAATAAAATATACAGTGAGATCATGATATAATAATTGCTTCAAAACGATGTTCTTGGAATTAAAACAAGAATAATTGCAACTGTGCAAATTGTAAATATTTTATTCAAAATTATTGACTAAATATAGTATATTCATCACAAATATGCATACTAAACCACAAAAGGTCGCACAGAAATCGCAGCTTCATCCTAAAAGTAAATAAAGAATAAATGTTACATTCAACTGTAGAAAAAATGAATATCATAGCAGTAAGTGCCCACCATACCAGTACAGTATGAGGAGCTTGTGTTTAACGGCATTCTATAGAGATTTATTTAGATGAAGATCCAAAGATCGATTGAAAGTTAACTTCTAAAGAGTTAAACCACTGGTCTAAATAGAATTTTTATTAAACTAGACACAAGAAAATATTTTTTGGATTGATTAAGCAAGAAGTTCGGCCGTCACGGACAGCTGTAGGTATCGTGTTTACGAAGTTCCACAGAAATTACACATGGAAAATCGACCGAACTGTATTAATTGTGTGAGGAATATGTTTACTAAAATTCCCCGAGGCCTATACGAATGCGCCTTTGCTTTATTTTTATAAAAATTGGATTTGAATAAAAAAAGACCACCATTTGGTCAGTAAATACGACTCCGATATGGGCGATTGACCACCAAACGGGGGATAAATGACCATTTGGTGGTGTGTGCCCAACCTGTACAATGTACACGCATGCAAGTACAGAACATGCACGTTTTATAAGTGCATATGCAAGAGCGCCACAAATATAAGCATATCAAGCGTTTGAAATTCAGAAAAATTCTAAATCCCAAGTATTTTTTTCCCATTATCTTTGCAATAAAATATCGGTTAAACTGAAATAATTTTATTGATTTACAGTATATATTAAAGTCAATTATAGGTCCGCTGAGTTGATCATGAGTTGTTTTCATAACGGGTAGTCCTCCTGGCCAGTCATCGTCACGGTTTGTAACATCGTAATTACACAGGTAAATACTAAGATGTCAATCCATATATTTTCCATAAGAAATGAATTACCGGGAGATGTCTCGTTTTCTCTGATCATATATTAATTGACAGCGTTTATGAACAGCTGTTAAAACACAGGCCTTTGTAAACCGGTAAATCACAAAAAAGAAAAATCCGAGACAAAAAACAGAAAATATAAATGTCTCTGGAAATAACATTGCCTTTAGATAACTAAATTAAATTAATGTCCGCCGATTTTTGAATTAATCTGAACATTCATTGATGTGTACCTGTACAAGCAGTGTGTATATTTTTATGAAGCCTTCGTCCAAACGAACAATATAATAAATCTTGAATGAATTAACTAACCCCTCAGTACACACACATTCGCCTACACCTGAAATCTAATCAAAATCAGATCTTTTTAACGGCCCGAAATTCTGATAGTCGCTGTATTTCTAATCTGATTGACTATACATGTACAGTACAGGCAACGCGGATCCCGTATTTCCCGCGCCCCGTCGCGGTATAAACACAACGCGGGATTTGGCCAGGTGAGACAGGTAAACCGCGTTCCCTCCGCGGGAAATTCATCACCTACCTGTCCCCGCCGCGGTTAAATCATCGATCACCTAGTATCGTAAACAAATAGGAGTTATCTCCCCGAACAGGAATTTTGCGAAATTCCCTCTTTAAAAAAAACAAATTAAAATCCCGCAGTGTATGTATATTTATGAAAGTATTTTCTTTTATTTCGCAAAAGGTGAAAATAATGAATGAACAAAAAAAAAAAATTGTAAAGCAGAATATATTTAATCGTTTTTTTTTTATTTTATTTATTATTATTAATTTTGTTAAGTTATATATCAATACTAAAGCGACATCTTTTTTTAAATAGTATCAAGAAAACTATTTATGAGCTGAGTCATTTGAGAGTTTAACGTGACAAATTTTAATGTCGGAAATATAAGTTCTAATAACTTCTCTTTTCAAATTATATGCGAACTGCAATGTTACATACACGTGCTAAACAATAGTCAATGCGAGTTCCGATTAACAGTTTTCAGCATTCCTATGAGGAAAAAAATATATCTATATACTGTTCATGTTTTTTTTTTTTTTTTTTTTTTTTTTTTTTTTTTTTTTTTTACCAAATTTAGAACAATATAATTCATTTGAATAATTTCACTTTACTGTATTAATGTGCAAGCATTTCCCTGAAATTGTCGAATGACCGGAAAGCTGTAATATTCGATGGTGAGCGTTTGCAGTGAGTGGGCGCGTGAACGTTATAAAAGATATCAATAAAATATAACAATTTTTTTTTTCCCTTGATATTTACTTCTTTTGTAAACAATGGTTTGTTTTTAATTTAAACATTTCTCCAATTACAGAAGATGGAATGTGCATGGTGATGAACTTCACAAAACAATTCAAACGGGGGGGGGGGGGGTATATCACTAAAACTTATTATTCTCAATAATACTCAAGAAAAAAATCAATGCCAAGTTTACTTGAATATATTCTGTTTCTTTGTGTATTAAGTATTAGCCGCGATCATTTCCTGTGTATAGGGATTAGCAGAGCAAGAGCAGGAAACGGCATGCCCTAGGGGTTTCACACCTGTCCTAGAGTACCTGTGGTAAATTTCTCTGCATGTGCAAGGCGTTGTCTAGCCATACAACACACCAGTCCCTTCAACGTTTCATTATTTCATTATTTCTTCATTTTCAAATGTAACTACAACCATGAAAGTTACGCGAGTCAATATATACTTCTTTTTTTTTACCCTGAATGTATTATATTAAAAGGAAAAAGATCAATCATACTTTTAAAATAAATTAATAGAGTTTAAATGAAATAAAATAGATCAAATCAAATTATGTTTTATTACTTTTTTTTAAATGCCGACGGGCTTGGTATTTATGTTTCTGTTTAATATATATGTACATGTACATGTGCATGTATTATGCAAGTAGAATGTAAAATTGAAAAAAAAACGTACAGAATGTTACGGCACGTGCAACGTTTTTCCTTCGTCAGTTTATTGATTTATCGAGTCCATCGATTAAAACAAAATATTCATGATAGAATTTCAATGAAATGAATTGCTTCTGGATTATTTTTTTTCCAGTTTCAATATGTCGTTTATGTGAACAGATAATATACCGTAGCCGATTTATCAGTTTATTGTCCAGTTGTGGACCTTGACTAATTCTACGATCAAGTTTCTGAAAAACACCGAAATAGTGACAGCCACAGACACTATTTAACAGCTGTTTAAGGTCTTCCGTTTAAATAGCACGATTGAAGACAAAAATATCTACCGAAACAAGATCATCGTCGCAAGCCACGGGTTTTGTGTCCATTCTATTTCCACAAACCCGTGGCTGCCTCCTACCAAATTCTCTCGTTCTCGCGACTGAATCATTGAAGATTTACCCTGACCAATGAAATCACTCTGTAGCAATTTTTGGTACGCTTAAATGGCGGCGCCCATAATGAAATCATGTTTGCTATGCGTGGCAGATTTATAAATAATAATTGAAAAAAATACGATAGATCCTGAAGAACAGATGTGAGTAACGTATATTCTAAAATACTTACAAGGTTTTACATTAAAATACAGGGTTTCAATGTAGAGGTTGTGTGAGAACGCTGAATAGCGTTTCTCGTTAAGAAAGGAAATTCGAACCGAAGTTGATGTATAGCTCGTGGTTATGGTTACACCCAAATACAAGATAGACATCATTTTCATTGGTTCTGACTTGAAGCGTCAGATGTTATTCAATTGGTTGAATTATGTTATTAATATTCATGAGAACGAGAGAAATTTGAAGGAGGCAGCCACGGGTTTGTGGAAATAGAATGGACACAAAACCCGTGGCTTGCGACGATGAAACAAGATATAATAACATATTTTGGTGACATGTGGTAGGTACATGTATATGATATTTTAGGCCCGATATCCAAGAGGGGTCCAGTGTTAACAAATGGAAGTGACTTACCTTCTCTATTTCATAATACCGCGGGTATGGTTTTTTAATAAAACATTAATTCTACGTTATTTTTATGGATTTTTCATATGGAATACATTGTAAATGTGTACTAGAAGATTAATTTATGGAAAAAAACGAATAAAAATATTCTTGGACCCCGGGGTGTATATTGGGGGGGGGGGGTCCTGTCCACAAGCACCGGTCTCATCCAAAGGATCGATCTCCACGTTTTACTACTTATCCAAACTGGGCATAAAACATTCTCAATGAATTTTTTAATCATTATGCTGAACCTAACAAATTATTCCGACTCGCTGTATGATCTGAAAAAAACATGGCTGAACTTATCCGTTCAGAAACTCACAGACTGGTATTGCTTTTAACCAGTGTGTGTTATGGCCTTGATGCAAGGTCATTTGGTCGAGTCAAGGTTACTGACAGAGAAACTGTAATTTCGCTACCGTATTTGTACTAGTGAAACATTGCTGGTATCATGCAGAGTGTGACATGGCCTTGACTCAACTTCAAGGTCACTAAGGATAAGATGTTTTGACTGTATGTATGGACTAAAAGAACATGACGTGTCACTGTGAACTTTTCAAGTCGGTAACATACAGATTGGGTTTTATGACGAGAGTGTGTCATGGTTTGATGCAAGGCATTTGGAATGTTCAAGGTCACGTACATTCCTTTACAGTTTTTCCTAGCGAAATATTGTAAGTTGCTTCCCCTTACAAGATTGCTTACATGCATAACTTTAGAATGTGGCATGACCTTGACTCAAGGTCACTTCTTCCTTCCGCAGCTCCAATGGAAGACCTATTTGTTGCTTTGCAACGAGCTCCCTCTAGTTAAGGTCTTCCGTTTCCAACGGAAGACCTTCTACTGATTCTGATGGTTAAGATTATTAAGGTCTTCCGTTTCCAACGGAAGACCTTCTACCGATTGTGATGATTAAGATTATTCTTTTTTTTTTCCTAGACGCCAACTTTGACGCTTCATATCTTCCTCATTTTTAAACAGATTTTGTTCAAATTTTCAGAGCTTTTAGACTTTACAAAACACTGTCAGAATACTGTAATACAATTCGGAAATTACCTTCTGTTCACGAATTATTCCCCTTTGATTGAATTTAGCATGCCTCCGATTTCCAGACAAAGGCTCAGAAATGGTTATAATTGGAGCACAAAACGCTTTGAAATTGAAAAGAGGAAGCATTGAAGTTGTGCACATCGGTTTTTGTTTTTTGATTTTTGCATTAAAAATGGCGCTAGAGAGGGGTCAAAAGTTAGAACGCGGAAAACAGCAAAAAATTTGACATATTTTCCTTTATATCTTGAAAACTAGAAATATTTTGTTAAGACATGTAGAACAAAAGTTGTGCATAATTGCAAGGGCTTTCATATCATACTATTTAAAAGGGGCTGGCCCCTATGATTAGGGATCTTGGGCCCTTAAAGTTTTTGCTTTATAACTCAAAAACGGTAAATATTTCGATCTGGATCTTGGGAACAAAATTGTTCTTTTACACCTTTTTGATCTAATGAAAATGTTGTTTTGTTCGAGTATACCATGGGTATTGCGTAATACGTATTAGAAAGCAGGCCAGGTAAACAGGTAACGTTTTTCATTCGGCAAGGAAATCAGACCTCTTCATGTGTATAACTTAAACAGACTTGCTATCAATAATATACCCTGCGGTATTTAATGTTAATTTTCTTTTTAATAAGGTTTAAAACGTGGTTTATGGTTCACTATTAAATTATTTATTACAACTAGTCTTTCTTTTCTTCTTTTTTAAATTAGATTAATAGTGTTCAAAAGCGGAGAATATTAAATCTATCTTTCTACGTTTATTATTACAACAAACTTTGTAAGTGATTTTAAACTGTATGCATTGAATAATTCACGATCATTAGCTGTATGCATATGACGGTCTCCATGTTCAGCTCGATGTTTAGTTATGTAACCCAAAGCGCGAATCCCACGCTGTTGATCGAGGTCACCAGTGTACTAGCCACCTGTGGCCATAAACAAAGCTAGTATTTGTGATCGCGTATAATGTCAATTTTGTACAAAGAGCTATTAATTAATGGAAAGGTATGTTTTTAATTATATCGAATCAGTAAGATTACTTTACCGATCTTTTATAATCTTAATTCCAAACACTGGTGCAAAAAATCATTTTGAATTTTAATCGCTGTTTTTGTCTGTTCACACAACGATACATTTTTAAAAAAGTTGCTCTATCCCGTATTGTTGTATTTTAATTCATCTGCAATTGTAATTGAATGGGGGCTTCGGTAAATAATTGTAATTACTACGCATGCTACGCACATATTATTTTTACCATCACTCTTGTGAATGTCCATTTATTATTTATAGAATTAAATAAACATTAACATAAATAAAAATTCCTTCAAATGTACTATAATTCAAGTCTTTGTAAGATAGCAATCAGTTTCATCCATCTCTGCCGCTTTGTGTCTTAAGTGTTGTAGTCCAGTCCACGACCACATACACGGTGCCACAGAGAGCCGCGGGCACCTCGATGTTGAAATACATTGTGTACTCTGATAGTTGCTCTACACCGCACAAACAACTAACGTGTACATGCAGTGTAGTAATTGGCAAAGATTGTTTGAAAAATATAAACTCGCATGTGTTCGCTATGAAGCATTCAGTTTAAAATTTTATTTACATGTAGATACCTTATAAGAACAAAATAAAGTAAATGTATAACACCTAGAACAATGTTTAAAAATTAAAATACAAATATCGTGTGCTCGGAAGGGAAGATGGCTTGAAAGGGTGTGTCTGTGAATGCTTGGATCTAGCAACACACTTCGCAAAGTTAAGCATACTTGTGTCCAAATTCTTTAAAAGTGGGGGCAATCCCCAATCCTCGCACCCTTCCTTTTTGAATCTAAAAATATATACCATACTGAGAGTTGTATATAGAGCGGGAATGTTATTTTATTAGTCCTTAAAGGCACAACTTAAGAAATGACTTATAATTTTTTTTTTAGCTAAGATTGTTTCGCGATACAGCTGTGATAAATCTTAGGAACTTCTAAAGTTATAACTTAGGCATATCTTAAGATAACTTAGGAAACGTTTTTGAAACAGGCATGTCAAGCATTCAGTCAGATCTATTACGACGTCCATATTACCATATAAGAGAATGAAATTTTGTTTTGTATATAAAGTGGTTATTACAAATATGCATGTTACAAAAATGTATGTTGAAATCTTCAAAAGCTATCGAATTATTTGCATACGTGTACTCGTACATATGAACATTGATCAACACTGATCAAGTGTAAACCGGGACCCGGGATAGTCTTATTGTAGCTCTTGCTTTGTCAAATCATTACTTTCATACCCCTTGCATTTAAGAAAAACAATGTTATAAAAAAAATAATAATCTGACATATAACAAGTATACATGTAGCGTGTGCAATTTATTTGGCTAGGGGCATGTACACACGTGGTTCGAAACTGTAGGGGGCTACAAATGCGGCCATAACTAGTATATTTTTGAGGTGTTATAAAAAACAAATAATACTCACAAAAGCTTATAAAATTGCCGTTCTATCGATACCTTATATGCCATGTTTCATCCACCAACAACGCCACGACATCGATGAGAAATACGTTTCTACACGGGCATTTTCTTCGAAAAGGATAGGAAGTTAATGAATTAAAATAATTAATTCTTTTAGTTAACGCATTATGTTTACCTCTTTATTTGTTGTATGCAATAAGTATAGACCCTACTAATAATGACTGTTTGGTTGTCACACCTGTGCATGTGTCGTGTGAGGTACAGCGGTAAGGTAAATTACCGAGAGTCGCGATGTGCGGGGTGATTCGGAATACCCTAAATGACTGTGGTCCATTGAATTTCTACTAGTAAATCAACCTGTCAAATCTAACATGGGCCCACATAATACGACTAAATTCGTTTCATGAATGAACTGGTTCTTAACAAATATATGTACAGTATACACTATCTTTTCTTTAGATCTGTTTGTTTATTATTTTCAACCACAATTTGCAGTACATGTATAGTTACACGAAATCCATGCACAACGGCGCTACACCTGTCAATCAAAATCACTCGATATTGTGAACTCAGTCTGGTGTTACGGCAGCATTTCCGAAGTGATTCAAAATATTCTATCGGCTAATTCTAATTTTTCACGTTGAATAATAATATTTTGGAACAAAGTTGGAATTAAGGCTGGAGCTGCATGCTGTGAATTTATCACACCTGCAGTCTGCAGTCTTCCCTTCTTACATGTATATGAAGCATCTGTTGAGTAAATGAATCAGAGAGCATAATATGCGGAACAAGTTTGATTGAGATTTTTACTTTTCCTTTAAGATAAAATGATTAATAACATAATTTATGCATCTAATAGATACATATAAATGTACATGTATAGCTTTTTAAAAACAAGAATCTGTAATTGAAAATGTGAAAGTGAAGAGTTTAGGTAATAGTTCTTAGCCAAAATTTAATGACAGTTCATTCCTTCCTAGTCTCTATATAACTTTTAATTACGGCCGTGCCCTCTCCCCTTCAAAAGATGTCTAATACATGTTTTTAAATTCTGTTTATGTATCAAGAAATTTATACAGGTACTTGTGGACAGGACCCCCCCCCCCCCAAATTCAACCCCAATGTTTGTTGGACATTTTTTTCCACAAATTATATTTATTACACTTATTCATCATGTGTACCATAGGAAAAAATCGAGTACAAGTACCTGTGGAAATTTCTATTTGCCCCCCCCCTTCCCAAGAAAACTGAAATTGTTTTCTACGGGCTTGACAACAGGTACTTGTGGACAGACCCCCCCCCCCCCCCCGATATTCAACCCCGGGGCTTGTTGGACATTTTTTCCACAAATTATATTTATTGCACTTACTCATCATGTGTACCATATGAAAAAATCATGAAAACCCCAAAATAATCGTTCCACACAAAAAATGCCTCACTATGTAAAGTTAAAACATTAATTTTTCATATTTCTTGATGAAATTAACATTAGTAAAATCAACACAAAATTAATACCGAATTACATATCACTTGAATTTATCATAAAGCAGAAAATCTGTTCTGCGGGCTTCAAGGCCAGCTCAGGAACCTAAAGATGTCCTCATTTAATTTCCAAGTCCAGTACAGAACGTAAATTAAATGAAATAAATCACACGATCACTGGGAAGAACTCAAAGAAAGAAGACTCTTGAGGAAAAGATATTTTGATTCGACTTATAGACTGAAATAAACCGATATTCTCTTTTTGCCACTCTTTCCTGGTGCCCTGGGACTCTGAATGTAGGATCAGTATTTTTCTCACAGGTCCGTTGTACGGATTGTACCGGGAGGGGGGGGGCAGACCTTCTGAAAATAGTCTTTTGTTGTAGTTTTAATATGTAAATTTTGATTTAGTTGCTGCTTGCACCCTCCCCACTCTTTGTTTCTCTACGGTCATACATAGGCGAATCCCAGCAAAAATGTAATGACCCCCCCCCCCCCCTCCAACACACACTTTTTTTAAAATGTGTATTGCGATAGGACTTAAAATTGGAAAACATTTTCTGTATATCTCTACATCGAAAAATATAAAACAAATATTTTTTTTTATATTTCCTTTTTAAAACAACATAGATAATTATGCATAGCTAATTAAATACTGAATTAAATATTTATCTTTGCAGACAATATGCTCTGGGTTATAGAACATGATGTGAAAGCGTATCGTAATGCACCTTGTAATCCTTTGGATTTTCAGATTTAAGGCCAATGCGAAAACCCAAAGACGCCGACATTTTATTATGCTACTGTAATCGAAGATCCGGGGGGCATACAGTTTTTGTCCTGTCCACCTGTCTATTTGTCTGTTAGACTGTGTTAGCCTCTTTGTCCGCAAAAACTTTAACTATGCCCATAAAATTTGATTGGTTGGAACTACTGCTTTCATATTTCTTATGTGTATTCCCAGTAACAAGGACTTCCTTCAGGTACCAACATATTTGACCTCTTGACCTTGACCTTGGAGTTTGATCCTCTTTCGCAAAATTTTACCAAACTATAACCTTGGCCAAAACTTTTGAACAGTTGGTGCTATGGCTTTTATACTTCACATCTGTATCCCTTGTGATAAGTCTCCTCCTTGGGTATAAATATGTTTGACCATTTGACCTTGACCTTGGAGTTTGACCAACTTTTAAACAACTTTAGCCTTGACAATAACTTTTGAATGACTAGTACTAGGGCTTTTATATTACATAGGTAATTTTCTTTTGACAAGGCCTGTCAATGTATACCTTTAATTTTGACCATTTTACCTTGACCTTTGAGTATGTCCTACTTTTGAAAAACTTTAACCTTGGTTTTAACTTTTGAACAGTTGGTGCTAAGGCTTTTTTAATACCACATGTGTATTCCTTGTAACAATTAAGACCTTCCCTCAAGTACAAACAATTATGATCCCTTGACCTTGGAGTTTGACCTTTTAAAGAAATTCACCTTGGCCATAACTTTTAAACTGTTGCTGCTGTGGCTTTCATACTAGTATATATTTCACAGTATATTCTTCGTTCAAGACCTTTATTTGGGTAATAACATTTTTTTTTATCTTTTGATCTTGACTATGGAGTTTGACTTGCATTTGAGAAACTTTTAACTTTTGCCATAAGATGCCATATGGGGCATCAGTGTTTCAAAAATCACACGTTGTTCAGTATCCAAATCGGGCATAAAACATTTACAATGATCCTTTAAAGCAGTGAGTTGAACCTAATAAATTACGACTATAGAAATTATGATAATTTATTTCGATGTATGGTCTAAAAAAACGTTTATTATACCTCTGTGAAAACTAGCTTACAAGTGAAAAATCACTAGTAAAATAGAATTTGATTGGCCGAGAAAGTCACGTGTCCATCATGTTTGCCCTGCAACAAAACGTCGTATTTCACGATTGTGACGTCACAATTAAACGAGTGAGGAGTTAGATTGTTTATAGCGACGCTGCTAACTTCGTTCGCGCGGTAACAACAACTAAAAATTCACCCCAAAAAATCACCTTAATTAATGGAATTGCATACAGATCACACAAACTTGTCACGTAGGAATTTTTTTTAATGAAACAAGGCTATTGGTGTACCTGTAACTTACATCTCTTTCATATCGTTCTCATCAAATGCATGTTTGCTTTATTCATTGGATCTCCTTTGTAATTCCTGCATTTTGGTTAATTCGGTATTATAAACAATTTATTGCATAATAGTGAGGGAGACATAAGATTTCTTCGCAAATGAAAAATCATATTTCCCTCGGGCGTTGCCTCCGGGGAGTATGATTTTTCATGGGCGAAGAAATCTTCATGTTGCCCTCGGGGAATATGATTTTTTATGGGCGAAGAAATCTTCATGTCTCCCTCACTATCATGCAATAAATGCAAACTGTGAACTTGTCAATTCCGAAACACACAAAAGGGTATCGCTGATATCATACAGAGTGTATCATTGCCTTGATCAGGCCTATAGGAAGCAAATTCAGGGGGGGGGGGGGCAGACATACATTTTCAGTCGACAGTTCAGGGGGCACTACTACCATAAATTTCCTGACAAGCAGAAAAAAAGGTCACCAACAACCAAAAATTCCTTGACAAGCAAAAAAAAAAAAAGAAGGTTATCAGACGTTTTTATTGAGGTGGCACAAGCTATAGTATCTATGTCTACTATAGTAATCTATATATCGGCAAAATTATTGGGGGGGGGGGGCCCTCCCTCGGTTCCTACGGCCATGTTGATTAAATTTAGGGTCACTAAGGAAAGAATGTTTTGACTGGATGAATGGTCTGAAAGAACATGTGTTAACTTGTCGAGTCGGTAACACATAGATGGGGTTTGCTTATAACCAGAGTGTGTCATGGTTTGATGCAAGGTCATTTGAACGAGTTCAAGGTCATCAACGGAGAAACAACATTCCTTAACTGTCTTTCTACTGGTGAGACATTGCAAGTTGATACCCCTTACAAGATTGCTTATAACCTTAGAATGTGGCATGACCTTGACTCAAGGTCACTTCTTCCTGTTCGCAGCTCCAACGGAAGACCTACTCGTTGCTTTGCAACGAGCTCTGCTCTAGTTCTTATTATTCTTTTTTTTTCCTAGACGCCAACTTTGAAGCTTCATATCTTCCTCATTTCTGAACGGATTTTGTTCAAATTTTCAGAGCTTTTAAACTTTACAAAACACTCTCAGAATACTGTAATACAATTCGGAAATTACCTTCTGTTCACGAGTTATTCCCCTTTGATTGAAATTTTTATGCCTCTGGTTTCCAGACAAAGGCTCTGAGACAGTAATAATTGGAGCACAAAACCCTTTGAATTTGAAAAAAAGAAGCATTGAAGTTGTGCACATCGGTTTTTGTTTTTTGATTTTTGCATTAAAAATGGCGCTAGAGAAGGGTCAAAAGTTAGAACGCGAAAAAGAGCAAAAAAATTGACATATTTTCCTTTATATCTTTAAAACTAAAAATATTTTGTTAAAACATGTAGAATAAAAGTTGTGCATAATAGCAAGAGCTTTCATTTGATATCATTAAAAAGGGGCTGGCCCCTAAAATTAGGGATCTAGAGCCCTTGAAAGTTTTCGCTTTATAACTCAAAAACGGTAAATATTTCGATATGGCTTTCGGAATTAAAGTTGTTCTTTAACACCTTATTGATCTCATACAAATGTTGTTTTGTTCGAGTATTGCGTAATATGTCGTAATATGTAGGTCCCGTAAACAGGTAAGCGTTTTCATTCGGCAAGTAAATCAGAACTCTTCATGTGTGTAACTTTAACAAACTTGCAATAAATTATATACCCTACTGTATTTAATGCTAATTTTCTTCTAAATAAGGTTTTAAACGTGTTTTGTGGTTCACTCATAAATTATTTTTTACAACTTTCTTTTCTTTTTTAATTTAGATTTAAAGGGAACACGTCTTCAAATAAAGGAAGGAATTAAATGTATTTATATAACTATATAAGTAATATTAAACTTTAAGCATCGAATAAATAATGATCATTATCTGTACGCATTTTACCAGTTTATGTTCTCCATGTTCACCTCGATGTTTATTGTTATGTAACGCAACCCGCGATCCCACGTTGCCGAGGTCACCAGTGTACCAGCCACCTGCGGTCATAGGCCATGTAAACAAAACAAACATCTGAGAAGACAAATCCGTTGTGTAGAAACAACGATTAATGAAACATTATGGTTTTTTTATGGAATCTTTAAGATAACTTAATCTCATCTTTGATTTAATCTTAATTCTAAACACTAGTGCATAAAATCATTACGAATTTTAATCGCTTTCACCGACCTGGTCACTGTCGACAGAACAATACGATTTAAAAAAGAAACAAACAATTTATTTCTCTATCCAATGTTATTGTATTCTATTTCAATTGTAATTGAAAAGGTGCTACGGGAAAGAATTGCAATTAGTGATGGAAATAATAAGTATTAATACTTGTGTAAAGTATAATTTTTACTATCAGTCTCTTGTTTCTTCATTTAATTTTTCATTTAATATTAAATAAACTATATACATAAAACAATACTTTTAAACATACAATAATTCACGCCTTCTTACAGCAGACAGTATACATTCCACTCTGTGTTTAGATCTAACTTCAAAATTTGTAACCCACTCGTCGTTCACACGTGGCCGCAGAGGTTAGCGAGCTGCGGTCATATCGGTGTTAAAATGCAATGTGTACTCATAGTGATTAATGGAAAATTGTGTTTGAAATCATTTCAAATCTTAAATATTATTTTATTTCACTCTATCTCACGCTTATTTTTATCATTATCTTATCCGCCTGTGTATTTATTCATTTTAAGTTTTATGCATTTTAATTGCCGACTTAACCACTAGGTTTGCAACAATTTATTTTTCTGTCTCATGTTTTAAACTGCATGTACACATGTATAATAATTGTAAGTGGAGGTGACGTTTTCAATTCTCGGGAAAATCAAAAATTGAATTAATTACTTCAGAGTTTGCATTATTTGCTACCAAACTTATAATTGTATTGTACAGAACGATATACTTATTCTTTTCTTTTATTTCGTCGAATAAACAGAATATCCCAATACACGATTTTACGGATACATGCTTGTAAGTACATGCAGTTTTACATGGAAGAGCGCCCAAACTAAATACATCCTGAGCTTTCAGAATACACATGCTTGTGTACAAAGCAAACGGGTAATTCACAGATAAAGAAAAACAGAAAAAAAACATGTCTCCATAAATTAAATACCCAATCGCAATGATGTTTTGATTGATCAGCATACGGTTTTGAGCTCACCTGAGCCGAAGGCTCAAGTGAGCTTTTCTGATCACATTTTGTCCGTCGTCCGTCCGTCCGTCTGTCCGTCTGTCCGTCTGTCTGTCTGTCCGTCCGTCTGTAAACTTTTCACATTTTTGACTTCTTCTCAAGAACCACTGGGCCAATTTTGACCAAACTTGGTACAAAGCATCCTTGGGTGAAGGGGAATTTAAATTGTTAAAATGAAGGGCCAAGTCCCCTCACAAGGGGAGATAATCAAGAGAAGACAAAAATAGGGTGGGGTCATTAAAAAATCTTCTTCTCAAGAACCACAGGGCCAGTAAAGCTGAAACTTATATGGAAGCATCCTGGGGTAGTGTAGATTCTAAATTGTTCAAATCATGACCCCCAGGGGTAGGGCGGGGCCACAATAGGGAATCCAAGTTTTACGATGAAATATATAGGAAAAATCTTTAAAAATCTTCTTCTCAAGAACCACTGGGCCAGAAAAGCTGAAACTTATATGGAAGCATCCTAGAATAGTGTAGATTCTAAATTGTTAAAATCATGACCCCCGGGGGTAGGGCGGGGCCACAATAGGGAATCCAAGTTTTACATTGACATATAGAGGAATAAATCTTTAAAAATCTTCTTCTCAAGAACCACTGGACCAGAAAAGCTGAAACTTATATGGAAGCATCCTGGGATAGTGTAAATTCTAAATTATTAAAATCATGACCCCAGGGGATAGGGCGGGGCCACAATAGGGAATCCAAGTTTTACACTGCAATATATAGGAAAAAATCTTTAAAATTCTTCTTCTCAAGAACCACTGGGCCAGAAAAGCTGAAACTTATGTGGAAGCATCCTGGGGTAGTGTAGATTCTAATTTGTTAAAATTATGACCCCCAGGGGTAGGGCGGGGCCACAATAGAGAATCCAAGTTTTACATTGACATATATAGGAAAAATCTTTAAAAATCTTCTTCTCAAGAACCACTGGGCCAGAAAAGTTGAAACTTATGTGGAAGCATCCTTGGGTAGTGTAGATTCTAAATTGTTCAAATCATGACCCCCGGGGGTAGGGCGGGGCCACAATAGGGAATCCAAGTTTTACATTGAAATATATAGGAAAAATCTTTAAAAATCTTCTTCTCAAGAACCACTGGGCCAGAAAAGCTGAAACTTATATGGAAGCATCCTAGGATAGTGTAGATTCTAAATTGTTAAAATCATGACCCCCGGGGGTAGGGCGGGGCCACAATAGGGAATCCAAGTTTTACATTGACATATAGAGGAATAAATCTTTAAAAATCTTCTTCTCAAGAACCACTGGACCAGAAAAGCTGAAACTTATATGGAAGCATCCTGGGATAGTGTAAATTCTAAATTATTAAAATCATGACCCCAGGGGATAGGGCGGGGCCACAATAGGGAATCCAAGTTTTACACTGCAATATATAGGAAAAAATCTTTAAAATTCTTCTTCTCAAGAACCACTGGGCCAGAAAAGCTGAAACTTATGTGGAAGCATCCTGGGGTAGTGTAGATTCTAATTTGTTAAAATTATGACCCCCAGGGGTAGGGCGGGGCCACAATAGAGAATCCAAGTTTTACATTGACATATATAGGAAAAATCTTTAAAAATCTTCTTCTCAAGAACCACTGGGCCAGAAAAGTTGAAACTTATGTGGAAGCATCCTTGGGTAGTGTAGATTCTAAATTGTTCAAATCATGACCCCCGGGGGTAGGGCGGGGCCACAATAGGGAATCCAAGTTTTACATTGAAATATATAGGAAAAATCTTTAAAAATCTTCTTCTCAAGAACCACTGGGCAAGAAAAGCTGAAACTTATATGGAAGCATCCTTTGGTAGTGTAGATTCTAAATTGTTCAAACAGGACCCCCCGGGGTAGGGAGGGGCCACAATAGGTATTACAAGGGGGGGGGAATCTGGTAAAGAACAGCATGGCCAAAGTTACTCAGGTGAGCGATGTGGCCCATGGGCCTCTTGTTTATCCTTCGTCCATGCATTTCGACTATACGGAAAAAAGATCCGATTCGGTAAAATTATAGCAAACGTGGTTGAAAATTGTCGGACTTTTTATCCAAATTAAAAAAAATGTGTTTGTTCTTTGAATGGCAATATATCCTAATAGTAATTAAACAGCCTATCAAATATATCACGGCGTCCATATAAGGGAGAAACTTTGTTTGGTAAATAAAGTGGTTCTTACAAATATGTCACAAATCTTAAACATCTAAATAATTATTTAATTTTTCTAACAAATACTAATTTGGTTCTAAGAAAGCCACGCAGTTGTATACAAATATTCCAAAATAATCTTTCATGTTTAATGGACTGACAGGTGATCAAATTCCTCTCATCACGATACCTACACCCCCCCCCCCCCCCCCCGCTTTAAAGAATACAATGTTTTTCTTTAGAGCCGAAATTGTCAATCGGTTGGTTTGTTCAGGTACGTATACATTTAGGTGAGGGCTGGTGTTGAATTCCGAGAGAAATCCATAACCTACCGGTATTTTAATGTAAACCAATAATCATACGCGACATTTGTTATTCGCGAATCGTCAAATGAATGAAAAACAAGGTCTGCAACGATTAATAACTGTGACTAAGCTTTCCTATTTTATAAACCTTTTAAGTTCTTTTATTTTATTTCTAAAACTTAAAAAAATGTAACGATTTAATGTGTTCATTGGAGTGGTCAATTATAATTGAGCGTCGAAGTGTGTACTAATAGTTTCTTTGGGTGGGGGGAGGTATCATTTTCGGTGCATTTGATTCCCGGAATTTTGCATTGCACTTCCGACAATTAATAAATTTCACTTTTAACATTTATTATTTTCATCCCGGATTTTTCAACTATATTTCCAGCAATTTAATGTTATCAAAATAGATGGAATTAAAATTTTAATAGGATATAAATGGTGAACGGCTGAAAATTTATACATTTTATAATGTACATGGTACTTACGGCCTTTGAGCAGTAAGGGATGGAATACGGAGAAAATGATCAGCATTCCACAAGTAAAATGTTAAGGAAATATGTACTTTTTCTTTGTGGAAAAGAGTGAAAGGGAATAATCTAAATGCGGAGACTACCCTCTCTTTATTTGATACATATATAGGTTCTGTTCTTCATTATGGATGTGAGATGTGGGGATTTCATAAAGCCCCACATGTTGAGCAAGTACATATTAACTTTTTGAAGAAAATTATGTCGCTTCGAAAATCTACAAATAACTTCATGGTTTATTTCGAATTTGGTAAATGCCCAATGTATGTTCAAAGAAAACTTCGAATTCTGAAATATTGGTGCTATTTGCTCAATACAAATAATTGCATTCTGCGGACATGTTATAAACAATTGTTATGTGAGTATGAAGAACAACAGGAAAATTGTACAAACTGGTTAAGTGCAGTTAGAAAGCGTTTTTAAAACGCTATTTGGTTTGAGTGATAAAATCCTTTAAAAAGAATATTGATGACTACCCTAACTCATCTGGAAAATCTGCAGCAAAATTTAAATTCTAATGAATCGATTTCGACTTCTTTATCAAAATTTTCCCGAACTTTTCTGTAGACCTCTGGCTTTTCCCTTAATTCTGTAACACTCGGAACTCGAGAGTTACCCGCTAGGTGTCGTTTCTGCATCACTTCCGTATAATTTCTACTCTGACATTTCCAAATCTTACATTTTTTACGTTTGACGATGAATACTCGGATTATTGTGGAATGCATAGACAATTAAATAGCACGATTAAAGACAAGAAATATCTACCGAAACAAGATATAATAACATATTTTGGTGACATGTGGTAGGTATATGATATTTTAGGCCCGATATCCGAGAGGGGTCCAGTGTTAACAAATGGAAGTGACTTACCTTCTCTATTTCATAATACCGCGGGTATGATTTATTAATAAAACGTTAATTCTACGTTATTTTTTGGATTTTTCATATGGAATACATTATAAATGTGTACTAGAAGATTAATTTATGGAAAAAAACGAATAAAAATATTCTTGGACCCCGGGGTGTATATTGGGGGGGGGGGGGGTTGTTCCTGTCCACAAGCACCTGTGCAGCATTCAAGCTTGAAATACCATTCAAACAATACAAATCAGGAACAGTGCAAATCTTTTGAAATCAGAGGTAGTTTCAAGTGCCATGGATCTGTCATGTTGTAAATTTTGAACTTACCGGTTGTCAGTAAATACCGGTACAAAATTTACATGTCATGTTGTAAATTTTGTATTTACTGCCACCCGGTAAATTCAAAATTTATAGCATAAGAGATCCTATTCATGCTAGCACTTACCCCGACAAGAGACCTTATACGGTCTCATCCAAAGGACCGATCTCCACGTTTTACTACTTATCCAAACTGGACATAAAACATTCTCAATGAATATTTAAATCATTGTGTTGAACCTAACAAATTATTCCGACTCGCTGTATGGTCTGAAAAAACATGGCTGAACTTATCCATTCAGAAACCCACAGATTGGGATTGCTCTTAACCAGTGTGTGTTATAGCCTTGATGCAAGGTCATTTGGTCGAGTCAAGGTCACTTACAGATAAACTGTAATTTCGCTACCGTATTTGTAGTAGTGAAACATTACTGGTATCATGCAGAGTGTGACATGGCCTTGACTCAAGTTCAAGGTCACTAAGGATTAGATGTTTTGAATGTATGTATGGACTAAAAGAACATGACGTGTCACTGTGAACTTTTCAAGTCGGTAACACACAGATTGGGTTTTATGACGAGAGTGTGTCATGGCTTGACACAAGGTCATTTGGAATGTTCAAGGTCACGTAAATTCCTTTACAGTTTTTCCTAGCGAAATATTGTAAGTTACAAGATTGCTTACATAGAATGTGGCATGACCTTGACTCAAGGTCACTTCTTCCTTCCGCAGCTCCAACGGAAGACCTATTCGTTGCTTTGCAACGAGCTCGCTCTAGTTAAGGTCTTCCGCTCCAGGCGGAAGACCTTCTACTGATTCTGATGGTTAAGATTATTCTTATTAGGTCTTTCCACCTTTCTGTGGAAAGACCTATTGAAATTGTTCTGTTTATTATTATTATTATTATTATTATTTTTATTATTTTTCCGCCGAATGGTTTTTTGTTTTAAAAGTTATTGAAAAGATTTAGGGTCCATAAGAATGCACTTCGTAAGAGATTTTTACAGTTGACCCTGCGTATATGAACTTTGACCCCTCAAGGAGTTATAACCCCTTTCGCAATAAAAGCTTGTTATCGCTACTCCTTCGAAACCTTAAACCTTAGAAATACGAAACCTTCACTAATGTCTTCGACTAATTTAGTAGACTCTTCAATCTTTTCAGTGCGAAAGGTTGCATGAACCCCTTTAATTAGTTATTGCCCCTGAAAGTTTTTGATGGTTACGAATAATTTTTTTTTTTTAAACGATTAATCGTAAAGACATGGGACCAATGGCATTGGATATCTCAACCTTTGACCTTGAAATATATATAGAGGTCAAAGGTCAAGGTCATTCAAAATATGAGAAAATTAGCTTTTTTAATATCTCTTTTGTCTTTCAACATATACTGGATATCTTTGCATCTATAATATGTCCTTCTTAAACTATTTCAAAGATTTCATTCTTGTTCCCCGAGCTTGACCCATTCAAAAGTTGTCACCCCTTTTGCAACAAAACTTTGTTATCGCTACTCCTCCGAAACCGTAAACCGTAGAGATTCCAAACCTTCATCAGTGTCTTCGACTCATTTAGTACCCTCTTCATTCTATCATTGCGAAAGCATTCTTTGGTCCCTTGTATGAGTTACTGCCCCTGAAAGTTTATGCTACTTACATTTAATGAACTTTTTTTTAAAACGGTGTATCCTAGAGACATGGGACCAACTGCATCGCAATATTTGACCTTTGACCTTGAAATATAGGTCAAGGTCAAAGGTCAAGGTCATTTAAAAACATAAGAAATTCCTTGTATATGTGTAAAATATAGCAATTCACCAAATGACCTTGAACTTTGACCTTGACCTTTGACCTTGACTTTGGGTCAAATGGAAAAGTAAGGACATGCATTCAGCTCCAGTATCAGGTGAAAACTTAGAAAGTAAAGATTTCTTGTTTTTTTTTTTAATGACCTTGACTTTTGACCTTGACCTTTGACCTTGACCCAAAGGTCACAATAAGGCTTAAGGATGTGGAAGTAGTTACAATTCTTAGTTTAAAAGAGGCATAAAATAAATAATTCACCCCCCCCCTTCTTAAAAAAAAAAAAAAAAAAAAAAAATCACATCAACAACAACGTAGAATATTACTCTAGAATTCAAACCAGACCTCGGATCGACACCAAATTCGGTTTAAAATGTAGTATAGACCTCAGAGAAACTTTCTGGAGAGTTTTACGGTGAGTCTTATAAGTTTATAGAAGTCCTGAAGTTTCACGGCAAAAACTACAAGTTCTGTTGTGTTTGAAATTTAAGTGCAGGTGAACGAAGAAATGATCTAAACCTTTTATCGGCTATTTCCTCAGATGTCGTTAGTAGCATTCAATTCTCCTGATATGATACGACATTTTAATATCAAGCATTCTCTCTTTCTTTTACATTTGGAATTTATTTGATTTTTATTTAGAATTAATCAGTTTCCAGAAATAGCGATTTTCGGTATATAAAAAAAAACAATTCTCGCTTTCATTGTCGTGTTTCCCTTCTAAAAATGCATGATGGGAATTTAATTTGGGCTACACATATTTAATTAAACCCAAAGAAATGCTTATTTAAATATTTCATATTTATTTCAGGATATTCAGTCAGAAATGTTAAAATCCGAACCCGATCTTTTAAGCTTACAAGGAAGCTATTTACAAAAAATTCAGCATGCGCACAGTATCGATGAATCGGGCTACAGTCCATTAATACATTTTCATTAGGGAACAGTGTTTACATTTTCTCACGCAGCCCGTCCCTTGTTATTTTATATACTGCTTGCAAGTTCAGGAACTATTTCCTTTTACGGAACTTCTTTCTTCCCCTACCGATTCTAAAAATACGCTTGCATTTCTTCTATAGTCTTAAACAATTAACTTATGTTTGTTATCGGAATGCGTGGCCGAATGGTTAGCGCACCTGCCTTTCAATCCAAGGGTTTTGAGTTCGAGCCCAGCTGGAGGAGCAATTTCTTTTTTTTTTTCATTTTTTGCATTTTTCTTCTTTTTTTTCAGCTCAGATGACACGGAAACACTTAAAAAGGTGGAAAGGCCTCTAATTGTTCTCTGAACAATTAGTTTACTAGTTATTCTTTTTTTTTTTTTCCTAGACGCCAACTTTGAGACCTCATATCTTGCTCATTTCTCAACATATTTTGCTCAAATTTGCAGGGTTTAAAGACGTTACAAAATTCTATCAGAATGCTGTCAAACATTTCAAAAACCCACTTCCGCTTTTGGGTTATCTCCCTTTAAATGAAAATTTAGGGGGCTTCATTTCCAGACAAAGGCTCAGAGACTACTGAAGCTGGAGTAGAAATTCTACCGAATTTAAATAATAGAAGCACTGAAGTTGTGCACATCGGTTTTTGTTTTTCAATTTCTGTATTCAAAATGGCGCTAGAGAGGGGTCAAAATTTAGAACGCCAAAAAGAGCGAAAATTTACACATATTTTCCTTTTTATCTTCTAAACTAAAAATATTTTGATAAAACATGTAGAATAAAAGTTGTGCACAATTTTAAGGCCTTTCATTTGAGACCACTAAAGAGGGTCTGGCCCCTAAAATTAGGGATCTGGGGCCCTTTAAAGTTTTTGCTTTATAACTCAAAAACGGTAAATATTTCGAAATAGCTGCCGTAATTAAAGTTGTTATTTAACATCTTATTGATCTCAAGAAAATGTTATTTTGTTTGAGTCTTGTGTTCTAAATGAGCTAGAAGCATAACACATATACAGGTAAGTGTTTTCATTCAGCAAGTAAACAAGAGCTCTTCATGCGTGTAATTAAAATAAACTTACTATAAATAATAAACCTTGCTATATTAGATGCTAATATTCTTTAGAATCAGGTTTTTGAAGTATTTTGTGTTTTATTTCCAAATTATTTACTGACAACTTTCCCTTTTATTTCGTTTGTTTTCAAATTTGGATAAACCAGTCTACTAAACAGGGAAAAAAAGATAACCTTTTCTTCTTATCATATAAAAACAAACAATAAAGTCAGAAAATAAAACAAAACTTTAAACATAGACTCTTCACAGCCATTAAGTACACGCCTTTTACATTCACCTCGTGTGTTTACAATTATGTAACCCCTCCCTCGATAGCGCGTGGCAAAGGAGGTCACCGAGGATCAATCGGCGTGTGAACCAGCGACCTAAGGTCATACACAAAACAAACCATAGAATGGCCATTCCAAATACATTTTAACTAAGTGATGAGTGGATAAATATGTTGAATCTTTCAGATTATTTCATATCTTTGATTAAGTCGCTAGTACATTTCGATTTATATTTTATTCGCTCAATTACAAGAAAGTGCATATTTATTCTTATAAACATTGCATTGTTGAGATAATTGCGCTTTGTGGAAAATTACTTTAAAATCATTTCGAATCTTTCATATGATTCCGTCTTACTGTTTAATTATCACTCGCTCGTTTTAATCAGCTAGTCTTAAGTGCCTTTCACTTATTCACTTCAAATTCAATGCATTTTGAATGCCGAAAAGACCACTTTCTTTGCGTATTAAAGAAACAGTTTATTTATCTCTCTAATGTTATTATTTAACGAGTTGCTATTTCTTTCATGAACATTAAACAGGATGTATATAATTAAAAATGATAATTGTATGTAGAGGTCACATTTTTAATTGTCAGGAAAATCGAAAATAAAATTAAGTACTTTTGAGTTTGTATTATTTTCTTCCTAACTTACAATATTATTGCATGCAAAATACTAGGTCGGATGCATGTAACTTAACCGCCTCAATATTTCACTTGTATTTGAAAATTCTATCGAGCGTCGAATGAATTTTACCCGTTAAAAAGTGTACCAAAAAAGAACCCTTCCTATGCAGTTTTCTTTGGGAATCAATTGGCTTAGATAGTCTACTCCGACATGTGTTGACAAAACTCACGCAATGAGAGGCCATACATTTCAAACTTGTGACCTCTTGGTCAGTGCATGTGAAGATTACGCATGGAAATTAGTGTCTGGAAAACGAAGTATGTTTTATAAGTTATTTGACAGGTTAAGATTTGTTCTCATTCCAAATTAAATACAAACACAAACCCTTTATTTTCTTTGTTATTTTATACCGTCAGTTATATCAGATAGATTGTTTTAAAAACGCGTTGTTTAGGAAGATTAATCTTATGCATTTGTTTTATTTCATCTAATAAATTGAATTTACCCATGACACAAATTATTGGTACATGCATGTAAGTACGCGTAAATGCGATTTAACTTGTTTATGCGGAAGAGCGCCCAAAATAAATACACTTCGAACTCTGGAATTTCCCTATTTTACTGTTTAAATCATAGGTCCACTCAGCTGACGAGTTGTTTTAATAACGGTAATAAATTATATTCAAATCCTGGCCAGCGATCGTTACGGTTGGTGACATTGCAATTAAACAGGTCGATACTAAGGTACTAAGATACTAATGGGTGTATATATTTTCACCTAATATGTTTTCATTGAGTGTTTTCATAAGAAGTAAATTGCTGGAGGATATCATGTTCTCCCTGATCACATCGATACCGTGTAGAAACAGCGGTATATGAACACACGCTTTTGTGTACAAGCAAACGTGTAAACCAAAAGGATGGGAAAAAAACGATGAAATAAAAACATTTCTCTATTAACTGAAATTATTGTCTTTAGACAGATAAAAATAAATGATTATCCGCCTGAGAACATGTGAAAATCATACCCAAATACAATGTAACGAAGGATTTTGGGTTTAATCCCGAGTACACAATTATAGTAATGATGTGTACATGTACATGCAGAATACCTCTTTTTTTATCCTTCGTCCATGTGTTCCTCCTTAGCGGAAAAAATTATCAGTAAATTATATTATACCGAACGAGGTTGAAAAATGCCGAACTTTATTTCTTAAAATTAACAGCAATTATCCGACTTTTCTCATATCACTATAAAAATGCCGTAAAAACTAAAACCGTCTGGTTTGACTTTGTCAACGCGTTTTAGATCGGGTTTGAGATTTTTATTAAATGTCAGGAGTATTTCGCTTATTCTGCAAGTCCGTATAATGAAAGAAAACACTGACAGATTTAGAGAAGGTTCAGGGGGCCTGCCCCCACTGGCGGATTTAAGTGGGGCTTGGGGACGCAGCCCCCCCCCCTAAAATTTTCAAAATATGACATGACTAATATTAATAATGCCATACTTTGGTTTTATAATTAATGGTCAATTAAAAAATGGTAATTTTATTTTATGACCAAGTATCAGTTTTCTTTAAATCAAGTCTGAAAACCTTGCATTCCCTAGGCTATGAATATTATCTCATAATTATTCAAAGCGGAAAACGTCTCCCGATTTCGTTTGAAGGGTAGACAGCACTTGTCAATTTGCTATGATGATGCAAAGAAAAATACTGCAATATTTAAAGGCTGGTCGAAGGTAAATAACATTCGGCAAACCTCGGCTGATTCCGTCACCTTCATCCAGATGAGGTACGAATCGGCCGAGGTGTGCCGAGTGAGGTAAATAAATGAATTCAAAATCAGAAGGTCTACGTTACAAACCTATCCACTGATTGATGTATTTATTTATCAAATGGTGTAACTATGCAGTAATTTAGTTACATAGATACAAGACTTTTTTTTAACGTCAGGATATAGGTTAGGATGGTCACAGACGAGTGTAACTTCGACCACTTGGTTAATTTCGACTGTTCATAAATACCTTAAAATAATTTGTTTATAACCCATTATAGTGTACACACATCTATTTTATGCAGAAAGAAAATGCATTTTTCATATACAAATCAATGTTGATAATAATAGGCGAAATTTATTTTTTACTGGAAAATTACACCCAAGAAGAAACTTTATCGCCCGAAAAATTACGGACGAGTATTTTTAAACCATTGCGGGGAATTATCAGTTTATCACGTCTAAAAATATCTTGTATATACAGAAAGACACAGTGGATATTCCTGGCGTGAAATTTATCAACTATGTTTAAATTTGCAACTTAAATTCATACCTTTTAAATTTATAGTATTTAGTTTTTACAAATAAAATGCAAATCAGCTGAACAGAAATCGGCCGAAGTTACCCTTGGCATGAATACGGCGTCAGCAGGTAACTCAGTTCGACCAATGAAAATGACGCAATGCTATTTGTTACCAGAAAAAAATCATGACCACCATCCGTATAAAAAAAGTATTAGGATAATATTATGTACAAGAATACTCCGTAGAAACTAGTTCTATAACCGTGAAAAAATCATCTGTTTTGTTTACATGCGGTTTAGATGCCTGCGCATATATATATTTGTAGCATGCCTTGATAAATCGGTAAATAAGTCTCTAGGCACCTGGTGCACTTAATGTCTTCAAATTAGGTACATTTTGAAAATTGCTTTTTTTCTTTTTGTCAGCATTTTTTCACAATCTTTTATGTTTTACAACAGAATAATTTAAATTAATATATATGTATTTTTTTTAAATTAGAGATGACGCGAATAATTTCATTTATATTTGCACATCGATCGAAAATACCCCGTGTGCAGTTGAAGTTACCCAACACACATATCTTGTAAATCGAACACATTTATTTTATATCATGACGAATAATACATATAACACAATGTAATCTGAACAATAAAAGGTATTCCGAAGGAAAAATAATCCAGTAAATGTTGAGCGTAATACATGTAATAGGCAGTGACATACTTGAACAAATCTAAATATAAAAAAATAATCGGTCGAAATTACACCACCCTACCCTACAGTGTATCTGTCATATATGTATAATACTTATAAAAACAAACGTTGCAATATTTAATTTTTCAATATTCAGATATTCTTTTTGTATCATTGTGCTTCGTTTATTTCATACTGCTATAAAGGGAACTGCACGTTACAGCGTGTTTGTTTATATTGTTTCGTTGGCTGAGGTGGAGATACATGTGTAGGTCAGTGAATGGAATTTTACAAAAAAACAACAACACTCTTTGGAATAACATTAGAGTTACATACAAATATCAGGTTGACTAGCATCCTTGCTGAAATAATAATGATTCAGAACGACTTGTGACATACACGAAGTTCGGAGATTCACGAAGTTCCGAGATACACAAAGTTTCTGCTTTCTCAAGAGTAAATTTGAAATAAAAATTATCCAATGATTAATAAATTTGTACATTATTCTTAAGCAGACGTGAAATTCCTACAAAGACTTTAGAGTATTGTAAGTTACAAACTTAATTCATATCTTATAGGCTTTTGTGTAAAGGAAGTAATCAATACAACTATTTTTGTGTCTGGTTTTACTGACTCTTAAAATTCACGAAAACCCAGGAGCTTCCGGGGGCTTCGCGCCCTAGGCCACCACCAGGGCTTCGCCCTGGACCCACTGGGGGCCTTAAGGCGGCCCCCAGACCCCCTGCCTGAACGAAGTTATCCACGCCCACCCCCCCACCCCCCATCACAAATCCTATATCCGCCCATGGCCCCCTTTTGTATCCAAAATATACACAAGATTTAATAAATCAATTTATAATGTGCCTTTGGGCCCCTACCCCGACACAAAACTGGTGGGGCCCCCTTTTCAAGATTCCTGTTTCCGCCACTGAAAAAGAATGTGTTGTTCTCTTGGATGTCGATATCTGAATTATGTTTTATTTAAACACATAGTCTAATATATCATGGGCGCCAATAATAGGATGATTATTTGTTTTTTAAAATAAAGTGGTTCTTACAGATGTTAAAAAAACCCCTTATAAACGGCTAAATAATTATTTAATTCATCTACAACAAATGTTAGTTTAGTTCTTTGCTTTCATAATCTAACTTTTTATAATTAACACGAAAGTCGTGCGATCGTATACAAATACTCAGAAGCAATCTTTCATATTTAATGAACGTATAGGTGAATAAATTTCCTCTCATCACTATACGTAAACCCCCATCCTCGAAATAAATAGAATGTTTTCCTTCGCAGTCGGTTGGTTTTACCAGGTACAGGTAAGTACAAGTGAGGATAGAGCTTTATAGAAGCAGGTGATGAATTCCGAGAGAAAGGCACTGCCTATTTTATATACATGTACATTCTTAGGGACCTGGTTTTCTGAACCCATCTCACTGTTATTCAAAGACCTAGCTAGAAATTCTCTCTCTCCCTCTCTCTTTGAAATGCAGGCCCGTCGATTGTAAAAAAAAATGACAAAATAATTTCAATTTTTAATAAGTATCTCATCTCCCAAGCCAAAGACCCAAGTAAGCTTTTGCTGTTCATAATTCTTCATCTTTGTTTGCTATATTGGTGTATATAAGCACTATCGTCGTTGTTGTTCTAAAGCTACTCGTAAAGGATCACTTCTATATAAATAGGGATCTGACCTATAGGGCCGGGCTTGGTTTTTTTCTCTACAAAAAGCTTGTCGATTTCCGTTCCGATTAATGACATTAGGCTGAATACATGTAACAATTTGTTTTTCATAAATCTTTATTTCAGTGAGTAGAGGTAGGAGGAACATGGATATTCTGAGTTTGTTATCTCCAAATGTAACAATTGAATGATATTTTTCTTTACTTCTCATTGTACATAATGGTAATGTCTACTGTCTCTGGAACTCTGTTTTTTATGTCTAGGCTATTTATTTTACAACACATTTCCGTTGGATATAATAAAAACATGCAATTAATGTGTGCAAATCATATGGGCCTAAATGAAATCCAAGGGAGTACAGTTACTGATATATGTAGCCCTACTGTTTCAAAACTTAAGATCTTAAAACATTGACTGAAAACAAAAGTACATGTATGTTATTCTAAATATATTAAGCTCAAATAATTCAAGCAATGCGTAACATTCATGTACTACATGTAACCCAGACAAGCACTAGTAGCACAGACAGAATAAAAGCAATGTGATTAAATTCTAAGGAATATAGATACAATTGAAATTCATCGCAGCTCAATGCTGCCGAGAATACCTGTATCGAGTAACACAGAGTGAGTTATTCTTGTCCTCGGAGAAAGTGTGCTATACTGAGACTTGTTCCGCCTGACTGACAACTGTATATTGGATTGTTACGATTTGATCTCTCTCTAGTGTTTCTTATATCAAAAAATGGGAATGCATAAAGGATAGATAATTGAAGAAACATACACAAGCCTATAAAAATATTTGGCAATATCTCCTTTATAAAATCGACTTTGTTGGAAAAACTTGCTTTTCTAGATATTTTAATACTTAAACAAAATATATAATACCACTTTATCATCTACTTCCCAGACATTTTAAAATAGTCTTTGAAAAGGCAAAAATTTAAAAATATAAAAGTGTGGCAACAGGTGGATTCGAACCCCCGACTTTAAAAATAAAGTACCCACGATATAAAAGCCAGCGCAGCGCATATATCAAATGAGCTATTGTGACTACAAGATTGAACGGTATAAATTTGAAGCAGATTGTCAAAATCAAGTTTACTTATTTTTTGTAGGTTTTTTGTGAATTTCGACCCTAGGGCAGGGGTGCCCCTAAAAAAATCCTATCTTAAATTATTCCTTACATCCCAACCTATCAAAATATCACAATTTTATTTAGGGGCAGGCCTGCCCTGAAGGACTTCTAGGCCAAAATTTATGCAAAAATCAACGCTTTAACGGACGAAATGGTGTTTCGGCCAACTTTGGAGGTTTATTCTGAAGTTGTAAATAATAAATTTTAGTTGTAAAATTCAAATTTGAAAAATTTAGACATATATACGGTAGAAAACAACAAATAAAGATTGATTTTTAAATGTCACTTTTTCCGGGAAATTGTTCTCTCCTATAGGTCAATTCTTTTGTAATAGTGAATACATCCTTTTTCTCATTTTTATCTTATCAAGAACCACTGGACCATAACAACGAAAATTAACACAGAATATTTTTGGTAAAGTTTTGTTCAAATGAAGGGTCACATCCTCTTTTAACGGATACATGTAGAAAAAATTAGATGGGGTCCAGGCGCAGATCAAGGAATTTTTTTCCACGGAGGGGGGGGGGGGGAGGGGATCCCAATAAAAAAAATATTTCAACCCAGAAATTTCTTGACGAGCCAAAAAAAAAAGAAACTCTTTTCCCAAACGTGAAAAACCTATTTCGTGTGTGTGTTTGTGTGTGTGTATGGGGGAGGGGGGTCGTTGACTTTTAAAGCTTCATACCTAAGACTTTTCATACCATTTTAACACAGATCTGCGTTTTCGAGGAAGGGTCCGTGTTTTCTAAGGGGGGGGGGCATGGTCAGTTTTACTTGTTAGCTCACCTGAGCTGAAAGCTCAAGTGAGCTTTTCTGATCACCCGTTGTCCGTCGTCCGTCCGTCTGTCTGTCCGTCCGTCCGTCTGTAAACTTTTCACATTTTCAACTTCTTCTCAAGAACCACTGGGCCAATTTTAACCAAACTTGGTACAAAGTATCCTTGGAGGAAGGGGAGTTTAAATTTTTAAAATAAAGGACCAAGTCTCCTTACAAGGGGAGATAATCAAGAAAAGACAAAAATAGGGTGGGGTCATTAAAAAATCTTCTTCTCAAGAACCACTGGGCCAGAAAAGCTGAAACTTACGTGGAAGCATCCTGGTATAGTGAAAATTCTAATTTGTTAAAGTCATGACCCCCGGGGGTAGGGCGGGGCCACAATAGGGAATCCAAGTTTTACATTGAAATATATAGGAAAAATCTTTAAAAATCTTCTTCTCTAGAACCACTGAGCCAGAAAAGCTGAAACTTATGTGGAAGCATCCTCAAGTAGTGTAGATTCTAAATTGTTCAAATCATGACCCCTGGGGGTAGGGCGAGGCCACAATAGGGAATACAAGTTTTACATTGAAATATATAGGAAAAATCTTTAAAAATCTTCTTCTCAAGAACCACTGGGCCAGAAAAGCTGAAACTTATGTGGAAGCATCCTGGGGTAGTGTAGATTCTAAATTTTTCAAATCATGACCCTAGGGGTAGGGCGTGGCCACAATAGGAAATACAAGTTTTACATTGAAATATATAGGAAAAATCTTTAAAAATCTTCTTCTCAAGAACCACTGGGCCAGAAAAGCTGAAACTTATGTGGAAGCATCCTGGGGTAGTGTAGATTCTAAATTGTTCAAATCATGACCCCGGGGGTAGGGCGGGGCCACAATAGGGGGAATCTCAAGTTTAACATTGAAATATATAGGAAAAATCTTTAAAAATCTTCTCAAAAACCACTGGACTAGAAAAACTGAAACTTATGTGGAAGCATCCTGGGGTAGTGTAGATTCTAAATTGTTCAAATCATGGCCCCTGGGGGTAGGGAGGGGCCACAATAGGTATTACAAGGGGGGAATTCTGGTAATGAACAGCATGGCCAAAGTTACTCAGGTGAGCGATGTGGCCCATGGGCCTCTTGTTTAGTATATACATTTAACTGCCCCCAACCCCCTCTAGATCCACGCATGGGGTCATTTGAAAATAGTATTCTCAAGAATCCCTGGACTAGAATGAGAAAATTTCCAACATAGCATACATTCATTTTTTTTTTTCAAATATTGATTCCAGGGAGAAGGTTTGGGCCAGAAAGAGTGTTCATAATTTAACAAAGGAATTTATATATCCCCCCAAACGAAGTGTGTGGGTTTGGGGTGGGGGTGTTTTGAGTCTTTTGGAATCACACTGTCCGTCTGCCTAGCAGTCCGTCTGTACGTGATAGTTCGCCAAGGATATTATAACTTTGTTATGAAGAAACTGGAAGGTCATACTTAGTACAAAGATTACTAATGATCTGAAGGTGTGTCATGGTTTTGATCCAACATCATTCCAGCAAGTTCAAGGTCATTGGAAAAAAATAGCAAGTATCATACTTGATACAGAAATTGCTTATGACAAAATTAAAGGGTTTGACACGACTTTCATCCAAGGTCATTCCTGTAAGTTCAAGGTCACTGACAGAAAACTGTAAGATTACTGTATGTGTTATAACTTTTGAAGCTCATACTTGGAACAAAGATTGCTTATGATCCACGGGTTTGAGATAACATAGTACTAGACTGGCAGAAGAAGTGGCAAAATTCGTGCCTGGATTATAAATTTACGAGGGGTGGGAGGAACACAGGAAACTTTTTCTCAGATTGCTTGAGATGGGTTTTCCTGACCTTGAACAAAGGTTTTTTCGGCAAGTTCAAGGTCACTGGCAGATAAATATTATTTTTTTTCCACATGCTATAACTTTGTTATATAAAATCACTGGAAGCTTTTACTTGATACAGAGATTGCTTATGATCCAAGAATGTGTTTTGACCTTGATCCAAGGTCTTTCTGGCAAGTTCAAAGTCACTGACAGAAAAGTTCAATATTCTTTTTCAGGTATATCTTTGTCATTGGGTATCACTGGAAGCTCATAATTTGTTCAAAGGTTGTTTTTGACCTTAACAAAGGTCATTTAGGCAAGTTCAAGGTCACTGATATAATAAGTGTAAAATTCAAAAAGGTCTAGTCGCCCAAGTGGCGCAGTGGTAAGAGTGTCTGCTCTAGAGTCGTGGATTATGGAGTTGATCCTTACGTCGCAGGTTCGAATCCCACTGTGGGACACAGAGACTGATCCTTCAGATGAGACCGTACAAACTGAGGTCCCGTCTGGCAGTAGGTGCTGGCACGAAAAAGATCCCTCACTGCTAAATGGCCATGTGTGCCGAGTATAGGTCAAAATTTGCAGATCTCCATCGGCAAATGGTGGCGTCTCCATATAATTGAAAAATTCTCGAAAGGGACATTAAACAACATACAAACAAATAAACAAAAAGGTCTATACTTTTGTAATAGAAAAAATTGCATGCATTTGCATTTCACTGAAAAGATGATAAATGTATCATCCAGAGTGTGTAATGGCCTTGACTTAAATTCGAGGTCACTTAGAATATGATGTTTTGGATGAATAGTCTGAGAGAATACGTGACTGTGATTTTTTTTTATGTCGGTGACATAAAGATGGTGTTTGCTCTTAACCAGCTGCAGAATGTGTCATGGCTTGACGCAAAGTTATTTGGACAAGTTCAAGTTCACTGACAGGGGAATTTTACATTCCTTTACTGTCTTTCTACTGTTGAAACATTGAAAGTTGATGCCCCTTACAGGATTGTTTATAACCTTAAAATGTTGCATGACCTTGACTCAAGGTCGCTCTGTCCTGTCCGGAGCTCCGACGGAAGACCTATTCGTTGCATTGCAACGAGCTCGGCTCTAGTTCTTATTATTCTTTTTTTTTTCCTAGACGCCAACTTTGAGACCTCATATCGCGCTCATTTCTCAACGGATTTTGCTCAAATTTGTAGGGTTTATACACGTTACAAAACTCTATCAGAATGTTGTCAAACATTTCAAAAATCCACTTCCGCTTTTGGGTTATTTCCCTTTAAATGAAAATTTAGGACGCTTCATTTCCAGACAAAGGCTCAGAGACTACAAAAGCTGGAGTAGAAATTTTACCGAATTTAAATAATAGAAGCACTGAAGTTGTGCACATCGGTTTTTGTTTTTCAATTTCTGTATTCAAAATGGCGCTAGAGAGGGGTCAAAAATTAGAACGCCTAAAAGACCGAAAATTTACACATATTTTCCTTTTTATCTCCTAAACTAAAAATATTTTGATAAGACATGTAGAATAAAAGTTGTGCACAATTTTAAGGCCTTTCATTTGACACCACTAAAAAGGGTCTGGCCCCGAAAATTAGGGATCTGGGGCCCTTTAAAGTTTTTGCTTTATAACTCAAAAACGGTAAATATTTCGAAATAGCTGCCGGAAATAAAGTTGTTCTTTAACATTGATCTCATGAAAACGTTATTTTGTTTGAGTCTTGTGTTCTAAATGAGCTAGAAGCATAACACATATACAGGTTACTGTTTTCATTCAGCAAGTAAACAAGAGCTCTTCATGCATGTAATTAAGATAAACTTACTGTAAATAATAAACCTAGCTACATTAGATGCTAATATTCTTTAGAATCAAGTTCTTGAAGTATTCTGTGCTTTATTTCCAAATTATTTACTGACAACTTTCCCTTTTTATTCGTTTCTTTTCAAATTTGGATAAACCAGTCTACTAAACAGGGGAAAAAAGATAACCTTTTCTTCTTATCATATAAAAACAAACAATAACGTTAGAAAATAAAACAAAACTTTAAACATAGACTATTCACAGCCATTAAGTACACGCCTTTTCCATTCACCTTGTGTGTTTACAATTATGTAACCCCTCACTCGATAGCGCGTGGCAAAAGAGGTCACCGGGGATCAATCGGCGTGTGAATCAGCGACCTAAGGTCATACACGAAACAAACCATAGAAATGCCATTCCAAATACATTTTGTAAACTATGTGATGAGTGGATAAATATGTTTAATCTTTCAGATTATTTCATAATATCTTTGATTAAGTCGCTAGTACATTTCAATTTATATTTTATTTGCTGAATTACAAGAAAGTTGCATATTTATTTTTATAAACATTGTATTTCTTGATATCGAGATAATTGCGCTTTGTGGAAAATTACCTTAAAATCATTTCGAATCTTTCATATGATTTCGTCTTACTGTTTATCACTCGCTTGTTTTAATCAGCTAGTTTTAACTGCCTTTCACTTATTCACTTCAAATTCAATGCATTTTGAATGCCGAAAAGACCACTTTGTTTGCGTATTAAAGAAACAGTTTATTTATCTCTCTAATGTTATTATTTAACGAGTTGCTATTTCTTTTATGAACAATAAACACCATGTATATAATTATCACGATAATTGTACATGAAGGTCATATTTTTAATAGTCAGGAAAATCGAAAATAAAATTAAGTACTTTTGAGTTTGTATTATTTTCTTCCTAACTTACAATATTATTGCATACAAAATACTAGGTCGGACGCAAGTAACCTAAATATTTCACTTGTATTTCAAAATTCTATTGAGCGTCGAATGAATTTTACCCGTTTAAAAGTGTACAAAAAAAAACTTCCTATGCAGTTTTCTTTGGAAATCAATTGGCTTAGATAAGTCTACTCCGACATGTGTTGAAACTCGCGCAATGAGAAGCCATACATTTCAAACTTGTGACCTCTTGGTCAGTGCATGTGAAGATTACGCATGGCAATTAGTGTCTGGAAAACGAAGTATGTTTTATAAATCATATGACAGGTTAAGTTTTGTTCTCATTCCATATTAAATACAAACACAAACCCGTTAATTCTTTGTTATTTTATACCGTCAGTTATATTAGATAGATTGTTTTAAAAACGTGTTGTTCAGGAAGATTAATCTTATGCATTTGTTTTATTTCATCTAATGATACGAATTATTGGTACATGCATGTAAGTACGTGTAAATGCGGTTTTATTTGTTTATGTGGAAGAGCGCCCAAAATAAATACACTTCGAACTCTGGAATTTCCTTTTTTACTGTTTAAATTATAGGTCCGCTCAGCTGACGAGTTGTTTTAATAACGGTAATAAATAATATTCAAGTCCTGGCCAGCGATCGTTACGCTTGGTGACATTGCAATTAAACAGGTAAATACTACGGTATTAAGATACTAACGAGTATATATATTTTCACCTAATATATTTTCATTGAGTGTTTTCATAAGAAGTAAATTGCTGGAGGATATCATGTTCTCCCTGATCACATCGATAGCGCGTAGAAACAGCGGTACATGAGCACACACTTTTGTGTACAAAGCAAACATGTAAATCAAAAGGATGGAAAAAACGATGACAATGACAATGACAATGAATTTATTCTCATAAACTGACATTAAGTACAGTGTAGAGACATATTACAAATATAGTTAAATATATGTGCATGCGTGAAACAGAAAAAGTACAAAGTCAAAAAGCTACATGTAACAATGACCTAACCAGGAGAGCCAACTCTCTCATAGATAATTTTTATAAATTTACACAGTTTTATCAACTTAACTGTATTTTTTGTATTAAAAAGTTGTTCAAACTTATACACATTTGGATATAAATAGTAATACTTTGATAATAGTGATAGTCTTGATTTCAAAATAGATGGGTCATTACAATTAAATAAGTAATGATATTCATCACCAATTTCATTTTTTGAACATAACTTACAAATTCTATTTTCTCTTGGTACATTTTGCCATCTCCCAACTTCAATCGGTAATTTATTGTTACAAGTTCTAAACCTACATAGTAATTTCCAGTACTTACAAGGCAAAGATACTAAATACTTTTCTAAACAAAATGAAGTTTTATATATTCTGTAATTAAGACCTTTAGATGAATTAAACATTTCACTGTACCATGACTGTTTAAACTGATCATACAGAGTGTTAAAAACTACTTTCTTCAGCCAGGATACATTCACTGGTTGGCAAGTTTGCCAGATATAAGAAAGCCCACATTCATTCAGTATAGATTTGATAAAGTTACACCATGGATTATTGTAGTTCTTCAAAACAATTAACAGATTTGATGATAATTTATCACCCTGTAAAAAAGATAATTTACACCAAAAACTTATCATTCTTACCTTAATATTAATTGAAATAGGGTATCTACCTAATTCACCATATACCATAAAATTTGGTGTAGATGATTTTACATTTAAAATATGTTTACAAAATTTTAAATGCAATTTTTCAACTAATGATGACTGATTATAACCCCATACTTCACAACCATATAAAAATACAGGCTTTACAATTTTGTCAAACATATCTAATGTACATTCTACAGTAAGGTTGTGTTTTCTACATTTTCCTATAACACCATACATAGCTTTTGTTGCTTTTTGAAATAATTCCTTAATATTTGTATTAAATGAACCATTTTTACAAAAAGTTACACCTAAATATTTAAAATTATCTATAATTTCTAATATTTTACCATTTAATGTAAATGGTGTTTCAATTCTTGGATTGCCTTTTCCAAAGATTACAACCTTAGTTTTATTAGTGTTAACTTTCAGATGCCATTGTTTACAATAATTGTTAAAAATATCCAATTGGTGTTGAAGATCTTCTGGTGTTTCTGACAAAAGAATTGTGTCATCAGCATATAACAAAATGAACAATCTAAGATACAAATCAAACTCTTTTTCTAATTTGGCAGATATAAACGATAAACCTTTTACATTATTTGAGTACATGAAGTCTTCCAGATCATTTAGATATATTGCAAACAGAAATGGGGATAAATTTTCCCCTTGCCTGACACCTACAGTACAAGAAAAAGGTTCAGAATATAGACCATTTGAGACAACTCTAGATTTAATGCTTTTATACATCTGTGTAATAACATTGAAGCATTTACCATCTATATTATTTAATAATATTTTGTTCCATAGTCCTACACGCCAAACAGAGTCAAAAGCTTTCTCAAAATCAATAAAAGCACAGTACAACCCTTTCCTATGATATTTTGATATTTCAATCAATGCATACAAAGTAAAGATGTGGTCCAAAGTAGAATAGTTTTTTCTAAAACCAGCTTGATTTTTTAAAATAAGGTGGACAGTATTTGCATAATGATTGAGTCTCTCATTCAGAATGGATGTAAACAATTTACCCAAGCAGCTTATCAAAGTAATGGGTCTATAATTTTTAGGATCTGTAGTGTCACCTTTGTTTTTATATAATGGGATAATATTACCAAATGTCCATTGAGAAGGTATGATTCCTGAGTCAAATATTTTGTTAAATAATATTACATAAAAGTTTGACATAGTATCTACAGTGGATTTTATATATTCATTAACAATGTTGTCATGGCCACTTGACTTATTATTTTTCAGAGCACATATACATTTTGTAATTTCTTCATGTGTGATTGGTTGATTTATACTGTTATTAAGTTCTAAATTTGATAACAACTTTAATTCTTCTTCAGGCAAAACATGTTCACTTTCTCCCTCTACTCCCATGTTACAACAATCTTTATAAAAATTATATAGTTCAGACAATTCTACATTACAACATTTATTACTTCCATCAGAATTTAATATTTTCCAATATTCTTTTGGATTGTATGATCTTAGATATTGTAATCTCCTTTTCATATCTTTCCTATGAAAATTTCGAGCAGATTTTAATTTTTGTTTGTACAACTTTTCCTTTTCATACAAGTCTTCCTTGAGAATATTACCACCAAATCGTTTAAACAATTGTCTTGCTTTTTTAAAATTCTGTCTAGCAAATTTACAGTCTTTTGTGAACCATGGTTTTTTAAAGATAAACTTTTTCTTCACCTGAGGAAAAATATTTTGTTTATAAACACCAAACACTTCCTTAGCACTTCCAACTAAAACTTCACCAGCTTTTTCAACAATATTATCAATAAAATCTAAAGAAATTTCACTACAGTTTAAGAGTTCATCTTCTAAACTTTCAATTTTACTAGCTTTATTTTCAACACAGTTTTGGTAAATTACTTTCTCATCACTATTCCACCTCTTAGCTTTTTCTGATCGATTATTACAATCATGTGGAATATCTTCTATAGATGGAATAAAAACATTTCTCTATTAACTGAAATTATTGTCTTTACACAGCTAAAAATAAATGAATATCCGCCTGAGAACATGCGAAAATTATACCCAATACAATGTAACGAAGGATTTTGAGTTTAATCCAAGTACACAATAGCAATGATGTGATTACATGTACATGCAGAATACCGGGGGTTTTTTATCCTTCGTCCATGTGTTCCTCCTATACGGAAAAAATTACCAGTAAATTATATTATACCGAACGAGTTTGAAAAATGCCGAACTTTATTTCTTAGAATTAACACAATTATCAGACTTCTCTCATATCACTGTAAAAATGCCCTAAAAAAATAAAACCGTCTGGTTTGACTTTGTCAACGCGTTTTAGATCAGGTTCGAGATTTTTATTAAATGTCTGGAGTATTTCGCTTTTTCTGCAAGTCTTTATAATGAAAAAAAAATGGCAAATTTAGAGGAGGCCCAGGGGGCCCGCCCCCTTTTGTATCCAAAATATACACAAGATTTAATAAATCATTATTTCTGTGGCTTTGGGCCCTTAACCCGACGCAAAACTGGTCGGGCCCCCTTTTCAAGATTCCTGTATCCGCCATTGAAAAAGAGTGTGTTGTTCTCTTGGATGTCGATATCTGAATTACATTTTAATTAAATAGCCTATCTAATATATCATGAACGCCCATAATAGGACGATTATTTGTTTTTTAAAACAAAGTGGTTCTTACAGATATTTAAAAAACCCTTATAAACGGCTAAATAATTATTTAATTCATCTAACAAATGTTAGTTTAATACTTTGCTTACATAATCTAACTTTTATAAATTAACACGAAAGTCGGACGATCGTATACAAATACTCAGAAACAATCTTTTATATTTAATGAACGTATAGGTGAATAAATTTCCTCTCATCACTATACGTACACACCCATCCCCGAAATAAATAGGCCTAGAATGTTTTCCTTCGCAGTCGGTTGGTTTTACCAGGTACAGGTAAGTACAAGTGAGGATAGAGCTTTACAGAAGCAGGTGATGAATTCCAAGAGAAAGGCACTGCCTATTTTATATACATGTACATTCCTAAGGACCTGGTTTTCTGAACCGATGTCATTGTTATTCAAAGACCTAGCTAGAAATTCTCTCTCTCTCTCTCTCTCTCTCTCTCTCTCTCTCTCTCTCTCTATTTGAAATGCAGGCCCGTCGATCGTAAAAAATAAATGACAAAATAATTTCAATTTTTAATAAGTATCTCATCTCCCAAGTCAAAGACCCAAGTATGCTTTTCTGTTCATAATTCTTCATCTTTGTTTTCTTGGTGTATATAAGCGTTATCGTCGTTGTCGTTCTAAAGCTATGTACATGTACTTGTAAATTTTTCTCATTTTTATCTTATCAAGAACCACTGGGCCATAACAACGAAAATTACAGAATATTTTTGGTAAAGTTTTGTTCAAATGACGGGTCACATCCTCTTTTACCAGATACATTGTAGTTTGTTTGTATGTTGTTTAACGTCCCTCTCGAGAATTTTTCACTCATATGGAGACGCCACCACTTGCCGGTGGAGAGCTGCAAATTTTGTCCTATACTCGGCACTTACGGCCATTGAGCAGTGAGGGATCTTTTTCGAGCCAGCACCTACTGCGACGCGGGACCTCGGTTTATACGGTCTCATCCGAAGGACCGGTCTCCATGTCCCACAGTGGGATTCGAACCCGCGACGTAAGGATCAATTCCTTACTTCGCGACTCTAGAACAGACGCTCTAACCACTGCGCCACGCGGGCGACGATACATTGTAGTAAAAATTAGATTGGGTAAGGCGCAGATCAAGGAATTTTTTCCACGGGGGGGGGGATCCCAATAAAAAAATATTTCAACCCAGAAATTTCTTGACGAGCCAAAAAAAAGAAACTTCCCAAACGTGAAAAACCTATTTGTGTGTGTGTGTGGGGGGGGGGGGGTCGTTGACATTTAAAGCTTCATACCTAAGACTTTTCATACCATTTTAACACAGATCCGCGTTATCGATGAAGGGTCCGCATTTTCTAAGGGGGGGGGGGGGAGTCATGGTCACTTTTACTTGGTTAAGTATATACATTTAACTGCCCCCCCCACCCCCTCTAGATCCGCGCATGGGGTGATTTGAAATAGTATTCTCAAGAACCCCTGGACTACAATGAGAAAATTTTCAACATAGTATGCATTCATTTTTTTTTTCAAATCTTGATTCCAGGGAGAAGGTTTGGGTCGGATTTCTATATATCCCCTCAAACGAAGTGTGTGGTTTTGGGGTGGGGGTGTTTTGAGTCTTTTGGAATCACACTGTCCCTTTGCCTAGCTGTCTGTCTGTACGTGATGATTTGCCCAGGGTATAACTTTATGAAGAAACTGGAAGGTCACAGTTGGTACAAAGATTACTAATGATCCAAGGGTGTGTCATGGATTTGATCCAACATCATTCCGGCAAGTTCAAGGTCAGTGGAAAAAATAGCAGTTTTGTCCGACCCATTTATTTGTAATAGAGAGTCACTGCAAGCTAATACTTGATATAGGAATTGCTTATGACAAAAGGGTTTGCCACGACCTTCATCCAAGGTTATTCCTGTAAGTTCAAGGTCACTGACAGAAAAGTGTAAGATTATTGTATGTGCTATAATTTTGAAAGCTCATATTTGGAACAAAGATTACTTATGATCCACGGGTTTGAGATAACATTGTACTAGACTGGCAGAAAAAGTTGCAAAATTTGTGCCTGGATTATAAATTTATAAGGGGTGGGAGGAACACAGGAAACTTTTTCTCAGATTGCTAAAGATGGGTTTGTCCTGACCTTGAACAAAGGTTTTTCCGGCAAGTTTAAGGTCACCGGCAGATAAATATTAATTTTTTTCCATGCTATAACTTTGTAATATAAAATCACTGGAAGCTTTGACTTAATACAGAGATTGTTTATGATCCAAGGATATGTTTTGACCTTGATCCTAGGTCTTTCTGGCAAGTTCAACGTCACTGACAGAAAAGTGTTATATTCTTTTCCAGGTATACCTTTTGTCATTGAGTATCACTGGAAGCTCATAATTTATTCAAAGGTTGTTTTTAACCTTATCATAGGTCATTTAGTCAAGTTCAAGGTCATTGATATAAAAAGTGTAAAATTCAAAAAGGTCTAGTAGCCCATGTGGCGCAGTGGTAAGAGTGTCTGCTCTAGAGTGGTGGAGTAAGGAGTTGATCCTTACGTCGCAGGTTCGAATCCCACTGTGGGACGCAGAGACGGGTCTTTCGGATGAGACCGTATAAACCGAGGTCCCGTCTGGCAGTAGGTGCTGGCACGAAAAAGATCCCTCACTGTTCAATGGCCATGAGTGCTGAGTATAGTTCAAAATTTGCAGATCTCCATCGGCAAATGGTGGCATCTCCATATGATTGAAAAAATCTCGAGAGGGACGTTAAACAACATACAAAAAAAAAAACAAACAAAAAATCTATAATCTTGGACAAGTTCAAGTTCACTGACAGGGGAATTCTACATTCCTGTACTGTCTTTCTACTGTTGAAACATTGCAAGTTGATACCCCTTACAGGATTGTTTATAACCTTAAAATGTTGCATGACCTTGACTCAAGGTCGCTATGTCCTGTCCAGAGCTCCGACGGAAGACCTATTCGTTGCATTGCAACGAGCTCGGCTCTAGTTCTTTTTTTTTCCTAGACGCCAACTTTGAGAACTCATATCTCGCTCATTTCTCAACGGATTTTGCTCAAATTTGTAGGGTTTATAGACGTTACAAAACTCTATCAGAATGTTGTCAAACATTTCAAAAATCCACTTCCGCTTTTGGGTTATCTCCCTTTAAATGAAAATTTAGTAGGCTTCATTTCCAGACAAAGGCTCAGAGACTACAAAAGCTGGAGTAGAAAATCTACCGAATTTAAATAATAGAAGCACTGAAGTTGTGCACATCGGTTTTTGTTTTTCAATTTCTGTATTCAAAATGGCGCTAGAGAGGGGTCAAAAATAAGAACGCCTAAGAGAGCGAAAATTTACACATATTTTCTTTTTTATCTTCTAAACTAAAAATATTTTGATAAAACATGTAGAATAAAAGTTGTGCACAATTTTAAGGCCTTTCATCTGACACCACTAAAAAAGGTCTGGCCCCTAAAATTAGGGATCTGGGGCCCTTTAAAGTTTTTGCTTTATAACTCAAAAACGGTAAATATTTCAAAATAGCTGCCGTAATTAAAGTTGTTATTTAACATCTTATTGAAAAAAAGATAACCTTTTCTTCTTATCATATAAAAACAAACAATAAAGTTAAAAAATAAAACAAAACTTTAAACAGAGACTATTCAAAGCCATTAAGTACACGCCTTTCACATTCACCTTGTGTGTTTACAATTATGTAACCCCTCACTCGATAGCGCGTGGCAAAGGAGGTCACCGAGGATCAATCGGCGTGTGAACCAGCGACCTAAGGTCATACACAAAACAAACCATAGAATGGCCATTCCAAATACATTTTGTAATCTAAGTGATGAGTGGATAAATATGTCGAATCTTTTAAATTATTTTATAATATCTTTGATTAAGTCGCTAGAACATTTCAACTTATATTTTATTCGCTGAATTACAAGAAAGTTGCATATTTATTTTTATAAACATTGTATTTCTCGATGTTGAGATAATTGCGCTTTGTGGAAAATTACTTTAAAATCATTTCGAATCTTCCATATGATTTCGTCTTAGTCTGTTTATCACTCGCTCGTTTTAATCAGCTAGTCTTAACTGCCTTTCACTTATTCACTTCAAATTCAATGCATTTTGAATGCCGAAAAGACCACTTTGTTTGCGTATCAAAGAGACAGTTTATTTATCTCTCTAATGTTATTATTTAATTAGTTGCTATTTCTTTCATGAACATTAAACAGCATGTATATAACTATCACGATAATTGTACGTAGAGGTCACATTTTTAATTGTCAGGAAAATCGAAAATAAAATTAAGTACTTTTGAGTTTGTATTATTTTCTTCCTAACTTACAATATTATTGCATACAAAATACTAGGTCGGACGCAAGTAACCTAAATATTTCACTTGTATTTGAAAATTCTATCGAGAGTCGAATGAATTTTACCCGTTAAAAAGTGTACAAAAAAACCTTTCTATGCAGTTTTCTTTGGAAATCAATTGGATTAGATAGTCTACTCCGACATGTGTTGACAAAACTCACGCAATGAGAAACCATACATTTCAAACATGTAACCTCTTGGTCAGTGCATGTTGAAGATTAGTGTCTGGAAAACGAAGTATGGTTTATAAATGATTTGACAGGTTAAGATTTGTTCTCATTCCAAATTAAATACAGACACAAATGCGTTATTTTCTTTGTTATTTTATACCGTCAGTTATATTAGATAGATTGTTTTAAAAACGTGTTGTTTAGGAAGATTAATCTTATGCATTTGTTTTATTTCATCTAATAAACTGAATTTACCCATGACACGAATTACTGGTACATGCATGTAAGTACGCGTAAATGCGGTTTTATTTGTTTATCTGGAAGAGCGCCCAAAATAAATACACTTCGAACTCTGGAATTTCCCTATTTTACTGTTTAAATCATGGGTCCGCTCAGCTGACGAGTTGTTTTAATAACGGTAATAAATTATATTCAAGTCCTGGCCAGCGATCGTTACGGTTGGTGACATTGCAATTAAACAGGTAGATACTAAGGTACTAAGATACTAATGGGTATATATATTTTCACCTAATATGTTTTCATTGAGTGTTTTCATAAGAAGTAAATTGCTGGAGGTTATCATGTTCTCCCTGATCACATCGATAGCGCGTAGAAACAGCGGTACATGAACACGCGCTTTTGTGTACAAAGCAAACGTGTAAACCAAAAGAATGGAAAAAAACGATGAAATAAAAACATTTCTCTATTAACTGAAATTGTTGTCTTTGGACAGATAAAAATAAATGAACTTTAGACAGATAAAAATAAATGAATATCCGCCTGAGAACATGTGAAAATTATACCCATATACAATGTAACGAAGGATGTTGGGTTTAATCCGAGTACACAATTATAGCAATGATGTGTACATGTACATGCAGAATACCGCTTTTTTAGCCTTCGTCCATGTGTTCCTCCTTAACGGAAAAAATTATCAGTAAATTATATTATACCGAACGAGGTTGAAAAATGCCGAACTTTATTTTTTAAATTAACAGCAATTATCAGACTTTTCTCATATCACTGTAACAAGAATAGATATGGGTTACCCAATATCCAAGATATTCGACTTTTAATTTATTCGAATTTTCATTGTGCTCAGATGATTTCTAATAAAAACAAATATTTATTGACAAAACGTCAGAGATACTCAAGCTGTAGAAAGTAAACTATAAAAGTGCCATATCCTAAAACTACATAATATTTAGGCTACTGAGTTTCAACATCTTTTGTTGAATAAAATATGCATGTACTAGGAAACAAACTGCATGTACATATATAACGTTTTAAATTAACAGCAATTATCAGACTTTTCTCATATCACTGTAACAAGAATAGATATGGGTTACCCAATATCCAAGATATTCGACTTTTAATTTATTCGAATTTTCATTGTGCTCAGATGATTTCTAATAAAAACAAATATTTATTGACAAAACGTCAGAGATACTCAAGCTGTAGAAAGTAAACTATAAAAGTGCCATATCCTAAAACTACATAATATTTAGGCTACTGAGTTTCAACATCTTTTGTTGAATAAAATATGCATGTACTAGGAAACAAACTGCATGTACATATATAACGTTACATGCATGTAGTGACTTTATCACAAAAACATAGTTTTAATTTCACATAGAACATAGACTGAATATAATTAATCATTTTAAAAATGTATTTAACACCTCACTCGTTTTCAGGAATATTTAATCCAAATAGCATGTTACAGGCCTGTAGCAACGTTTTCAAAGTGAGAGATGGGGGGGGGGGGCTCCGAAAAAATCCCGCGTACTATGGGCCTGTGCTACATGTGTATCATCTAACTTTCCAATGATAGAATCTTCTGTAAAAAAAAAATTCAAAACAAGTCCAAGCCGTTATGGATTATAAAAGATAGCCCAATTTTTTTAAATAGCAAACTATAGATCTATCAAGGATAGATATTAATTTTTTTTTAAATTTTGTGCTATTAAAGTACTATCACTCAAAGTATAGGCAGATGTTAAAGATGGTTCAACCTGTCACCTTTTAGAGTAATCAACGAACTCCTCCAGAGATGCATTGACGGCCTTTGTTAAACGCAAAGGAAAGTGCGGTTGCGACTGTGGAGCATCACTGAATATTCCTTCGTCATAGAATAGAATCCGACATTTATCACTTAAAATAGATTTTGAACATACAGACGTTTTGAAGATAAACTTCATTTTTGTTTCTAGAAATGTTTTTATTCACAAAATGTATATTTTCGTGTCTTTAAACTGAGTAGATCGATGACCTAGCATCGTTTTAGATAACTCAGCCCCTCTTGCCCAGTCTAGGGCTTGAGTAAGAAACCTGCACTTGTTATGAAACTGGTGTATAGTTCTAATCTTCTTCGTGTCCGTAGCAAATACTGATACCCAGTCTGCATGATCTAAGCGTCACTAGGGAACGGTGCGCACACCTGTGCTTGCAAGACCAAATAGCATAGGTCTACACTTTCCAACTAGCTCGGAAAATCACGTTGCTTTGCCGAGAAGTTACGATTGCAGGTGTTTATCCATAATAACCATTCTGTTATTTAAAAAAAGAGAAAAAACACACACACCGTTAATGATTAACATTCTAACTCAAAAGAAAATATACGGCAATTAACGAACAATAATCACGACAGTAATATATAATTGGTGAAAAGATTTATCATTATCAATCGAAGTTTGACCTATATATTTTCGTAAAAAAGACTGAGGAGGCAGCGAGCGTAGGAATATGAAAACTTTTTATCTGCTTTTCTGGGGAAAAAGTGATTTTCTTAAATCTTTTTACGTTAATTTTGTTTTCTTTAACGTTTTATATTTACATTTTATGTGTTTTTCTACTAAGCCAACTGTGAAATTGATTTGAAAGTCATTTTTGTGTAAACTCACGCGTAGAAATATACACGGTGAAACTCGCGCTAAAGTGACGTCACAATGAGGCTACAGAGACGTAAATAAAAATGTAACGATAAAGGGCAGCAAGAAATTCAAATATTGAGCATAATATTGGTTCTTTTAAACTTGTAAAATGTACATATAAGGAATATTTTTAAGTTTAGTGAGAATTATTGGTGTGTAAATCACACAGACTTGCACGTAGGCATATTTATTATACACAAGATTTAATAAATCAAATTTTTATGTGGCATTGGGCCCCTAACCCGACCCAAAACTGGTCGGGACCCCTTTTCAAGATTCCTGTATCCGCCACTGAAAAAAGAATGTGTTGTTTTCTTGGATGTCGATATCTGAATTAATTAAACACCCTGTCTAATATATCATGGGCGCCCATAATAGGACGATTTTTTGTTTTTAAAATAAAGTGTTTCTTACAGATGTTAAAAAAAACTTTATAAACGGCTAAATAATTATTTAATTCATCTACAACAAATGTTAGTTTAGTTCTTTGCTTACATAATCTAACTTTTATAAATTAACACGAAAGTCGTGCGATCGTATACAAATACTCAGAAACAATCTTTCATATTTAATGAACGTATAGGTGAATAAATTTCCCCTCATCACTTTACATATACCCCCATCCCCGAAATAAATGGAATGTTTTCCTTCGCAGTCGGTTGGTTTTACCAGGTACAGGTAAGTACAAGTGAGGATGGAGCTTTACAGAAGCAGGTGATGAATTCCAAGAAAAAGGCACTGCCTATTTTATATACATGTACATTCCTAGGGACCTGGTTTTCTGAACCGATGTCACTGTTATTCAAAGACCTAGGTAGAAATTCTCTCTCTCTCTCTCTCTCTTTTGAAATGCAGGCCCGTCGATCGTAAAAAAAAAGACAAAATAATTTCAATGTTTAATAAGTATCTCATCTCCCAAACTAAAGACCAAGTAAGCTTTTCTGTTCATAATTCTTCATCTTTGTTTGCTTTCTTGGTGTATATAAGCGTTATCGTCGTTGTCGTTCTAAAGCTACTTGTAAATTTTTCTCATTTTTATCTTATCAAGAACCACTGGACCATAACAACGAAAATTAACGCAGAATATTTTTGGTAAAGTTTTGTTCAAATGAAGGGTCACATCCTCTTTTAATGGATACATGTAGTAAAAATTAGATGGGGTCCAGGCGCGGATCAAGGAATTTTTTCCCACGTGGAAGGGGGGGGGGGATCCCAATAAAAAAAAATATTTCAACCCAGAAATTTCTTGACGAGCCAAAAAAAAAAAACTCTTTTCCCAAACGTGAAAAACCTATTTCGTGTGTGTGTTTTTGTGTGTGTATGGGAGTGGGGGGTGGGGGGGTCGTTGACTTTTAAAGCTTCATACCTAAGACTTTTCATACCATTTTAACACAGATCCGCGTTTTCGAGGAAGGGTCCGCGTTTTCTAGGGGCGGGGGGGGGGGCATGGTCACTTTTACTTGGTTTAGTATATACAGTTTACTGCCCCCAACCCCCTCTAGATCCGCGCATGGGGTCATTTGAAAATAGTATTCTCAAGAACCCCTGGACTAGAATGAGAAAATTTCCAACATAGCATACATTCTTTTTTTTCTTCAAATATTGATTCCAAGGAGAAGGGTTGCGCCGGAAAGAGTGTTCATAATTTAACATAGCAATTTACATATCTCCCCAAACGAAGTGTGTGGATTTGGGGTGGGGGTGTTTTGAGTTTTTTGGAATCACACTGTCCGTCTGCCTAGCTGTCCGTCTGTACGTGATAGTTTGCCCAGGATATAACTTTGTTATGAAGAAACTGGAAGGTCATTCTTGGTACAAAGATTACTAATGATCCGAGGGTGTGTCATGGTTTTGATCCAACATCATTCCGGCAAGTTCAAGGTCACTGGAAAAAAAATAGCAAAATTTTGTCCGATTCATTTATTTGTAGTAGAGAGTCACTGGAAGCTCATACTTGATACAGGAATTGCTTATGACAAAAGGGTTTGCCACGACCTTCATCCAAGGTCATTCCTGTAAGTTCAAGGTCACTGACAGAAAAGTGTAAGATTACTGTATGTGCTATAAGTTTGGAAGCTCATACTTGGAACAAAGATTGCTTATGATCCACGGGTTTGAGATAACATAGTACTAGATTGGCAGAAGAAGTGGCAAAATTTGTGCCTGGATTATAAATTTATAAGGGGTGGGAGGAACACAGGAAACTTTTTCTCAGATTGCTTGAGATGGGTTTGTCCTGACCTTGAACAAAGGTTTTTCCGGCAAGTTCAAGGTCACCAGCAGATAAATATTAATTTTTTTTTCTATATTATAACTTTGTAATATAAAATCATTGGAAGCTTTTACTTGCTACAGAGATTGCTTATGGTCCAAGGATGTGCTTTGACCTTGATCCAAGGTCTTTCTTGCAAGTTCAAGGTCACGGACAGAAAAGTGCAATATTCTTATTCAGGAATATCTTTGTCATTGAGTATCACTGGAAGCTCATAATTTGTTCAAACGTTGTTTTTGACCTTGACATAGGTCATTTAAGCAAGTTCAAGGTCACTGATATAATAAGTATAAAATTTAAAAGGTCTAGTCGCCCACGTGGCGCAGTGGTAAGAGTGTTTGCTCTAGAGTCGTGGATTAAGGAGTTGATCGTTACGTCGCAGGTTCGAATCCCACTGTGGGACGCAGAGACCTATCCTTCGGATGAGACTGTATAAACTGAGGTCCCGTCTGGCAGTAGGTGCTGGCACGAAAAAGATCCCTCACTGCTCAATGGCTATGAGTGCCGAGTATAGGTCAAAATTTGCAGATCTCCATCGGCAAATGGTGGCCTCTGCATTTGATTGAAAAATTCTCGAAAGGGACGTTAAACAACATACAAACAAAAAAGTCTATAATTTTGTAATAGAAAAAATTGCATGCATTCCCATTTCACTGAAATGATGATAAATATATCATCCAGAGTGTGTAATGGCCTTGACTTAAATTCGAGGTCACTTAGAATATGATGTTTTGGATGAATAGTCTGAAATACGTGACTGTGATTTTTTTTTATGTTGGTGACATACAGATGGTGTATGCTCTTAACCAGCTGCAGAATGTGTCATGGCTTGACGCAAGGTTATTTGGACAAGTTTAAGTTCACTGACAGGGGAATTTTACATTCCTTTACTGTCTTTCTACTGTTGAAACATTGGAAGTTGATGCCCCTTACAGGATTGTTTATAACCTTAAAATGTTTCATGACCTTCACTTAAGGTCGCTATGTCCTGTCCGGAGCTCCGACGGAAGACCTATTCGTTGCATTGCAACGAGCTCGGCTCTAGTTATTTAATGATCATTGTGATTGTATAGATTTTCAATTATAAACCCTGGATTTTCATCAGAATAGACCAACACACTTTGATCATACAACAGTTCTGAGATTTACACTTTTGCCAAAATATTCAAGAAGAGCTAAGAGCGAGAAAAAAATGCGAAGATATATTAGAATTTCAAAAAGTGTGTTTTTTCCAACAAACAGGTATTTAATGCTGAGAGAGTATTCATAGTCCGGTTTCATATAGTAAGACTTCCCTCATAGTGAGACCCCACCCCCACCCACCCCCCTCGGAAGACTGGCTATATAGTGAGAGAGTCTGTGGCTATATAACAAGTCTTCCCTCCCCCTAACAAAGCAAAATGAGCCCCCCCCCCCCTCCTACGTGGTTGGTATTATTATTATACATATCGTAGATATATTATTTTTATCAGGAACTGTTTTATATAGTAGTAAATATTGATGTTGATCTCGGGCGCATTTGATTTGGATCTGGGCACACTTGAAAAGTGAAAATTTCGTTGATCCATCACATATGATATTTTAGCATGCTATTGATATAGGGTTCATGTAATACAGACATCGAAAATATTTTATAATATATTCAATAATATATATTGTGTTTCGATCTGCTAAAAGTTCTTTTGAATATGGCATGATGAGTCATGGGGTACAAAATGTTACTTTAAGACAAGTCTAAAGATTTGTCAATTCCAGGTCATCTCTCCATAATTTTAAAGCATTATAATTTTGTGAGAATTTTAACAAAACACATCGTCGCAAACCACACTATGCACCGCCAAAAAGTACAGTAACTACACGTATCCTCTCACATTCTGGAGAAAAAGAGAGAGAGAGAGAGCTGCAAAATCCTGCTAGCTACTTGGGACGATGAACTCATCAAAATGAGGAAACATTTGTAAAAAAGAAATGGATAGAAGACACGGAGACCATATAAAAAATTCCAAAAAACAACAACGACAAAAATGTAAATGCACTGCTTCATTGTTGTTGTTGTATAGTAGAAATCTCCTATAGAGAGACACCCCCTGGAATTCTGCCTTTATTATGAGATTTCTCTGTGGAAGACTGGATATTTCTTGAGAAAAGACCAAAAAGAACATTTCAAGAACTTAACTGAAGGGGAAAACATCGCTATGAAGGGGGATAGCCTAAGACTTTCCCCCTGGAAGACTGGCTATGAAGTAAAACTTTCTCGGGGGAAGTCTTACTCACAGGCGCTTGACGTTTTTTAACCTTTCTTTCCATAAATAAAACCCCCCATACTATAATAATAACAAGGTTCGTCACGGTCGCCATCTTGAATTTTTCAGTTCAGCTACTTAGCCTCGATTTTTAGTCTACAATGTGTTTAAAATTAACGGATACAACCGTTTCCCTCAAGTACTTACTTTAACTAGGCCTCCACTTTCGGGCAATTCAACTCAAATCACATTAAATCCTCTCTAATTCTTAAAATGTCAATTCAAACTCAGTCTACTGCTACCGATTCCGTAAAACTTAGAAAAGGGAGGCCGGAAGTTGATGTTAGAACGTCACTATCCGGGAAAACCCTTTTCTGGTCGGTGGGTATCTTGAGAGTTATATTGATATTAAGACGTGTTTAAAAATGGAGCTTGAGCAGTTCTAGACTACTGGTACGTATTTCATAAATAACTTAGTAATATATATTGATACATTTAAGAAACACTGAAATATTTAGGCTGAATATTATACACTGTACTTTACATACAAAGGCGTAGTTACACACCTGAAAGTATTTTAGGGGGGCTTAAATCCAAATAAAAATTCAATTATATTGTCAAAACATAAAAGCGTTTACAATTTAATTCTGAAACTTGGGGGGGGGGGGGGGTCTGGCAGATTTTGAAACTAAATTTAATTGTCCTTCACTGACATGGAAATAAAGCTGGGAAAAATTGCCAGCCCAGTCCCCCCCCCTCCGGAATCAATTGGTCCTCCGTTAAAAATGAATGAATGGCAATATAATCTGTGAGGCCACCCGTAAGTCTTAGGCGAAGCCTTGATTGAGCGGGGGGGGGGGGGGGGAGCTCCTGGCTTGTACAAATATTTCAGTCACATTCTTGCAGGGAATAGCATGGTATTTGGCTTTTCTTATGATAGACAAGACAGTAATATTGTTTTTAACACGAAGTTTAACTTTCTCGGAAACTTATTGTAATGTACTTGAGGCATGCAGAATCTTTTACCGCTACATTTGCATCGTCTGCTCTCTGTTATAATATGTATTGATAATGTTCAGCAACAAGTATTTTAAATGTTGGTAGCAAAAATAATTTTAAAATCATATACTACAGTGGCGGATCCAGGAATCTTGAAAAGGGGTGGGGGCGACCAGTTTTGGGTCAGGGTAGGTGCTCACAGCCACACCCAAAAATGCTTTATTAAATCTTATGTATATTTTAGACACAAAGGGAGGGGCGGGTCCCCTGCCCCCCTCTAAATCCGCTAGTATACTATTTGATCAAGCCATTTGACGATAATTAAACTTAATTTCTCAAAGGTCTTATAGAATTATTAATGTGTTATAGAACACTTATTATTATAGATTAATGATTTATTTGGATTTGGTAATGATTCAATAAAGATTTCAAATAGACGTAATAATATAAAATTTGATTCGAAATAATGACAATTGATAATTTGAAACAAAAATATTTGCCGGATGATGTTAATATTTTTTTCTCTCTCAACAATCTCTCTCTCTCTCTCTCTCTCTCTCTCAGACCTGGATTTTTTTTTTTAAAACGATGTGTAGTAACGCACTTGCGTACTTGCAAAGACAGCTTCGCGCCTGTAGAAAGAGGGGACATGGAGGTTCAGTGATCTGGGCCAGCTCACCACTGTGATGAAAAATAAAACATACACATATCTATCCTTCTTTTATATATATATATAATTTTCATCGCTTCCAAACACTGAAAATAGTACCATTATAGGGAAGAAATATTTATGCCAGAGTGCAAGGGGTCTGGTTTACACGAGAAATTAGTAACCAGAATTCCAGGACCAAGCATAATTTTTATTTCCTCATGATTTTTTCTTCAACAAAATAAAAGAAAAAAATATTTCACATATTATTTCTGATGATTATGGAAAGCATCGGCCTGCTCAGCATTCAACATGTCGAAAAAGTTTGTTACTGTCTTTGCATGATTTTTCCCGCGAAACGTCATATTTCTTTTAACCAATGAAATTTAAGTAGAGGGAATTCTCATTTACATAACAACATCAACTTCCGGCGTCCCTTTTCTAAGTTTTACGGAATCGGTAGCAGTAGACTGAGTTTGAATTGACATTTTAAGAATTAGAGAGGATTTAATGTGATTTGAGTTGAATTGCCCGAAAGTGGAGGCCTAGTTAAAGTAAGTACTTGAGGGAAACGGTTGTATCCGTTAATTTTAAACACATTGTAGACTAAAAATCGAGGCGAAGTAGCTGAACTGAAAAATTCAAGATGGCGACCGTGACGAACCTTGTTATTATTATAGTATTGGGGATTTTTTATTTATGGAAAGAAAGGTTAAAAACGTCAAGCGCTTGTGGTCTTACTATATAGCCAGTCATTCGAGGGGAGGTGGGGGGGGGGGGGGTCTCACTATATAGCAAGACTTCCTGTTGTGAAGACTCACTTTATTGCCAGTCTTCCGGAGAAAGTCTCACTATAGGGGAAGTCTCACTATACAACACCGGTTATAAAAGTACTTTTTATTGGCTGTCTCACCATTGCCTTGCCACCTATGCTTTGTCCAATAGTTCTGTCTGTTGACCAATTAACCCCATTAACATGGCACCACTCTAATCACGGTATGCCCATGGTTGTAATATTTATGAACTCAGATCCAATCTCATCACTACAGGAGCTCGAGCTCTAAGCTCATTTACTTATCTACTTACTTCAAAGTTTCCAATCTTATTGATCTCAGTTAAGAAACTTAATAGTAACTTTGCCTTTACGTTCAAATTTTATTATTAAGTATAGATTGATAAATTAAAATGAACTTTCTCTACCAATCCAGTGTAATCTACCGTAACGTATAAGTGATGGTTATTTTAGAATTTATTTGATTGCAGGCGTTTTATTGATCATTTTACAAGAATTTTGTCTGAAAGATGTCATGGAGTGTAAAAAATGTTTTACCTAAATTCAATGTCAAGTATCTAATCAAACTCCTCTCATCCTTATTCATTCTCTGTAATTGCTGAATAAGGAGACGCAAATCTCAAAATTTTGGAAGAGGGATTGATGTTAATAATAATCATAGAATTGGTCTGTCAAAGTGGCGAATTCAATAAAAGGAGGAGGGGAAATGCATTTAATTTATATGTATAATTAATTTTAATATAAATTGGACATTGGACATGAATTTCTCATTTTTGGTAAAGGGCTTACTCAGTATTAAACAAACGTTGTTTGGTCTGCGAAAGGAAAGACGAAGATTTTAAAAAATTTACAGATTGTAAGAAATTGAAGCAAGGTTTTGGCCACATTCATCAGGCCTCAGGGGTGAAGACCATAAAATTCAAAATTTCAATGTTCTTAAACCAGTCGACTCTATGTATCAGAAATGGAAAAAACTATGGTGGATTACCGAGATCCATAATGTTCCATAAATTTCAATTCTATTATAAATTTCTTTCCAGAATTCGAACGTATGTTCTTTCAAGAAAACAGAAATTTTAACTTAAATTCTGTTTGAATTTTTTGTTCACGAAAAAAAGATAATGACACGACGAAAGGAAACAGTTGGGTGAATTAAAAAAAGGACTAGACACATATTTATCAACCTGCACTAAAAATACAGGCAATGGGAATAAATTCTAGCTACGTCTCAGCATATGTCTTTGAAGTTGTCTCAATACCTGCCAAATATCTCATGGATTTCTCAGGACACAGAAAGTTTTGCCCAAGAATGATGCTTAAAATGTCAGGAGTGCAACATCTTTTTGTGATTTTTGAAAATTCAATATTTTTTGAAGATCTGTATAATAAATAGTAATGGTTAATGTTGGGAATAAAGGCTTTCCTGATAATCTTCAAAGTATTGAGCTTTAAATGTAGACTTTAGCAACTTTTGTTTGTGGTCATGACTGATGTTGAAAAAAAATGTTATACTATGTCAGGAGTGCAACAGAAAAAAATGTAGTGTTGCCAAAAACACTGATTTTAAAAATCTGTATGACAATAAAGCAGAACTGCCAACATCATAAAATGAAAAATGGAAACAAGGAGATCCAGAGGCCTCTTAGACCCGCGGCCGCTAGATATTTGATTTTGATTACTTTGAAATGATTTAGATCTCAAGTTAGCATTATGATAGAAAGGGACAATAACAAGTCAAGGAAGCGTCGTAAGGACCATGGCTTTTGTATTGTAATGGTGAAAACTGATTGTTAGAAAGCTATGAAAATAACAGTGTTTCAAACATTTGACGGAGAGAAACAGGTATCTTAAGGATAAATAAATAAATCGTAAGGCGTATTTTAGACCCCCACACCGTAAGCCTTACGCCAAAATCGTAAGGGTTGGCAGCTCTGATAAAGTCAAAAAAGAATTTTAAAAGCGTAAAACAATAACTGATATACTATTTAAAACTTAAAAATATTACATAAATCACAAGCAACATTAACGGAATTAGAGTCAAGTATCTGTGCATGCCAAAATTATGCCAAGAGTGCAACATTTGATGTTTTGCTCCCCAACATGGAAAAAACTTTCATCGGTATATGATTCGGTGATATCTAAAGACACAAAGAACATTTTACCAAATAGATCTATCAATTATAGGGTCTGTGTGTGTTTCATATCTATATTTCTATGGTAAGGAGTGCAACACATTTTTTAAAGATCCAAGTTATATGATGAAAAGACTTCTATTCATACCGATAAATTTTCTTTAATCAAAAATGATCTGATGAATAATTTAGTACTAAATATTGAGAGTTTTGTTATTAAAATCTTTCTCTTTTTTCAGTTTTATCAATCCATATGTGTTTTATCTTTGAATTTTTTTATGAAAGTAAAGAAAAAACAATGAAAAATTGTTATAAAATTCAAGTTATTCCACCTCAAATTCAATGAAACACAGAACACGTTCTGATGTAATTTATGCCTCGCAATTCTACTTTAAAGACTTGCATTCTCTTGGTCAGGAGTGCGACAAAAATGTTAGAATTATTGCTGATGAAATATGCATAAATATAAAGAAAAAATCGATTCATGTAGTAGAATGTTTCTGGTTGTCCACAATTGCTTACAATGTTTGTCCCATGAAGGAAAATACACAATAGAATATACTTCTGAATATAATTTTAGCAGGTTTTTTTTTTAATATATAGGGAGTAACTCAAATACAATGCCAAGTTTAAACACTTTTATGTGTTTAAACCATGAAGTTATGGACAGTAAATACTGCACAATTTCGTTATCAGTTGATGTTGCCAACACTTTATGATTTTTTTTTTATTATTATTTATTTTTTTTCTATTTCATTTTTTTTTTTTTTTGTGTTCTATGGTTTAAATGTTAAATTTTACTGCAGTCAGAAGTACAACAAAACTGTTTTATAATTATCAATGAACTTCATCTATCTATACTAAAAATGAATTGCAGAAAATGTTTGAAACTATTTGTAGTTCAAATCATTATGTCTATCAATTAATTGCAGATATTGTTTGGACATTTTACAGTCAATTCACAGAATAATTTTCATCACTAAACATATATTTTTTATATATATTACACAAGCAAACATATTTTGTAGTCTAGACAATATGAAAAACTTGCTGTAAATGATAAAAAAAAATATCAAAACGATGAACTGATTTTACAAACTTTGAATGAGTTATTGTGTGTCATAATATTTAGATAATGTTTAATAAAATACATTGCATAAACATGTATCAGATGTCAGGAGTGCATCAAAATAAGGTTAAATAGGATCACTGCAAATTCTAGTATTTTTTGTAAGAAAACTTGTATATCAAAATTCTTTTTTGGCTTAGATTTAAAGAACTGACTTAAATGGACTAAACAATACTTTTGGGGAATTATTGCATCATATTTCTTTTATATTAAAACTTTTCAAACTAGAATTGAAAAAGATTAATGCTAAATATCAATTAAAAAGCCAATTTCTTTCACATACACAAGAGAAGATACTCAGTCAAGGTTAAGATCTAATCATTCTTATCCCTGACACCATTTTGAAGCATAAAAAACATTAAAAAAAAAAATCATTTTACATTTGATTTGTATTTTTGAAAGTCTTTCAGGATGTAGTAATATTTTCTTTTTTCAATTAAGCTTCACTAATAAAAATTCTGAAACTTTTTTATGCAGTTGTCTATTTTTTTTGCCATTTCAGGAATTTTGACTAGAATCCATGCTCAGTATGATGATATAAGTGAAAAATGTTATGGTTAGTTAAAATTTTTTCTCAAAAAAATTTAATTGTGGTCATTGTTTTTTAAATAACCCAGATAGGTTTTGCTTATATGAGCAATGAACAGAACATTAATTTTAAAATATGTTCAATGAATTTCAATTCTATTATAAATTTCTTTCAAGAATTCGAACGTATGTTCTTTCAAGAAAACAAAAGTTTTAACTTTAAATTCTATTTGGAATTTTTGTACTGCCAAACATGATAGATAGACTACCCATTGTGGGCCCCACCCTACCCCATGGGACTGATTTAAACAAATCTGAATCTACACTACCTAAGGATGTTTCCCTATAAATAATAACAAACCTGCTGTTTTTAAAGTTTTTTCCTGTATATTCATATGTACAAAAAAAAAAAAAATGATCGCCCATTGTGGGCCCTACCCTACATCCCATGGGATTAATTTGAACAAAGTTGAATCTACACTACCTAAGGATGTTTCCCTATAAACAATAATAAACCTGCTATTTTTAAAGTTTTTTCCTGTACATGTATATTCATATGAAAAAAATTTGATCGCCCATTGTGGGCCCCATCCTACATCCCATGGGATTAATTTGAACAAAGTTGAATCTACAATACATAAGGATGTTTCCCTATAAATGATCACAAACCTGCTGTTTTTAAAAGTTTTTTCCCGTTATCATATGTAAAAAAAAAAAATATTATCGCCCATTGTAGACCCATCACCATCCTCGCAAGCCAGGGGTCCTGAGTCAACACGTAACGGCAGCGTGTTGACTCAGGACCCCTGGCTTGCGAGGATGACCCATCACATAAATCTACACTACCTGAGGATGTTTCCATATAATTATCACAAATCAGGTTTTTGTTGTTCTTGAGAAGATTTTTAAATATTTTCGATCTACTCCTAAGTAAAACTTTGATTGCCCACTATGGCCCAACCCTTCCCCTGGGATCATAATTTGAACAAACTTGAATCTACACACCCTGAGCATGCTTCCCCATAGAATTGTCTAATCATGGCTTTTTCTGTTCTCTAGAAGAAGTATTTTATATGATTATTTTTCCCTAAATATCCCTATGCAATCATTGCATTACCCATTGTGGCCTATACCACCGGGGATCATGATTTCATAAATTCAAATCTACACTATATAATAAAACTTAAACATCTTTCATAACTTCTGGCCAATTTGTTCTTGAAAAGATTTTTGAAAGATGTCATTATATTTTTACTAATTTTTAATTATCTGCCCTTGAAAGAGGGTTTGGCCCTTCATTTCAACAAACTTGAATCCCCTTTAGCCAGTTGTCAGATGAGCCAAGTTAAAAGACAGCGATAATGATAAACGGACAAACTTCAGAAAAGATAACTTGAGTCATTAGTTCAGGTATGGGAATGAAAAAAATTGAGCCTAACTTGTAAAATATTTTTCGTGGCATTATTCTTTGCAATAATTCATACATTAACTAAACACAAACCAAAGATTTTTTAACAAAAATTTAATCAAATGTTTATTTATCTTTTGGTTCAAGTGATTTTCAAACATTTATATCATATAAACAAGTGTTTATAATCATTTATAATTAGTTCAACCATGTTTTCATTTAACCTGCTAAAACATCCAAGGCAGTCAAATAAAATATTTGGATGTAAAGATGAAACAAAATAAAGAAAATATGTAGTTTTGTAAACCTCAATTACATTAAGAATATAACCTTAATTACATTAAGGATATCACATTCTCAATTTTAAACTATATCAGATCAAAAACTGTAAATTAAAGGGTATAAAGTTTTCTTTGTTTGAACACATCTATTTTTCATTTAAAATTTACTTAAAGATATGCCTTTTTAAACAAATGAAATAATTAAAAAGAAAAAAGGAATCCGTAAAAAAAACTATGAGATACTTAATTTTTAATTTTAACAGCTGTACAACAAATAAAAAATATTATGCTTTGCATATTCATATGTAAGACAAAAACACAAAACAGGTTGAAGAAACAATCTGTTTTTTAAGCTTTGTAGTGATAAATGTAATTACTTGACAGTTAATTGCATTGATTATTTAACAAAATAAAGACAAAAACAAATGAATGAATAATAACTAGAAAACTAGAAAAAAAAAATATTCAAACATTTGAATTAAGCTTCATTGGTTTTAAAATTGTTACATCTTTTAAAGTATGTTTAAAAGCAAATGTGCTTAAATAAATGCTACATAAACATAAAACACCAGCAGTGCTACATCTATAGACAATGAAGGCACATAATTTAGGATACACTGTCCAAAAATAAGAACAAGTATCGCCTTTTATATGTCTGATTAAAAATGATTCATGGAATCCTCTAATCGTTTTATTAAACAACAAAAATCAAGAAAAATACAACAAAATTGGTGCTATATCATAGCAGAACCATACAGATTCGACTATCTTCAACCATATTTAAAAAACATGAAACAAAAAAAAAAACAACTAAATCTAAGAATACGTTATGTCTAAATCCACTTATAAATCAGAATAAGCGACAGACTAGACATTACTAAATCTACCAACACGAACCTACATTTGTAAATAGTAACTAAAGTAGACGTAAAGTCTAACACTGGGTCATTATTGACAACTTCTTTGTTTGGATTTTCTTTGCATGATTCTGATGCGTTTCAAGAAAATAATCCTTTGGAGGAATATCGCCGAAGATAAAATGTGCTTAAAATATATATTTATATATTCACATGCAACTCCAGAAAATCATGCCAGGAAAAGGACAGATTTTTGTGTTTTCTTTGAGTTTTTTCCCTTTTCTCTTCAAAATTTTTTTTTCCAAAAATAAAATTTAAAGTCAACTGGACATTTTCACTTTGTCAATGAATGGTGTTGAGGCATTTTCCTCCTCTGCTTTTTGAACGGAGTCAATTATCTCCATAAATGTACCGCTTTTTGAATGTGATAACGAGGCGTGGTATCTCTCTCTATCTTCTGGCTGACTGGGCCCCCAACTTTCTAGAGGGGTTGTCAACTTGTTCCACCTCTGCAAAAGAGAATACGGTGGTTGCTTCATTAAGTTAGGTCTCCAACACTTTAATATTTTCTGAGACACATCAACAATTACACAATTTTCGTCCCCAACATAAGCTTGTTGTACGAGAAGCATTTAATGAATTAATTAGTACATGTAGTTACTTCTTTTCAACACTTGAAATTTGCTGAAGCACATCAATAATAAAATGATTTTTTTTCAAAAGCTAAATGTAAGAGAGACCTCTGATGATTTTATTGGTAGTTACTCCCTTCCATATAAAATTTTAATGAAATATGTGAATAACCAGTGCAAAATTTCAGCATGTGCTTTTTTTTTCGATATTAACTCTATTTCATGGAATAGTAATTGAAACAACGATTTTCACCTCACAAAGTGTTCCTTCTGAACATATAAAAGACGTGATAGCAATAATTGGAATCGGAAGCATTGATGCCACACCAAGACACCATCCAAAAACTATGGCCCACTCGGGATATGCTCTCCCATCGTATGTAACAGGTCCTAGAGTGATGACGCTGAATAACCAAATGCCCTGTTCAATTATAATTTTTTTTTTAAAATAAGGGTAAGAGTCTTACGTGAATATCACAAAAAAGATCTAAAAATAGATGATATAAGAAATGTTCAATAAAAATCAATATAAACAAAATAAAATTACCAAGATTATAGTTGGTGTAATATATCGCCACATTATATGCCAAATGGCATGAGGTTTGTACCCAAGCATTAATTCAATGTCTTTGTAAAATCGCTCTGTGCCTGAAATATACCATTCATCATCAATTGAAAAGTAACGTGATAAATTGTAAACTATGAGGGTATGCATGCATTCACATGTATCTCAGTTCTGTATCAATACAACAACAGTCTAAGATTCTCAAAAATGTCAACTTTATGAGGCAATATAAATGTAAATATATTCCAACAGCTCGTACCAATATTATTAAAACTGAAGCAGAAAACATTCTCAGATCCGTCTTTATTCCATTTGGATAAGAAAAGCAATTCAGAAGACATCTAAATATTTACCATATATCCATGCAATAGCCAGACATTCTGTTAGGGAGATAAGCATTAACGAGAAGCTAGCACAGTACCAATCCATTATCTGCAGAACGTAAATTCCACCCTGAAAATAGAAATTTTGCGTAACATTTCAGAGAAATCTAGCTTCTGTCAACACACTTAAAAGGAAACGATATGAATTCGTTCGATTTCTTTTTTTATGTACATTTTTTTATCAATATTAAAGCTGAAGAAAAAAAGGTGAAAATTTAATAACTCTTAACAATCAGCTTTAAGATTATTTCATATTAACACATATATATCTCACCTGTGTAATGCAAGGAAGACCCAACAGAAATTCAAAGAGACAGGCTAAGAAACAAATCAGTGTTCTCTTCTTTCGCAATAAATGTGGGTATTCGTCCAAAAATGCTGATATGCAAGTTTCAACCATACCAAACTAAATAAAATAATTTTTGAAATACTATAACATCGGATCTTTTATAAATTAACCCTTTTTTCCTTTTAACACTATAGCATGTAAATATGAAGGCAACAAAATATATCAGATATCTATAATTGCTTCAGTCATATCTTTGGAAAACCAAATTTAAAAACACAGTGATTTCAAATTTAGATATTTACACATCATTGTATTCTATTTGCCATTTCTTTAATTTAGATAAGATAAAGCAATTACAAATACTGAAAAATATATAGTAGTTATAAAATCACCACTCATAACCTGAGTATGATACTAATAAACAAGCAGTCTGATTTGGATGCATTTCTGTTTTTATGGGGTAAAGGGAATTTAGTTTTGTGACCACATTAATTTACAAAATTTGTAAGTATTGAGAAGTTATTTGGGGTAGAAAGATGTCCATATTCTTGGGTAAATATAAAAGCATATTCATTTAATTTTACGAAGAAGTAACCTAAAAATTAAATTGTACACATTAAAAAAAAACTAAAACAAATCCATGGGGTGAAGATATGTCATTGAAATGTTAATTGATCATGCTTAGGAATATAAATTTACATTCCTCCCTAAGGATGAAATTAATTCACTTTATGCAACATCACCACATCATTATTTTAAAAAGGGGACTGTGATTAAATATTTCTCATATGAATATTTTCACCCCGTATATCGATATCCTAGTTCCTCAAATATTTCAATTTAACATCTATGTTTCGATCACAAAATGGACATATAAAAACCTATTTGACTTTCAGCCTGGCGATGCCTGTTCGAGGCCCCCTTTGCTTCTGTTGCCGACCATACCTGTCTCAATGAAGGAAATCAAAATCATGTAACACACAACACTATCTCAAACCGATTTTTCTTTGAAATTTTTGAGAAAAAAAATATCCAGTTAGTCCAAAAATCGACTAGATTTGGATCCAACTTTGAGTCCAGACAATCCAGATGAAGCAGAAATATATGCATTCGCTAAATCTGCATGATAAATATATTTTGTCTGATTTATAGAATGCATAAAGATATATCTGATTGAATTATTGAACATAAATTAGAACTTTGAAGTATGTGTGCTTTATTTTCCAATCTTTGAAACCGGAAGGTTTAAACATGTACGAATTCATGGAATTATATATTTGAAGCATCAAAATTGAACAATATCACGCTTTGTAATATATGAAGTAAAACTACATACAGTGTCCTTTTTTTTAAAAAAATCGTTTTATGTTTGGCTCACGATTAAGCAGTTTCTTCACTGCATAGATATATATTTTTTAAATTGTTCAAAGACACGTTTTTGGGAATGAAATCTATGCACTAACTATTTGATTAAGGGAGAATTTTTATTGCAAACTTCAGTATACTCACGATCAAATTCTAAGGAATTCTTTGTCAACTGTTTTGCAAATAATTAGATTTCAGTGTATATCTACTAAATGTACCTAATCTTAAAATGTTCATGACGTGTACATAACAAATTTGATATGGATCCTTTGTATTTTTAAACGGGGAAAAGAGCAGTGCTAGGTAACGACATCTACAGATTCTTAAATGGATACTACATGATTACGAAAGCTGAACAGGGGCCAGGCCCTTATTTCGGCAATTTGGTAATTGAGCAAAAAGGTTTCACAATAAAACGTTATTTTACTTTTGTTGATGTACATGACTTTAATATTATCTCGAGCTCTCTCTCTCTCTCTCTCTCTCTCTCTCTCTCTTGTACAATTACACACCTACTGGCAAAAAACTAAAGCAAAATTCATTTACAACTTTACTCAAAAGGTTCATTCATTCAATATTCAATCATTTATATACAAATACTCATGCGTTGATTGACGAGCATATAAAGAATTGGATAAAAAACACCCTGTCAAAACCAGAAAGCGTGATATAGAAAGCATTTTTAAAAGCATGAAATACTTTTCTGAAATGCTTTCAATTATCAAAGCCAGGATTTCAACAAAGTGTTTGTTACAGACATGAAAATAATTAATTTCACAATGTACCCTTGTTTTTCTCTAACACTCTGTTTCATGTATTTGCTTACCTGGATGAATTAAAAGGTCGACCTTACCCCCAAAGAAAAGCGCTTCACATTCACCTTCTAACAGAATATAGTTTGTTTCATGTATACAAAAACTGTTAATTTTGAAAATGAACTTTTCAGCATGGATAACATAGTTGCTCCTTTCAATCTTTTAAAAATTAATCTAAAATATATATATTTTCAATTCAAAATATCTTAAAATTTCCATATTTAAAAGTATGGGTTATTTTTCAATTTCAGAAATATACATTATTTTCTTATATACCCTCCCAACACAGAATATAATTTTTTTGAAGAACTGACAACACTTTAAAGCACTTTATATGAAAGATAGTTTGTGTTAGATGACCTTTTAGGCACTTTATATGAAAGATAGTTTGTGTTAGATGACCTTTTACAAAATGAAAATGCTAACATTTTCAATGTCATTTTAACTTATGAGTGAATGGAGTTTAACGTAACTGAAAACAGCATTCAATGCAACAAACCATACAAGACTGGCTAACCAATTATAAAAGCTGGTTTCATGACTATGCAACAAACAGGATTTTTTTCTGACCCTTTCCTTCACTTAAAATTCAAGTCATACAATGTACATGTACTTAAACTTATAGCACACTGTCCTTGCATCTCTGAATTCACACTATGAATACATCTATATGCCTATTGTAATTTTGAAACATAAATCTCATTATTACTATTTTGATAAGAATTTTCTGTGTTGGGATAGTAAACAATACCTTCAAACAAAATCGGAAGTCATTTTAAGATTACATTCTCTGCAACTTTGTTTTCCATATATCAGAAAGAGTAAAACGTCTTTTTAGCTTGGGTAAAACTAACTCAAACTTTATCATTTATAAAGAAAAAATTACAAATATTCCATTATATATATAGTTGATACAGTAAAACACTCTAAAATCTACACATGTTAATTCAGAATATTTTTCACCTCTGAAAAGTTTGATATTCATAATTCTCATTCTGTAATATAAAACTGCTTACATACTTGTGAATGGTGTTGCTTTCTGTCTAATGTTAATTTAAGGTAACAGGAAAATATTCAATTCAGTCTACTTGAGAGTGTCAAATCACATTTATTCCATTTTTCTTGGCTCTTTCTCGAAAAACAAGTAAAGGGATTTAGCAACAAAATTTTTACATCAAAAATAGTCTTCACCAATTTTAATTTCTTTATCTAAATCTGTGTGAAAGGTTGTACAGATATGTGCATAGAATATTTTGATTGGTGAACCACAATCAGTGATTGCTTTCAATAAATATTCAGAAACTTGTGTACATGTTCCATATGTAACCATCATATAACCATCTGTTCTACATCATTTCTTCAATATACCTGCCTTACCTATTGATTCACCTGCACATCTTCTTGGATAAATTTATAATATATACAAAACATTCAAATGTACGTGCACTTTTAAATGTTTCAACATAATATGCTTATTGCCTTGAAGTTTACAAATGGTTACATGTACTATCTGATTTAGTTATCTTATTTATCTAATAGGGTTTTTTCTTTATTTTTCTTTTGTTTTTGTTTTGAAAAAAAGAGCCTTCACCATGAAATTTGGAAAAATGAATAAGTTCATCTTTTAAATATCAATTTTTTTATCATTATAAGCATTTTCAAATGTAATAAATAACTCAGAAAAGGTTACTTGACCTCTCAAATAGACTAGGGAACAGAAAATGTAACGTAAATGATAAGGAGATGAGGTTTTAGCTACCTGGCTGTCCAAACCAATGGTGAATAACATCAGAAAAAATAGAACTGCCCACATAGGTGAAATGGGGAGGTTGGCAACAGCTTCTGGATATGCCACAAATGTTAATCCAGGTCCTATGGATAAAATATTTTACAAATTTAGTTTAACATTAATGCCTTGAACAAAAAAGTTCATTTCTGAATTTTGATATTGACTAGTATTTAGCTATTTGAAACCATTAATTTTATTTCTTTCCAGAATATTTTCAACTACCAAATATACTTTTCTCGTGAAATAAGTAAGAAAGAAAATTTTATCCTCCTTATCCCTTAATTCTCTGAAAATTTTGCAACTTCACTGGATTTAATTCAGCATTGTTTTTTTTCTATAATAATAAGTTATGTTTCTACATTCAAGCCTATCTTTTCGGTTTCTAATGACTATTAAATTACAAATTGTTTGCAAAAATAGCTTGAAAATCAAAGATTTAATATAATTCTAATTTGGAAATTTGATCATTAATTTAACAGATCTCTCATGAAATTTTCTATCAGTGTGAGTTGCTGGTGTGTTGATTAATTTAATGTTTATACCTTGACTGACAACATTTTCAACTGTTGTATTGGCGGACTCTGCCATGAATCCCAAAATGGAAAAAATCACAAAACCCGCAAAAATGCTGGTGCTGCAGTTAATTATGGGCACCAACATTGCATCCCTTAAAATAAAAATAATAACATATATGATTATAAACATGGGTGATGATATTCTAACACCAAAAATACGTCTGTTTAGCGTTGGCCATGGTCTACTGACCGACTTTACTAACCTTGATATTGAAAAAAACTAATATGAAACTTCATCCGCAGCTTTTAAATTCATACATAATTAACTGTGTTTCATGTTGAAAAATAAACCTTATATTAAGAAAACGGTAAACAAGACTACAATATTATATTTTTCTTCATATTAAGCTTACAGAAACGGGATTATTTTCATATTTTATTGATCATCATACCTGTAAATATTATTGCTGAACCTGTTATAACTGGCCATAGTAATAATTCCTCCCCATGCCATGCCCACTGAGTAGAATATCTGTAGCGCAGCATCTCCCCACACCTACCACACATCAAAATCAAACATATATTATTTTATCATTTCGAAGAATAATTCTGTATTTTGTAAAACTGGGGGTGGGTTCGGGGTGATGTCGGGGAGGGGGGGGGGGGGGGTGAAGAGTTTCATTGAAAATCTTAGGACGAAAAATGTCTACGAACTTCCTGAATCCAATATACTCCAACCCCTCCCTTTTAACTTGTGAACGTTATTTATTAATACACACGGGACCATTGAAACCTCAAAAGAAGAGCTTAAGAATTGCCTTCACAAAATTTCTCTAAAAGATAATCATTTCTGAGGAATTTCGATGATGACTTTCTGAAGTTACACATGGCTTCACATGGTGCTTAAATGTATTTTGTTTGGCAAAGATGCAGAATTCAACTTTGCCAGTAATAATTCTTTCGGTTGAAGCTGTGTTTCACTTCCAGCAAGAGTGAAAAGATAACATAAAGCCTATCTCACATCTGTAATTTGCCAACTTGAAAGTACAGAAGTAACACCAAGTTAATAATTACAAAATAGATGGTACACTTTTTTTCTTTCTCTGGATGCTAAATCACAAAAACCTTTCCCCGTTTGTGTATGAAAGTAGAGTTAGCTTACTTTAAGCGAAAGTTCTGAATGTCTGCATCTCTCAATTTTTGGTCGTTCACACTTTGTATTAGATTGAACAAGCGGAGGCTTACGGGCCTCAGTGCTCATCCGACTGCCCATTCACTATTCACTGTGACAAATTTATATGTGGATGTCGTTAACTGAACCCCTTATTATGGTCGATAAATTACAGTCTTACAGTCGTCCACAACTTCAACAATGTTAATTTACAATATAGTAAGGCCTGACTTCAACTTTACAAGTTCTAGCCTTTTTGTCTTATGAATATCTTAATATTTCTGTATAAATCTGCGCCCCAAGTCCATGTCCAAACATGAAGCTACTACATGAAAAGGAACCTGGGGTGGGGGTGCCCCCCAGTAATTTTGCCGATATATAGAATACTATAGAAAACATAACTATATGCTTGTGCCCCCTCAATGAAAACGTCTGATAACCTTTTTTTTTTTTTTTTTGGTTATAAGTGCCTCCCCAACTGAAAATGTATGTCTGTGCCCCCCAAACTAAATTGCTTCTTACGGACCTGATGCTGACTTAATTATTATGACCCTGCTGGTTTTCTCCTCCATGATTTTGGTCAACCCTTAAAAAAATGAAGGGGGTCCGAGAAAGGGGGATCCTAAAAAGCATCATGTTCAAGCTTGTCCTACTTAGCCAACTATGTTTTGGATTTAATTTTCAAAAAAGAAATATCAGTCATATAACTGCAGAAAATTACGTCGGTCTTTAGAATGTTTTAAAAGATTTCTTCTACATATTCATAATACCTAATACCATGTAAATCATAACTATATTGTGACCCTACCCTAACCGAAGGGTCCATGATGTGAACAAATCTGATTTTAACCTAAACTACTGTTCCTTTCTTTTTAAAGATTTTCCATTTATTAAAAAGATATTATCTGCTACGACCCCAGTCTTGCTTATAGCAAACTTCAATACATCTATACTACCTGATGATTCTTGTATAAAAATTTGACTGCGGTATTTGTGTTCTTCTTGAGAAGATTTTTATTTTTTTATTTATTTTTTTATTTATTGTAATTTTTGTATACATATATTTAACTTTGACCCCCTATTTCTCATACTAGTCCCACAAGCCATGATATGGAAAAAATTTTAACAATACAATACTATGTATTGAGAAGTTTCCAAAATAAGTTCTGTCTTTTCTGGCCAAGCGGTTCTTTAGAAGATTTTTAAGGGATCTCACACTAAATTCTGTATAGTTTATATTTCTTTTTTTTTATATATATCCCCTCCATATGAAAATATTTTTATCCCCTTTATGCAATGATGCTCTATGACAAGTTTGGTCGAAATTGGCCCCGGGGTACTTGAGAAAAAGATGAAAATGTGAAACTTTACACACACAAACACACACACGATGAACATAATAAATCCTCTTACTCAAGTTTGCAAATATTTACATTTGATTATCTATTTAGAGAGCAAAAAAACATTGCTATTTCGAAATATCGATCGAGAATATTCTGGGTTCGTGTTCAAATTAGGTTTTTGTCACGGGAAGTAAATACGACTCCTCTTTCGTATATTGTGTTCTATTTTCAAACTTATCTTTTAAATTCAATATCTGTGTCATGTATCTAACAAAAGAAATTTTCCGCTATTTTGAAATTATATACATACTGTTAACCGCTGCCAAAACAAACCACTTATTTTTTAAATTTATTCAAAAATTTAATATAATACAATCAAAATTTATCAGTCGATTGCCAACCATTTGCTCAGATCTTCCTCAAGACGCATGCTGTGAAAAACTCGCGAAATATCCATAACATTTGTTGACGCTCGTTTAAAGTACAATGTTATTTTATTACGAAACCTTGAACATGCTAAAAGAGCTTTTTTGTACTTGGAACTATTTTCTCCAATTAGTCTGTGTGGGTTTTTTTTATTTACCTGGTAGTCAGCCAGCCTCTCCCACTTCGGTAAAATGTAGAATTTAATGCCGTTCACTGCACCCGGCAGGGTTACTCCTCTGATCAATAATACTAGCAAGACTAGATATGGAAAAGGGGCTGCAAAATGCATCACCTGAAATAAAATAAAAATCTTTAATGCAATACATGTGTATATATCTAATTACGGGATTAGCAGTACTCTACAGAAAAGCTTAGCTTCAAACGTCCCAAATTCAAGAGTAGTATTAAGCAGAAAAAAAAATATGTTTTAACAAACGTTTATTTATGTGTTTATATGGTGCTGATGACGAGATTCCGAATTGTCTTCTCCATATAGATTTCAAAACAATAGAACAGTCAATATAAATCTATTCAAAATATTGATTAATAATACTAGGATAAGTAAGAACATTTTATTCTCTTATTTCATCATACATATACGATGTTCATATACCGTTTAACATTTGTTGCATTAAAAGTTATGGTTAATATATATAATTCTGATGATTCATATATAAGAGGAATTGTTGAAGAGTCAAATATACTTGTATATCATGTTCAACACCTGTTCAAATGAGTCACCAAAATTAATATCGTATCTGAATGAAAATTTCAATCAATTTTTGATCTTTGCTAACAAGGATATAAGGATGCGTTCTAGGTCAAATGACTGTTAAATGAAGACAAAAATAATTTGTTTTAGTTGAATGTGCTGCTAAGTTTTTATTATGTAAACCACAAAACAATTGACACTGTATGTTGCTCAATATTTTTTTTTAAGCAAATCTTCAAAATTTGAGCACTTGACATTATCTAACGAGAGGTCACTTTTATTGTTTGGGTGAAGACTTGCTTAATACTTCTAGCTATTTATGGTCGTCCTATTTATGCATGTACTTTAATCTTATTGAACGTATGTGTGATCACAACTGTGATTCTACTGAGGCCCAAGTTCAACGTACCTTTCCTAAAACTTTGACACCTTTAAATAGGCACAAAAACACGGTGACCCACGCCAGAGTCAAGCAAATCAACAGCTGCCATCGTATGGTACCCGGATTGTTTATTCCTTCAGTAATTTCTAGAACGTGCCGTCTGCAAGAAATAAAAAATAAATAATAAATTTTAAAAAATAACAGTCTTTATATCTTCTAGAAAAGCAATATTGACCATGATGTGATAAATTCATAATCAAAGTCGACATAATGAATATACAAAATACATCAATTTAATAAAAGTGAGGAGAGATTTAATAACAAGAGGCCCATGGGCCACAACGCTCACCTGAATAACTTTGGCCCTGCTGTTCTTCACCAGATGATCTTTTTGTAATACCTATTGTGGCCCCGCCCTACCCACGGGGATCATGATTTTAACAATTTAAAATCTACACTACCCTAGGATGTTTCCATATAAGTTTCAGCTTTACTGGCCAAGAGGTTCTTGAGGAGAAAATTTTTGAAGATTTTTCCTATATATTTCAAAAACTTGGATTCCCTATTGTGGCCCCGCCCTAAACCCAGGGGTCAAGATTTGAATTTCTTTAGAATTTACGCTGCCCCAGGATGCTTCTACAAAAGTCTTAGCTTTTCTGACCAAGTGGTTCTTGAGAAGAAGATTTTTTTTTCTATATATTTCAATATAAAAATTGGATTTCCTATTGTGGCCGCGCCCTGCCCCCAGGGGTCATGATTTTAACAATTTAGAATCTACACTACCCCAGGATGCTTCCACATAAGTTTCAGCTTTTCTGGCCTAATGGTTCTTGAGAAGAAGATTTTTAAAGATTTTTTCTATATATTTCAATGTAAAACTTGGATTCCCTATTGTGGCCCCGCCCTTCCCCCGGGGTCATGATTTTAACAATTTAGAATTTACACTACCCCAGCATGCTTCCACATAAGTTTCAGTTTGTCTGGCTAAGTGGTTCATGAGAAGAAGATTTTTAAAGATTTTTTCTATGTATTTCAATGTAAAACTTGGGTTCCCTATTGTGGCCCCGCCCTTTCCCCGGGGGTCATGATTTTAACAATTTAAAATCTACACTACCCCAGGATGCTTCAACATAAGTTTCAGCTTTTCTGGTCCAATGGTTCTTGAGAAGAAGATTTTTAAAGATTTTTTTTTCTATATATTTCAATGTAAAACTTGGATTCCCTATTGTGGCCCCGCCCTTCCCCCAGGGGTCATGACTTTTACAATTTAGAATCTACACTACCCCAGCATGCTTCCACATAAGTTTCAGCTTTTCTGGCCCAGTGGTTCTTGAGAAGAAGATTTTTAAAGATTTTTTCTATGTATTTCAATGTAAAACTTGGATTCCCTATTGTAGCCCCGCCCTTTCCCCGGGGGTCATGATATTAACAATTTAAAATCTACACTACCCCAGCATGCTTCCACATAAGTTTCAGCTTTTCTGGCCCAATGGTTCTTGAGAAGAAGATTTTTAAAGATTTTTTTTTCTATATATTTCAATGTAAAACTTGGATTCCCTATTGTGGCCCCGCCCTTCCCCCGGGGGTCATGATTTTTACAATTTAGAATCTACACTACCCCAGGATGCTTCCACATAAGTTTCAGCTTTTCTGGCCCAGTGGTTCTTGAGAAGAAGATTTTTAAAGATTTTTTTCTATATATTTCAATGTAAAACTTGGATTCCCTATTGTAGCCCCGCCCTTTCCCCGGGGGTCATGATTTTAACAATTTAGAATCTACACTACCCCAGAATGTTTCCACATAAGTTTCAGCTTTTCTGGCCCACTGGTTCTTGAGAAGAAGATTTTTTAATGACCCCACCCTATTTTTGTCTTTTCTTGATTATCTCCCCTTGTAAAGGGGTTTGGCCCTTTATTTTAACAATTTAAACTCCCCTTCACTCAAGGATGCTTTGTACCAAATTTGGTTAAAATTGGCCCAGTGGTTCTTGAGAAGAAGTCAAAAATGTGAAAAGTTTACAGACGGACGGACAGACAGACAGACAGACGGACGGACGGACGGACGACGGACAAAATGTGATCAGAAAAGCTCACTTGAGCCTTCGGCTCAGGTGAGCTAAAAACAGTATTCACATAATTAATTGATCAACACACAGTAGTTCCGACAAAAAAAATATTTTTGAATTTATGAATACTCACGTCCAAAACTCCTCGCTTGCTGACATCTTTTTGCCGACAAGAGCCGCTGCGTTCGCCATTGCGGCCACAGTCCCATTGAAGAAAGTACTATTTGTGTTAGATGTATCATTGTATGTAGAATTTCCCAGGGAGAAGGTTGAAACATTACCCCGAGTAGGATTGTGAATATTTCCTATTCCTACAACGCAATTTTTCGTATTCCAGTCATTATCACACGTACTCCAAGGCAGAACTGCCCGGAAAGACATGTACAGAAAATACAACGTCCAGGCTACTATCACGTTATAGTAAATACACACGATTGCAGACACCATAACCATTCCTACTCCAACACCTGAAACATAAATACTTTTCATTTTTAAGCAAGAATTTTATGTTTTTGTAGTTTTTTAAAACCTATTTAAGTGTTGTTTGATATATTTTTTTCTGATATATGTGAAAAGTAGATAAATTGAAGTTTTGAACATAAAATGTTAGAAATTCTTGCAAATTTTACAAGGTTAGCATGGTAAGATTTGCCTAACAAGGGCAATGGCGTATTTTGCTGTCTCTTTGAAAGATTTTCTTATTATCCATTAAAAAAATTCCCACAATGCATATTTCTATTGCTAGGAAATATGCCAGAAAGATCACTTACTTCATGAACTTTGTGACTTTAAGGATAAGGGTCAGTAAACTTTTCCCAGGGCCTTATCAATGGGCATTGCACCTTAAAGATTGCCCTAGGCAAGTATCAATGTACAGGTAGCCTATTGTTATAGTCCACATAACCTCACATTCACAAGGTAAATGTATTGTTTTTCAAAACATGTCAGTTGCCAGTGCTTATCAGTTTAATTTGCACCAATTGCCCTTGTCTAAAGTTCTATTGCACGCACTGCAAATGAGAGAAAAAAGTGGGAATTTTCCATGCTTATTTCGCTGACTGTTGCAAATTCTACACGTTGCATGCATGAATCGATTTTTATTTCATCACAAAATAAGGAGAAATTTCCTGCACCTTTCTTTGTTGTTATACACCGACAAGTATACGTGTAGTTTCCGGCTTATAAAATACAACGAATTATCAGTTTTCTTCCGGAAAAACGTAGAGAAGCGGAACCTTTTTAACAAATGAAAATTCAAGTATGGTAGTGCTCGAGTGTTGTAAATAATGTTATGTGTAAACGGACACGTAAATTACAACATGCAAGTATAGTGAATGAAATAGTTAAACCATGTGGCGCACAGACAAATTTCTTGCCAGTGATGGGCAAACGGGTAACCAAGCCACGGACAGGTAAACCGGCCGTTATTGCCTATAAACTCCTGCTCAACATTGATCTATCTTACCTTTGAACAGTGGGCACATTCTCCATACTGAAATTGGACTCAGACTAGAGAACTGTCCATAAGACGCCTCCAGAAAGAAAAGAGGTACCCCGCAAAGGACTAGAAACATCACATAGGGAATGAAGAAAGCACCTGAAAATCAATTACCTTTATTAATTTTAAGAAAATACAGTAAATATCATTTCTTCTAAATTTAAAGAAATCTATAAATTCCACATTTTGACCTGTCATATCTCTGTAATTCTAACGTTTTAAAAACTTGCAATTGCATAAAACGGAATCATGAATACCCTAAAAAAATGTTGCGACATTTAATAAAACCGGCGAAATATTCATTTGCCGCAATTACATTTTACACAAGTTATGTCCTCGATGGATCCATTAATGTAGTTTCGGAAAATAAAATATCGATCTGATCAATAGAGACTGATAGAATTCTTTTGTTGACTATCGCTACGTGCTCTGCAACACCATTCTCTGATATTTTAATTTTAACTTTTATGGCAAAATAACATAACATTCCAAATATTTTTTAAGTAAGGAGCTTCTTTCAAATATTAAATATCTTTAACGCTAATCTCGCGGTATCCGTTACGGAAGACTAATACAATACGGGACATTTCACCAGTCAAAAATAGGTCAAAGTTTTAAGGTTGTTCTTTCACCACTGTGATCTAGATAACCAAGTCACTGTCCGTTTTTTCCATCCTTATAATTCTTAAACATAGGCTAAGCTTGATCCTGTTTTTACTAAATCGTCAGGACATTTTCACTGTGTCATCCAATTTAAGTACATTAGTACTCCTGCATGAAGCGCTATTATAAATATTTGTTTACAAAGTCAGGAAAATATACATGTACATGTAGCTGTCGAGGCCTTTTTTTTTTTAATATTTAAATTTTTTTGGTTTTTGTTTTATGTACTCCGACCCCCATTTCTCAAGGTGGGTAGGTGGTAGGTAAGTAGTGTTTTTCTTTTCTTTAGAACGCATTGATAATCGTCATTTAAACGACTTTTAAAAATATTGATGTTTCATTATAATATATACACTAGACAGCAAGACAGATTTTAAATTATTGCTGTAAAAACATTCAATCTAAAAAAAGCGTCTTTGGGAAATGATAAACCTTAACTTTAAAAAAAAATCTGTGTTTCAGTGGAAACAAAAATAAATAAATTTAATTTAATTTAATTTAAAGTGCTGAAAAAAAAATGATCGGAGAGCTGTGATTTTGACGGGTCGCTCAGGCTCAGAGCATATCAAACAAATCATTTTATTTTTAATTTTGGACCCAACATATTAATTTGAAAAGTTATCAGTAAGGGTATTTACAACTGTTAGTGTAAATATTTTCATGTCAACATATCCTTCGCATTTTTACGGTATATAAGTGATTAAGTGGAAAAAAACTTCCTCCACTGCTTTGTTGTGTGTTTACGTAAACTACATATACTTGTTTTGTCAATTTACTGAGTATACAAGGATCACAAGAAAGTCTATATGGATAACACGGCTGTAAGCAAGACTTAGTTCTTAAATTTCATCTCGCGATTCTTTACATCTAACGGAAACCTTTCACTGTCATTAAATGACGACGTCTCAATATTCCAACACAAATTAATCACAAGTAATTTCTCTCTCTCTCTCTCTTTGGTTTTACTATATACATGTATACATTAATCCATGCGCTATTAAATAAATCTTTTACTTCTATAGCATATTTTTACTTTAACCAAACCTCAAACATTAATACTATATAAATATCAGCATAATGAATTCAGGCTTTTCAACAGGCATGTGAGGTATGATGCACATTGTAATTTAGAAATATTTCCCAAAGTCTACACAAAGAACACACATCTTGGATTCTGAAGATTACATTTACATCCATAACGGAATGTGTAATTATAGACAATGTTTATTTTCCTTGATTTTCCACACCTCGGGCACAACATTTCAGATCTATTTTTATTCTTTCATACAGCATATTTGTCGCTGATCTTTTGACTTACATCCAAATGCTTATGCAAATGAAGGCACTTTAAGCAGCTACATCCTTTTCATTTACAAAAATTATATATATTATTTTTTTAATTAACAATTTTTTTTTTCGAGACTTACCTAAAAACTTTTGCACCCCTCCCTTATTTTTTTATAAAAAGAAATTCACATTTACTTAATTTTTTTTTTTAAAGGTGCGTAAATGTGCATTCTTTGTCATCTTAAAGTAATAAAATTCATTATATGAGGTACCAATTATCAACGCAAAATCACTTACCACCACCGCTTTTGTAACAAAGGTAAGGAAATCTCCAAATATTTCCCAATCCCACGGCATACCCAATGCATGTCATAATAAAGTCCAGTCGCCCTTTCCAGCCATCCCTCTCTTGGATTTTTTTCTTCTGCTGGACAATAGAATCGTCAGAAGAGCAGCTTTTAGAAGACTCTGCATCCTCCTTCTTCATCTTTGCAATATCTAGCGTAAATTCCAAATCCTGCGTAGAATAAACAAAGATCAATAAGATAATTAGGAGTTTTCCAAGTGTCATTCTTCTTACAGATGTATACATTTGTCCAATGGCATGCCGTAGTGTGTTTTCTTCTCTTTATTTTGAATATTCATTAAAGTCAACATGTCTGCTCTATCCACCCTTTTGGTTTAATGTTTTCTCCACATATATATTATTATTGTCTTTCATGATTAAATTTGCAGAATTTGTTGACTTTTTATTTATTTATTTATTGTTATCTACATTATTATGGTGCTTACAAACTTTAAATTTAATTTACCATTACTTTGAAAAGAAATATTATAAAATATCAAAAACAGAAAATATTTCCTAAATGAGCTGGATATAGCCTAGTTGAGCATGTGTTTACATGCTGTATTCTTGACAAGCCTATTGCATTTATTTATGTAAATTCAATGAAGACCTTTTAAGGATTCGTATTAGCAAAGTTATTTTATACTTAGGGTGGGATCAAACGATCGATGTCTGATCCAAAAAAATTCAAGGGGGGGGGGGGGGAGGGGTTAAAAGCCCCAACAGTTTTCCGACATTTGATGATTACATTTTTAAAAAAGCACATTGTACACAAATATGTTAAACAGTATATATTCCATTTACAGAGCTCTAGTTCCCAAGCATTATTTTAACAAAAAATATATCTATATTTATCATTTTATTCTATAGACGTGTAGTTTTTGTTATTTTAAACGAAATGATTTCAATACACATAGTTAACTTATTTTTTTAAAATTAAACAATGGCTAAATTTCATAGTTACAGATACTTTTTAAACTTCCATAACATGACAACCTTCTGCTTTTTCAAACCTCCAAAACAGGCGAGCAGACGTTTTTAATTTCATCGTTCGAATTGACTATGAATTTAACCGGATATGATACTGCGAAACTAAGTCATGAAACCCGTACGATTACGCATCTACATTCCGTTCGTATATAGATATTTACATTACATGGGTAATTAAATAAGAGATCATATATTTAAAATTCGCGCTTCTTTAATAAAATAAAAATGATTTTATTAGTAATCGAATTTTGTCCTTTTTCCATAAATAATCTATGCGATAATGGTTCTGTATGAATATTTCCGAGAAAAAATATGAGAATTATTATTGTTCTAAGCTTTCAAATAGATTTAGATTTTTTTTCAGATTTATTGCCCCTTTCTGAGCATGCAGCATGCACGGTTATATAAAATCAAACAATTCACAATACATGTATTGTAATATTTTGCAGTATATATCATTTTATTTAAAATAATAGTATACATCTTCATCTGTTCATATAATTGAATAAAACAGTTATAAGAATATATATCTTTAAAACTATTCTTTACCCTCACACGAACATCGATCACAAACCACGCGGGTTTTTTTTATTCACAATGCAAAATCCATGATAACACATTTAGACAAAAAACATAGAATGTCCTACCTTAAAATTGGTAGTTTTTAATTTATATCCAAAACTCTTTTTTAAATAAAAATTGAAATATTTTTATTAACAAAATGGACAATAGAGCTCGGGGATCGTCTCTTGCATCTAACAAAAAAGTCGGTCACTGCTTGAATATATGTTCGAGGTTACAAGAAAATTTTCCTCTACGTCACTTCACCCTACAGGGTTGTGCTAAAATCAGAGGAGTTTGGTATATAGTAAAGTTCAAAAACATTTCCTCTTAGTCAAAGGTTTTTACTGATACATTTTCAAATTTGTTAAACCTTAAATAGAAGTAAGTTGACCACAAAAAAATGAAACAGTAATTGATGAACATGTCGTAAAATACTATGTATTTACCGGCATATACTTGATTTATTTCTATAAATTTGTTTGTTTGTTTTTATTGTAATGCATTTTTAAACTACAGAAAGCAATGGTTTATATCTGCCGTATACATATTTTTACCGCTAAATTATTCATCTAGTCTTTCTGGAAGTGGCAACATAAATTAACGAGAACTGCATTAAAAAAAATTCTGGGAATAGCCGTACAACATCATGGGGTCATTCACGTGACCTTGCAATAAACAATTAATCAACAGCGTATATTATCCGCATTAAATTCATGGTAGTTTATTCCTATTTTTAGGCCGTTTAAACACCTATTAAAATGCGTATGATACTACTCGGCGTACCCTCCATTTAAAGCGCTATAACTACAACAAATAAAAAAGCCAAACAAATTAACAAACAAACAAACAAAAAAGAACAAGAAAAAAATATGCATGGCCGTGCCGGAGAGTAAGTTGTTAAAAAATTCAATTAAGACAGGTATGGTCCGGGTTTTAAAAAATTGTCAATTTTATTTATCTATTTATTTATTTATTTATTTATCTATTTTTTATTTACTTGCAATTGCATGAATAACTACTTTATAACTAACTCGATCGTAAACTAACTAAAAAGACATGTCTTGTCATGTTTATTATTATGTATAATGATGAACTTAATAAATAGAATGCATATAACAAACACAAAAGAAAAGCATACAGCTGTGTACGTTATATATATTTTTACCCCCCCCCCCCAAAAAAAATGTATCTCCATGTAATATATTCTCTTAATTTTAATAAAAAATCTTATATGAGTAACTTCAATTTGTAATACCTTTCAAAAATTGTTTGATTCCTTTAAAAAAGTCTAACATTTCCTTTTTTTCTGAGCGGCCTGAAAAAAAAAAATCGATGTTGGACTGCAAGGCGAGATATTGGACCTGTCGATGAGATATTGGACCGCTATGACGTTATTACGTCACAATATAGACGGAATTAAGGTTAAATCTAATTAAGTAATTACAAACAAGGAAGCCATCGCAATGTCCCCGAACACAGTCAAAAAATGTATATTATTACCCACGAGATCTAGTGTACTAAACTTACAACAATTACTATAATAGTAAGTCTAGCGAAATTATGCAGTGTTAAAGAAAGCGCGTATTTGCTGGCTCTCTCGAATGCTATAGCAACTACATGTTTTAATGGAATTCTGGCGCGGATCCAGGATTTTGTTTTAAAGAGGTGCTGTTAGATTGCGAGGGATATGGACACCGCCGAGGACCCATCGGGTTTATGACAATGCCCGGAAGGGGCCTTGGGGTGACTTGGCAATTAGGTAAAGATACGTGTATTTATTTTAACACAAAAATGACTAATTCGACTTTTATTTCATCCATATATGGAAATGAAAACTACATCTGAAATTATTTGGGTTATAGAGGGGGCGTTCATCGAGAGTGCCCCTACCTAACTCCGCGCCTGGAATACGCATGCTCGAATTCACGGCAGCATTTTGAAAAATAATCGTATTACATCGATGTGTCATCTGAAAATTAACTCATATCATCTGCAGTTTCGTGTTTTGTCTGTCGTCTAACCTTTACAAAAAAGTACCAACTTATCTTAGGTCCTATTATACCAAGACAGCAGAGATCAGTTATATTTCTAAAATTGATAACACAGTCATGTGAATACCTTACTCGGGTTTTTCTTCGGGTAAGCTCGGAATTGGTACAGTGTACGCTAGCGTCCATGACAACCTTATTTTCTTAGAAACATTGAAATATATAAATGTTTTGGCGCCTCTAATCTATACAGAGGCTGGAGGTAAACTTCATTGAATGCAACGTACGATGTAACCTAAAAATATACTAAGAAGAGAAAATCAACTCTGTCTATAGCAAAATTAATACTTTAATTAATGGGAAGCGACTCCATTTTGTACAACATTTTAACCTCCGTCGGGTGATGTAAAGTTTTTCTGAGCTTTTCGAAAAGGCCCGAGAAGTTGTGATTGCTACTTTATCATTCTGAATCGAGACCCCCCCCCCCTAGCTCCCTCCCCCAGTGCAGCGCAATCTTCCTATTAATAGTTATCTGCTCAGAAAAATAATCATCTGCTTCTGTTTTCAATAATGGCTACAGCGCTAGCTTTTTTTAAAAATATAAGCTTGTTTGTATATTACATTATGAAAAAATTCAAGCTTTGGTGGCAATTTTGATTTCTTTTGGGTAATAGTTGTTTGTTTGCTTTACGTCCCTTTAAGAATACGTGTATGTTAGGACGCCACCATAAGCCGACGGAGAGATGAATTCAAATTTAAACCAGTAAACCAGTTTGACGCTATGGCCTTGAGCATGCATTGAAGAATTTTTTCGATGAAAAACATTTTGACATTTTCATACAGATGTGCAAGGAAGAAGACCAAAGAGCAGCTAGGGTCATGGAAACATGCACAGCAGTACGTGGTCATCATTAAACCGCTGTTGGCTGGGAAAATTACTGCAATAAACCCCTCTAACATTCCTAGCCCCAGGATTGTGAAACGATTTGGCCTTCAGTCGAAACATGTATAGCGTCCTGAAATGGTGGAAAGGCCAAAATAATGCATCACCAGAGTGCTTATTTTGAGTTCAAGTTCAGATTCCAGTTACTAGTATTAATGGTATTTTACAGAAGATTGGACTCTGTGTGTGTCTTTTACGATCCCGGGGCCTGGACCCTATCAGAGAAAGCATCATTCCCTCCACAACATGTTTTTTACTTCCCTATGAAATATATACGTATGTATATACATTGTATGACAATTTGATTCGAACTCTGAATGTTATGGTTTAAGACCCCCCCCCCCCCAACTTAACCATCTCTCCCACTCCCAATCTGAAAAGCTGTTAGGGACCTAGCTGCAATTAATCCATTTTTTTTCTCTTAGAGTGTTTTTCCCCTCTAAATCCATGAGTTAAGTTCAATTCACTCTTGCTTTCATGACTTATACAACATATCTGTTTTCTTAAGAAATATGATCCGCCAAGATATATTTCAAGACAAAGTTGAATGTAAATGTTGAATATAAGACAAAGTAAAGTTGAATGATCTTTGGGTTACTTGTAAAAAAAAGTAGAAATTTAAGCTAAATCAAACAAATTTTAAATTCTACAGATCAAATATAAACAATTTTTTAGTGCTTTTCAATGTCATTTATTTAGGGACATCCCTTGATTGATTGTGTAAATATTCTAAAAACAGAATTTTAATGAATTATAAGTGAACATACACTTCGGCTATCTTGTGGTTAATGAAGAACTATGTTTATTGAAAATGAACTCCACTTAATAAGGAACTGCATTTCTAGTTTCGTGTTGGGTTCTAATCTAATAACTGAAGCCGGTGACTATACTGATGAAAATTGGTTGTATTATAATTCCTTACTTTTGAGCGAAATAATTTACATTGTATATTAGAATATATAATGATCATTTCGACATGAAATACCAGGCCCCTAGAACGCGGGGTAGGGGACCCCTCCTTTTTTCTGAGCTCGAGTATAGTATTTTTGCTATAGTAAATTTTCTTTTAGATGCTGGTTGCCCCCGCCCCCCCCCCCTCCTCCTTCCACTTTTTGTTGCTGTAAAGTCGAGCACTCTCAAATTCTAGAATTTCGAAAGTTCATATTTAATTTTGGGAATACCACAGCAGTTAAAGTGCTTCAAATATCTTAATTTTTCTTTATTTTTCTACTTTTATATACATGCGTATTTTTTGTTCATGCTTATATGTTAGAAATAATCCTGGGGCCTCAGAAAATAAATTCGTCAGCAAAAAGTGCACAGTACATGTATATAAGCATTTTGTAAATTAAGTTTCATTTGACCGGCTATAAAATGGAGAATGATCTAAACTAAGTTTGATTTAAGCTTCAACCTCATGTTTTCTTCGAGGCACGATAAAAAGACAGTCAAAAAATTAGAGAATCTCCATGGACTTGAGGCCTTTCCAATCAAATTTAATCATTTTTCCATGCACATGTCTACCGTACCATTTTACAAAATTAACAAATTTAATACCCTTTCATCAGACAAATCATGTACTTTTATATATATAACTATAAAATAGGTATAATATGGAAGTACATGTACTTTATTTATATATGTTACCATAAAATAGGCATAATATGGAATAACCATCTTAATTTATGAAATGTTTCAGAAAGGAGATAAACTGATACTGAAAATAAAATTGGATTGTACGTCAGAAACATTTATGTTTTTTAAAGCCATTTTCATTGCATTTTTTTTAACCAGTTACCAGTTATACTTATTATACTACGCTTGTATGACTTTGCATAGACCTACATGCATAATTTCAAAGCGATATTTATAGTTTCAGAACTTAAAAACTTAACTTAAAGAACTTCTTTAAAAAAAAAAGGAAAAAAAAGACTTCTTTATCGACTCTCCAAAGTTCGTCAACCAAACCAGCATTATCTTCATATGGTATGCGAAATCATAAACTGTCCCTTTACCTTGATCTATCAATGCGTCTGAAAACATTGTCCCCATTTTTTTTTTCTAATATTGTCAACATTAAAAGTACAGAAAAGTGGAAAATCCTCATTGTGCACTTTACTCATACATAACAACGTTCTGGAATGGAATGTTATTTGTCCCACAATATTGTATGACGCTGAAATATATGTAAGTGTGTTAGCATAAATACTTTAATCATTTAAAAAATATATTAGTATTCTTATTACATTATATTTCCCAGTTCCTGAATTATCAGTGCGATTTAATCTCTCTCTCTCTCTCTCTCTCTCTCTCTCTCTCTCTCTCTCCATACATGTACATGTACGTGTATTATGTATAGTGTTGTTGAATATTATATCCAAGAAAGGTAACTCTAGGAACTGTAAAAAAAATAGATCTGTAAACCTGCTTAATTATCAGGTACTTGTAATTAAAGAATGAAATCTTTATCACGTTTAAAATGTCAAATCAAAGTGATTTACAGTAAATCTTGTAAACTAAATCGTGGAAAGTTACATAAATAAAATGTATTACCTCCTCTTAGTTCATCCAGTAACCAGAATCAAATGTAACCGAGTTTCATTAATGCGGACAATCTAAAAATTGTCTTGGTCTCTTTTTTATTGACTTTTAGATGTGATATAACACGTCTTGTCCCTACACTGAATTAAACCCTTCTGTTCAACAATCAAAAGGTAAATTTAATTTTTTAGCTCACCTGTGCCAAATGCAATTTCGTCTCCAGAAACACTAAGCCAATCTAATCAAAATTTCGTACAATTTTGTTTAAAAGATGGGCCTTGTGAAAATAGAATAAGGTCGTTTAAATACCCCACCCCCTCAAGAAACACAGAGTCTGTTAAAATAAGTTTTATATACATGTACGTGCCCTGATACAGCATTACCTATTCATTTAATCATTTCTTCCTTTTTTTTTTTAAATCATGACCAATGCAGGAGCTAGGATGGGGCCACATGTATAATAGGAAGTCAAAATTTATTAAAGGTATAAGTTGAAAATATCTTAAGGCATACATGCATATTCTTCTCAAGAACAGATGGACCATACTGAGTTAGTCAAATTAATACACAACCCTCCCTATGAAGCTATGTAAAGATTATCGTTTTTCCAGATTTTGACAGAGGAACGTTTTATTGGGGGGGGGGGGTTCAAATTTTACAAATATTCATAAAAACAATTATATAGGGCAAAAAATATGCACCTTAAAAACTTCCCAAGGGCAACCAGATAGCAATTACACGCCCGCCCGGTCGTATAGGGAGCAATTTCAGTTGTTGGGGGGGGGGGGCATTTTCAGTTGAAGGGAGATTGCCAAAAAATTCTTGACAAGCCAAAAAGGGATCATCAGACGTAAATATAGAGGGGTAAATCCTGAAAGTAGCTTTGTTTCTATAGTAAATATACCAGATATTGTTAAATTGACATATAACATATCTGCATATAACAGATTTCCTGCAAAGGAAGTCCAAACATCGCCCTAAGGGTAATTTTCTTGCACTTGGCAATGCTGCTGCAAATAAGCACAGAAATATACATGAAAAAATGAAATTCTGAAGAAAAGAAAGTTAACAGATTTTTGCCATTCCCCATATTCGCTAGATCTCAGCCATTGTGAGATCTTTTTATTCCAAAAAATGCATGAAAACAATCAAAGGAAGATTGTACAATATTAGATATGTCATGGGAAGTGATATTCATCAGTGTCTTTGGGGCATCCCTAAAGATGGGTATGCTGAGGTTTTCTGGCCATGGGTACAAAGACTTAAGACATATGTAAAGGACAACAGGGAATGCTTTGAGGGATTGAAAATGTTTAGCATATATATTACGTACTTTTCTTACTTTTAGATGACCTGTTGCATTATTTATTGAACGACCCTCGTATCTACATTCAAACCTCAGGAGGTAAAATGTGACTCAGGTGAGCGTTGTGGTTCAACGACCTTTTTTTTTTAATTTTGTAAGTTTCTATTTTATAGATTAATTTTACTAAAACTCTTCTTCTTGTATACATGTACTATTTATTTATGTTTTTGTCCTTTGTAAATGAGGTGTATGGTAATAATTTCTTCATTGAAATATCCACGCCATTTGAGAAGAACGGACTTCCACTGGTGATTGTGACTTTTCCTTAAGGTAACAGCAATATATTGTGATACAGGTTTCAACTAAATAAATACAATTTATTGCAAAAAGGGGCCCACTGCTAGACTGATTGTAACTCTATGCACCGACGTCTCAGTTTGACTGCTTATATACTTCATTCCTGGGGAAAAATACAATATTAAGTACGTAATTCATCTAATTTTGAATAAAATCTTACAAATATACAGAAATAATGAACACTTTTAGGAGAGGAAATAAATCAAGCAATTATGATTACCTGAAAGGTGGACGGAGGACATATCAACATATAATTTTTCTTCTGTTTCGTCTGCATGTTTGTTCGTTCACAAGACTTCTCAGTTAAAAAATTGGCAAAGGTTTATAATGGACGATCGGTCAAACTTTTAAGCGGTTACTTTTAAGGTTACAGGTGTGAATATTGGGATTATTTCATACATGCAAAAAGCCTAAATTATGAACTTTAATCTAACATGAATGATTATATACTATTCCAAGAGAGGGGGAGAGAGAGATACGATGCATTCTAGAAATGCTCTTTACACAAGAAGAAAGTAACACGACGTGATAAATTCTCTTTAATTTCCATTATGATATATCGGCTTCCTTCGCAACTTCGACCGAAAACACATTAAAAATACAGGAAGATCTCGCTCAAGTCTCGAAGATTTTCATCCGAACTCCCTTTACATTCAGCTATATTTATCACTGATAAAGAATACAATTATATGTACAGAAGTACATCATAATTATATACGAACCCGACATCGTTTCTACTTTTTTATACAGCACTACATATAAGTTGAGTGCTGTGCAGCCACTTTAATAGAAAGCTCGTCCAGCTTTAATAGAAAGCTGAATTTAAAGGCATCTTTTTGGGAAAAAAAACGTTAAATAATGTAATGAACGTTTCGAGGAAATTCAATGACTGATATTATTAGTACAGAGGGCATTCCGCCATGTATGTTTACCAACAATTCAGATGCTGGAACATTGTCAAGGTTGCGATTTCTTTACAACATAAACAATAATCTGCGATTTGGAGCAACATCCTTTGGAATTTTAAGAATTTTTTGCATAAAGCAAAAACTAAAGCGCATTTGCTTAAATTCTGATAATGTTCTTTTTTACGCTATCTGATCAGATCTAGAATGATGCGCGTGCTCAAGTATTTTTGGAATCTGTAACAAACGACGCACGTGCTATTGTTTTGACCCACTTTCTTCCTACACAGTGCCTTATTAAGAGAATTGTTAAGAATCATGAGACGATTTTTTTTTATTTTGAAAAAGAAATTAAGCATGCAGTTTAATGCCAAGTATATGAAGCGGTATATTAATTTAGAATTCTCTCTTCAAAAAAAAAAAAAGGCATCGAATTTTGAGGCAAAGTCACAATGTATTCAAACCAAGTTGCAATTAAAAACATTTTATGAATATGTTCTTTGATATTTTTGAAGGAACAATACAAATTATCTTTAAAGTTCGACTTCATAGTTAATTAACAATCCAATAATTTAATGCATTCGTCATTGTAAGTAAATTAAGTTAAAATGGACTGAAAAATCGACGGAAAGCGCGTGTATAAACCTAAAGCAAGAATGGTCTACTTTATTCACATTTGTTTTTTATTAAATCTTTAATAAATTAATCTTTATTTATATATATATATTTCCTTCAGTTAATTTTGCTACACGCTACACAAAAGAACATTGTATGGTACATAAAATGTTCTTGTGTATATAATGTTCTTACCTCCATAGTACAATAGTACTTGCAGCAACAACGTAGATAGGTCAAATGATTCGAAATAATCCTGGGATATGTTATATAGAGGTAGCATATAATTCCTTGAAACCACTTTCAACCGGTTTGCTCGGGAGCAAGTATAGTTAGTAGACTTGTCTAGTGCTCTTTTACACGGTTTTTACATGTACTCTTAAGTAATGGTTGATCTGAGCCTAGTTCAAGTATATAGAGCACAATTGGTAACATAATTACGCACTTATTACAACAAAACATGTAGAGAAGAGAAAAAATAATATTCATATGTTGTAGATGGGCATCTAATTGTATTAAATGTCATTTTGGACATGGAATTGCGTCGTATGCTTACTTCATATCTTTATTTCATCAGAACACCTTTATATGGTTATCCAGGGGAGATCATTCCGATAAAATAAGCAGGGGTATTGCGCTTGTAAACAGAAACTTTATTCAAAAGTAAGAAGAATTAACAAGAGGCCCATGGGCCTCCATCATCAACTTGGATATGCTGTTTTTCATCAGTTTTTTTTTTTTTTTTTTTTTTTTTAAAGAATCCTTTCTTTTGTCCTTTGAAAGATTTTGACCGAATACTGTACATTCATGTACATTATCTTCATGGGATTATGACTTAACCGAAATTGAAACCACACAACATAGGATGCATCGGGATAATGCTTCTATATCGACATAACTAAAATGGCCTTACTGCTTTGGAAAAGAATATTTCTTTTATTTTTTTCTGTAAACATGCATAATGGAAAATTTGACACCCCCCCCCCCCAATTTTAGCCCCATACTAAGCCAAGGTACTTTAATTTGATTTGAAAAAGTTTAGTATGTACATACAATTTGCAAATAATATTTTTTGCCCCACAAAACCCCCAGAGGCCAAGAAACTTGTTTTATACTCCCTGAGGCTGTTTGTACATCAATATAAATACATTTAAATTCCAATGTAAAATGACTAATCGTGTCTTGCTGTTCTTGAAAAGAAAATTTTAATGATTTTTCTTATATATTTCCATGTCTCCTATTATGGACTCACCCTATCCTCGAGGGCCATGATTAGGGGTGTAACAATACATTGATACATCAATGTACATGTATAGGGTATCGATTTGATACATCGAAACACAAGAATCGATTTGGAGAGTTCTGGAGAAGATTCAAGAAGTCAAAATTGTCAAAAGTTAGACATACAGACGACAGTCAACAGTTGTCACTGGAACTTTTGGTTCAAGTGAGCTAAAATTGCTAACGACTTAAATCGCTGGAGCTTTTAGTTCAGGTGAGCTAAAATTGCTGACGACTTAAATCGCTGGAACTTTTAGTTCAGATGAGCTGAAATTGCTGACGACCGACTTAAGTCGCTGGAACTTTTAGTTCAGATGAGCTAAAATTGCTGACGATCGACTTAAATCGCTGGAACTTTTAGTTCAGATGAACTAAAGACTAAAATCGCTGGATTTTTTAGTTCAGGTGAGCTAAAATTGCTGACGATCGACTTAAATCGCTTGAACTTATAGTTCCGGTGAGATAAAATTGCTGACACAGGTAGAACACAGGTACTTGTGAACAGGATCCTGTGCTCAAGACCCCCTCCCCCCTTACATTTTTTAATCTTTAACTTCGTTTCTGTTTAAAACTTATATATATTAGGGGGTATAACAAGTATTAATACGTCTAGATACTACTGATGAGTCATTTTTAAATAGAAGCACGTAGACGAAGAAGTTTCATATTTAATTTTTATGCCCCCGTAATGGAAGATTCGGGGGCATGTAGTTTTTGCCCTGTCCGTCTGTCTGTATGTTTGTCTGCAAAACTTTAACCTTACCGATAATTTTTGATTGGTTGGAGCTATGGCTTTCATATTTCACATGTGTACTCCTTGTGACAAGACCTTTCTTTGGGTACCATTATATTTGACCTTTTGACCTTGGAGTTTGACCCACTTTTGCAAAATTTTATGAGACTTTAACATTGGCCATAACTTTTGAACACGTGGAGCATGGGCTTTCAATTTTCACAAGTGTATTTCTTGTATAAAGGCCTTCCTTTGGATACCAACGTCTTTGACCCTTTGACCTTGACTTTGGAGTTTAACCTACAGTTGAAAAAACTTTAACATTGGCTTTAACTTTTGAACAGTTTGAGCTAGGTCTTTAATACTTCGCATTTGTACTTCTTGTGACATGACCTTTCTTTGCATACCAACAGCTTTGACCTTTTGACCTTGACCTTGGAGTTTGACCTACTTCAATTTTAAAAAATTGACCTTGGCAATAACTTTTGAATAGTTAGTGCTAGGGTTTTCATTCTTCACATATGCTTTCCTTGTGAGAAGACCTTCCTTTAAATACCAACAGCTTTGACCTTTTGACCTTGACCTTGGAGTTTGACCTACTTCAATTTTGAAAAAAATTGACCTTGGCAATAACTTTTGAATAGTTAGTGCTAGGGTTTTCATTCTTCACATATGCTTTCCTTGTGAGAAGACCTTCCTTTAAATACCAACAGCTTTGACCTTTTGACCTTGACCTTGGAGTTTAATCCACTTTTGCAAAATTTTAACCTTGGCCATAACTTTTGAACAGTTGGTGTTAGGGTTTTAATACTTCACATATGCATTCCTTGTGACAAGACCTTCCTTTAAATACCAACATCTCTGACCCTTTGACCTTGACCTTGAAGTTTGACCTGCTTTTTAAAAACTATAACCTTGGCCATAACTTTTGAACAGTTGGTTTAGGGCTTTCATACTCCACAAGTATATTCCTTGTGACAAGACCTTCCTTTGGATACCAACAATTTTGGCATTGACCTTGACCTTGGAGTTTGACCTACTTTTAAAAATTTTTAACATTAGCCATAATATTTGAACGTATGGTCCTAGGGCTTTCATATTTCACGATCATGTGTATCACTTGTGACAAGAACTTCCCTTGGGCACCATTTGATCTTGACCTTGCCATTTTACTTACTTAAAAAAACTTTAACCTTCGCCATAACTTTTCAATGGTTTATACAAGGGCTTTCATATTTCACAGGTATATTCCTAGAGACAAGACCTTTCTTTGGGTATCAACATTTTTGATTTTTTGACCTGGAGTTTGACTTGCATTTAAGAAACATTAACCTTCGCCATAAGCTGCCATACGGGGGCATCAGTGTTTCACAAACACATCTTGTTTAATTAAATAATTAAATGCTAAAGAAGTCATGAAATGGGGGGGGGGGGTCGTAAGGACAGGGTCTTGTCCACAAGTACCTGCGTCTGAAATCAAGAACGTATATTGATATGTGAATTGCACTATGGGTGGGCGACCAGGCGGTTTCAAACACGTTTTCTCTCTTCTACATGCAAGTACATGTAATGAAAATTTGCTTAATCTCTTGAATTAAACCAAGTTTTTATAAATACACATTTACATGCAAAATTTCTCGTTCGTTTTTTCAATATATTGATCAAAGGCACACAGCAACTAATTTACTAATTTCTTTGGTAAAAATTACATACTTTCTAAAGCCACAGTGCAATTCTGAGATAGTTTTATAAATGATGGATTAGGTCAGAATTATAGTAAGAATATGATTATTTATCATTTATAGTGAAGGAATTCATAAAACGAAATAATGCACTATATATACATGTATTTTCCTGATAATCTTTAGTGGAGGGGATATTGAGATATTGTACAATGTTATGAAAATCATTTAACATATTTAAATCTGCCAATTTTAGGAGTAAATATTAATCTATCTATCTATCTATCTATCTATCTATCTATCTATCTATATATATATATATATATATATATATATATATATATATATATATATATATATATATATATATATATATATATATATATATATATATATATATATATATATATTTATTTATTTATTTATTTATTTTAAAAAAAAGAGTTCTCATAGCATTTATTCAGTACAAACTGTCGAAGCTCACTTACATCCGAAGCATTGAATGCGATTGTTCTTTTTGCAGAAAAAATATGAAAAATATTTATGGTGACACAAATTTATTTTTTACTGTCGGATAATAAATTTCTTTCAAATGTGACAATATCACTGACATGAGAGATAACTCTCAGAGAGTAAAGTTACTATTAATCCTTTATGAAATTGTCAAGTTAAATGCTATTTCTGTCAAATTTTGCACCGCAGAGTATGTTGAAATTGTGTGCATTTTAATTAAAAAGTATATTTCTTTTCGAAATCATTAGTGCATGTTAAAGCAGACTTTTATATGAATGACAGATGGATGACAAACCTTATCATGGTTAAAAATCTGGCATTCTAAATTCCTTAAAAAATTGCAATTTTGTGTGCTACATTCAGTGGCCTAAATTATTCTAACAAGTTTTGGTTGGTCATATGCGGATTATTGCTGATATTTATAGTATTACTTATAACAGAAAAACAATGCAGTCAAAACACCAAAAAATGAAATATATGTATGGACTCCTCGCACATATATGTAAACATAATTACATAAACAATTGCGAAGAAAATGTCAATCATCGCGACAGTTTAGTAAGGCATATTTTAAATTTTGCCATTTTTGTCCATTCTTTAATCTATAGTTCATTTTAGTATTCTAACGATTTTGGGTATGATAATATACAATCTAATTAAAATTAGATGTTCCGAATCCGCTACCGCTTCTCAGTTTGAGAAGCGGTAGCGGACTCGGAACATCTAATTTTAATTAGATTGGATAATATACAACCGTATATTAAACAAATTATGTCCTTTTTGTACTTTCAACAACAGGAGTTGTAAGAAAACTCTAGAAAAAGAAGGAAGCTGGACGTGTAAAAAACCAAATGCGCAATTATTCTAAAAATAAATGTATCAACAGTCACACAAATGGCTATCTATTTAGGAAGAATAAATGAGATTCTATATATCGATCTGAAACTGCGTCTGTCAGAGTTTAACTAGGTCTTTGGGTGATATAATTTATACGAGACTGTCCGTGTGACATTGGCCAATGGACTTTTTTTAACCTGAAAATATCTTTATCTTTCAGTTGAATTCTTTATTCAACATTTTTGTTTAAAATAGATGTACATGTACATGTTAAATACCTTAAGTTGTGCAAAACAAGCCTTGATCAAGACAATATGGTTTTATTCGCATGATTAATTCAGATCGAAATGGTTACACTGTATAACTGGTATAAATATATGCGTTAGAGAAGTTTTCATTTCGCAACACTTTCACGTACATGCAAGATTTGTACAGATACATGATCATAATACACAACGTCTTTGCTTGTTCAGAGTGCACTGAACTTCAAAGAATCCTGGCAAGAAAATCTGAAAGTATACGAACTTTGTGTCATCGACGTGTGCAATATAGAGAGTATTATACAGGTCTGGGGATTATTTTTTCTTCTTTGATTAGAAGTTTTTTAATACCTAATACCACGTGCACATGTAATTACATATAGACTTCTACAAATTGTTCTAAAGACGGAGCCGATTGCATCTGTTCGAATCTTTCTACTCATTATATACGATACATGTATATATTTGGCAAAGATTTATAGCTGAAATATTTTTAAATTAGTCTTTGCAATGCCAATGTATTTTTGGTTACTTTCCTCATATACACATTACTTATTTGTCCTGAGGAGAGAATTGTATTGTTGTTCTGAAACGCATTTTTTACAAATTGTTTCCTTTGTTATTGTTTGTTTATTTTTCAGTAGAGTAGTGCTTTATATACATTCATTTCGTGGCCTTGCATTAATTTTACATTTGTTTTCCTTCATTTCTTTTTTTTTTTTTTAGATCTCTCTCTCTCTCTCTCTCTCTCTCTCTCTCTCTCTCTCTCTAACAACAATGCAAACGAACCTTCGATCATTCCCCCCAGTTGGGAGACAGAAGGCACAACTGTTTTGTCGAGAACTTGACATCTTGTTTGGTTTCAGTATACAGAGGATAAGGTGGATCAACATATAGTGACCTTTTCACAAGGGGGTATTTAATTCTTGATATACTTGTAAATAGATATACGCCATATATATACATGGTTATTCATTTACATACTTGATCTATTTCGTATATATATACAATTGTATACGAAGAGGTTTGGTCGTGAAAATAAATAAACTTATGCGTTATATTTATTTAGCATGTCATTATAATATTATGTCAATGATGCACAGTATTCAATTAATTAAATATGAAATTAATTTGACGTCTGAGTAAATTATTATAATAGTAAATACATATATGTAACAACCCCCATCCCTTAATGATTCATCCAGTACAAAATATCAAAATCAAATGCAACCAATCCATCTCATCAACAAAAACTTTGGATTTTTTCTTGATACCTGGTATATGATATCGAAAATATTTATATAGTGTTAACTGTTATATTGCTCATTTGTACAATTGATTTACGTCTTTTTGAGAATATTTTACACACATTGGGATGCCACGAATTGCAAGTGGAAGACTGCAAATTTAGGCCTGTAATCTGAATATATACTTATGGTCACATTGCCGATGATGAGCAGCGAGGGATCATTTTCGTACCAGCTTCTACTACGGCATGGGACGGGTATTTACGGTCTCATCCGAAGGACTAGTAAAAATGTGTTACATTAAAGTTTATCAAAAAACTTATTTATAATTATGGTGAGCATTTTGGACCATATTAACAACTGACTAAAGATGGTCAACTGCTAATATCTAGTCTATCCCTTATGCCATGCGTACATTTACTTCGGAGGCGCTAAATTGTGGATAGTTTCAGAGGAAACTCGAAATCTTGCTGCTACCCTTAATTAAACGATCAGCAATGCGGGCAGAAATATATCTTGATGTTAGGGATATGTGATTGTCTCTTTGGTCTCATCTTTCGTGGACAGTCTTAACATGATCTGATCAAGTTTTCCTCAGTGCAGCGACTACTGACCAATCGATATACAGTTGTTTAGTGTAAATTAAAATGACGAGCAGCCAGTTACATTTGATATAAGCACAAAGCAGCTGTCCTTAATGAATTACGAAATATTTCCTTTATTCAGTGTAATTCAATGTACAGCTTATGACATTCCCTTTTACCTCGTACGAGTTACTGATGAATAAATATGTACAACTTACTATGTACCCGCCACTCCCAAAAGCGACACCTATGAGTCATTTTTCGAAATGAAAGAAGAAAAGAAATAGTATAATCTAATCTTTTTTCTCTGGTTTTGCTCGAGGATTCTTAAACCATGGGTAATATAAATGGCTATTACATATAATGTTCTTATTTCAGACATTTCTTTCATAGGTAAAACATGAATCGATGAATTTGTGCGTACTTTTCAGCTCTTATTTCGTGGGCTTGTGTACAATGTATCATAATTTAGACACGGTGGCCTGATTTTCAACCAAATGTTTAAGTCCAAGTGTAAAATCTATTCCTTGTTACCAATTTATATAGCTGCAGAACTGTAGCTATCTGATTCAGAAAATTCGGACAGACAAAAATAAAATAGAGGGCGAGTAGTAGCAAGAGATAAGAGCTGTATTGAGCAGGTCCGGCACAATCTCCTGATTAAGCTATATAGCTTGATTTAGCTATATAGCTTTATTAAGCTATTCAGAATAGCTTGATTTAGCTATTTTATCACACTTTTTTCTCAAATGTGTTATTTTCCTAGTATGTACAAAAAGTCGCACCTTGGTGCAGTGATGATATTCAACCTTGAACTCTTATGAATATAATGCATGTAAAAATCTCTCATCAAATTGCGTCTCCTTAAGAGACTTTGTACTCAAAGTTCTAAAAGTTTTTGGGGCTATATAAAGCAATTGATACAGTTACCTCTTCAATGAAATTATAAAGGAGGCCAATTATGGTCAACAAGATAATTGATTGGTAATAATTCAGTACAATGAGAAGCAATCATACTTATCCATGCCTCAACTCACACAAGGTAGTGTACAGTTACCCAAACAATGGAAATTCATCTTTTGCTTAAAAGTATTCAAATGCTGCAATGTTAGAACTATCTTTGATTTGGGTTGTTGATTTGATAACCCATATTACATATATGAATAGTCAAATACTTGCGACTTTTTGTCTAGTTTGTACAAATAACATTTTTGTGAAAACCTGTATATAAATAGCTTTAGTAAGCTATTTTGAATAGCTTAATAAAGCTATATAGCTATTTCAAGCTATAAAGCTTAATCAAGAGATTGTGCCAGACCTGTTGAGTACGTTGTAGAACCCAAATTATGATTTTTTACAACGGTAAAAAGTTCAAGCTAGACGGCCAGCATTGTAAAATCCTGGTCATACTAAAATTACGCCTGCTAGAGGTAAATACACCAGCCTAGAAAATCTGTACACCTGCCCTGTTATGTATCAAATATATTCCGCACGCTTCGAGTGTTATTGCTTGTATAACATGCATTCCCCACCAAAATTATGGTATCTGTTAATTAACTATATACTTTACTCATAACCTTGGTACCTTTCAATGGTCCCAAACAACCCTAAGTGGCTTGGAATATTTGTGTGTTTTTTTTTTACATCGCATTCTGACATCATTGCCATCATGCTGTTTGAGACCATTAAAAGGTGAATAAAGTAATTAGTATCAAGATTATGATTAAATGTATGGTTAATTAAAGGATAGGCAGGGAATGCATATAATACACAAAATAGCACCCGAAGCATGCCACAAAATAGTAAGAATAATCTAACTTTGTCTCAGGACAGGCCCTCACCACAGTTAGAATGCCTCCCATGTACATGTACCCACAATGTACATGTAGCAGAAAATTCCAGAATTGTTCCAAAACGATTTTGGATAAAGTAAATGGAGTTGCATTGAAAATAGCCGCAATTAATCATAACAAACCTTTTTGAAAGACTAGTATGGATACATTTTAAACAAAAGATTTATTTAATCCATATAATGGAAGGTTTCAACACTTTCTCTCAAATATTTTAACTCATTTCAAATATACTCATCATGTTCACGTTCCAAACTCTCTGGATATGCACCATGGAACACATTCTATCCTACAACCGGGTCCGTAGGACATTTTTCATTTTAATGATAGAACATTCTGTCTAGCCACAAAAAAGCACTGCCATGATTTTTCAATGCTTGGATCTGTAGTTGGTGGTCTGTGTGAATTTTCTCTACCAGAGAGCTACAGTTCTGCAGCTAAACTTTATTTAATGTATAAATGTATTGTATATAAGTGCATACAATCTTGACTCTTTATTTTTCAATATAAGGTACACTTGATAAGTTGGGGAACTGGCCTTTTGCATCTCTGATGGCCACCATCATTGTTTTTGTGGGAGTTGGTGTGTTTTGTGGAACCCTGTACCGAGCATTACAGATCATCATTATCAATGTCATGGAGGGGTTGTTTCAGTTTACAGTGACATGGTAAGTGGCACCTGAAAACAAACATCACTTACTTAAAAGATTTTAATCATGTTATGATTAGAGTAAATTCATAGTTTTTCTAAGTCCAGAAATTAGATTTATAATCCTCTCTGAAGACATTTAGTAAGAAATCTTTGATGTGTTAAAAAACAATGAAAATAATCTATGTATATCCATGTCAACATTTTTTTTCCCAGACCAGTAAAGCAGACCATTTTCATTATATATTTTTAATATACAGGAGTATTCATTTTTAAACATAGTTAAGACATGTACCTTGGTAATTTGTATTTGTGATTAATGAGAAAGTGTACTTGTCTTTCTTTACTTTTAATTTCCTAAACTTCATTTAAAGGTGCTTGGACACAGATTTGAAGTTAATATTTTCTCAAATTTTCTGTATAATTTCATGACTTATATGTTGCTATAGCATTTCATACTAAAATATAATAAAAATCTTATTTCAACTCGAAGTTATTAAAACTTTGAATTTCTGGACGCGTTGGATCGACACATCCTTGCGCTTTCACATATTTTAATTTTATTCTTAATACTTAAGAAAAGTGGCAATTTTGTTGTGTATTAATGAAAAATATTAAAACTATAACCCAGAGAATTCAGAGTAGAAATGTTTGAAAGCAAAACCCACTCACAGTATTGTAAGTCCGTGCTCAGTGGTGTGTGCAGAGTTTAACAATTGAACACACCCGGTGAATGGTAAACATTAACAATAGCAGAGCTCGTGCCCAGTTTACAAAAAAAGTTTACGTTTCACGGGTGTGTTCAATTTGTTAAACTCTGTACACATCACAGAGCACGGACTGACAATACTGATGAGTTAGTTTTGCTTTCGAACATTTCTACTCTGAATTTTCTGGATTATAGATGTAATATTTTTCATTAATACATAACAAAATCACTTCATTTCTTAAATATTAAGGATAAAGTTAAAATTTGTGTAAGTGCAAAGATGTGTTAATCAAACGCGTCCCGGAATTTGTAGTTCCAATAATTTCCAGATTAAATAGGTTTTAATTATATTTTTGTGTGAAATGCTATTGCAATATATGATATTATACAGAAAATTTGAGAAAATGTTATGTTCAAATCTGTGTCTAAGCACCTTTAAGCATTTTATTTAAAAAATCTAATTATAAAGGAGATAGGTGAATGTAGCATGCAGAAAGCCTATAGCTTCAGATATATAAAAATTATGTTCAATTTGTGAATTTAGTATTTAGAGTAAAGTTCTCATTATTTAAATCTATGAAATTATGATAAACAAAACTTTTCTGAGGAAAATTTTCTCGGCAAAATTTATTCTTTTATCTAAAAAATAATGTAGTATTTGTGGGGTTCGAACCCTTGCAATAAAAATCTTGAGTATCATTTTCTTTCGAGACTAGCACGCTAACCACTAGACTACTCAAGTCCTGTTGAAGAGTGGCATTTAAATCATGTTTGTGATATGACCCTTGACTTAATGGACTTCAAGTATTTCTCGAAAAGATGCGAATGTTATGTCATAAAAGTATATTTTTAAGGTATAGTGGGTCTTTGCTCCATATTTTTGGTAATCAAAAAATGTTTATTTTTATGCAAACTTTGAGGATTAACTTTCAAAAAAGTGGAGCGAAGACCCACTCATATCGAAAAATAGTGTTATAGTATGAGGAAATGACTCTTTTTGCCCTGGCCGGCCCTTTAGTTTGTTTATAATATTTCATAGGCAAATAATTTCCATCTTTGAGGGATTTTTGCAAATTGTAGAGATTTTACATAAAGTATATTTTAATGTTAGATGAAATATCAAGGAAAATTTTGATATAATCATGTATAATTGAAATTTAATTTTTCACCTTCATGTTTGTCACACTATAGGCTTTTCACTTGTCATGTTCACCCATCTTCTCTATTAAAAGATGCTTTTATGCAAGAGAAAAAAAAAAACAAACATTATGTATCGAAGGAAAAGGAAACAAATAATTTTTTGTCAAGACCTGGTTTATATTGATATACTGTGGAATCATTATTGTTCATGGGGGACCAATGTTCAAGATGTTCATGGATTTCATGTGTAACCCTTACCCAAAAAATTACATCCACATGAATGTTTATTTTGTAAACATATTGTTTCATTGAATCTACCGTATAAATGATAGGACTGGGCAATAATACCGATATTCCGGTATATTGCGGTAAGTTGACCAAAAATATCAAATTGCAATACGTTTTTGAAATACCGATATACCAACAAAATGCTTGGATTTAGGAATTCTGTCATAAAATATAAAGAAAAGTTGTCAGATAGGTTTGTGATGATGCCAAACAGAAAGACAAAAGCTGTTGTATTGGTGTATTTAGTTGTTTAAGTTTAATTCAATCAACAAGATATCTTTTATTGGTTATTTATCATAGTTATGTACATTCTACATGTAAAAGGCAGTTACAGTACCCGCATCGTTATTCTTTACAATTCTATCATGTCCTATCGTGCGTTTATCCTATCGTATCGTGCGTGTATCCTATCGTATCCTATCGTATCGTGTTTTCCGTTTATCAGGTTTTGCGTTTTCTATCGTGTTTTTCGTTTATCAGGTTTTGCGTTTATCGTGAAGATCGTTTATCAGGTTCTATCGTGTATCGTGTTTTGCGTTTATCGTGTGCATTCGGAAACTCTCGCTTTTTATCTTTACCTTGAAAAGAAACACCCGAGATATCTCGAGTTCATCTTTCGTTTTGTTAATTTATTTAGGATTAATCTAACTGTTGAACAAAAAGAGAAATTAATACTCTAACTCTGGTATATTTTTAAAAGAAAATAAATAAATAAATTAATTAATTAATGAATGAATGAATGAATTAATTAATTAATTAATTAATTAATAAACGTCAAGTACCGTCACCAAGGAGAGAGCACAAATCGAAAGTCAAATTCTATTTTTGTACATGAAATAATCGATCTACTATTTTAGTCATTTGTTTTTTTTTTTAATTTGTCGATATGTAAGAAATATTTTTGTCAAAGATAGAAATATTATAATCCCTTTACACAGTCAGAGTCACAAAAGCGAGACCTTTATTAACTTTGTTTTGATAATTATAGAAACATAAAACATTAGGTATGTGTGCAAAAAATAAATTATGAATAAACAAATATCAGTATCTTTATTAAGGCTATCCTTTTTATCAATAATGGAAACATAAATTTTGTCTATGCGCGTAAGTTTTGTTGTTCCTTTGTATTATTATTTTTCTCTGATAAGTATATATTATAATATAGATGTTTGCCATTCATATATAACTACTGCATTTAGAAGAAGTAAAAAATAAATAAATAAATAAACAAAACCACACAAATTTTTATTATACATCTTACCTACTTCGGCACGGAGTTGAAGTAATATACCGTAACTTAGTGACAGGTGGAAGCGCTACCGTGACAAGAGAACTGACACCTACCTGCCTAATCAGTACACTGTCTTCTTGTCAAGTCAAGACCCCCCCCCCTTTCCCCTACATGACCGGCCCGTGTGTATTCAACGTAGACATACCTGAAGTCTAGCTCTCACCTGGTGTCAAGTATTTACCTTGAACCCTACTGGGTTTCAATGAAATGCATCTACTTATTTTCTGGATATTGTTCATGATTTTTATGAACAACACTTAATTAACAATTAAAGATTTTATACTAAGAAAATTGGTAAACGTACACTTCCGTTACAGATTAAAAATTGAATAATTGAATCAAATAAAATATAGGCGAAGTTTGTCCTCCAAACTCCGTTGATTTAGTTCATTTGTATATTTTTATGTAATTTTTATAGGTTTACAGTCATAAACATGATTGGTGTGATCAAATAAAAAAAATGCGCTTGCGGTACTTCTGGATCTTAGTGTTTTCTGTGTTGTTTGTCGTTGTTACATGTAAAGGCGTCTCAAAGATACATGAAAAAAAAATCACCCGGTTCTGCGGTGATACACAAGACTGGTAAATACCTTGTATTTAATTTTATTTGTGTTTATCGATTGCATATAATACGTGACAATATTTGAAGAATTCAATATATATTTTTATTCTATTTTATTTTTATTTATTTATTTATTTATTTATTTGCTTTTTGAATCGGATTTTTTTGGGGGGGGGGGGGTATGGACCTCCCCTTCCCCGCTGACTGTGCCTCAAACGGGGTTAAGACTTTCATAATTTACAAAGTTTTGTCTAATTTTGCCGATGTAGTCCTATATAAGATAAGTTTTGTAACAATTATTACAAAGTCTAATAGCAATAATTGACAATTATTCAATCCGAAAATTCACTTGCCAAATTGTGGAAATTGATTTATTATTTATTTTTTGTGTGTGTTCTAATATGTTGTAAACAAGTGTACGTAATCATTCAATGTTATTTAATACAAAGTTTAAGTACCCAATAAATATATTCATATACATTGTAAGCTTAGTTTACACGTATCTATAGTAGATAAAAATTCTGTTATTGTAAATGCTTATAACACAGGCACGCTAAGAAAGCAATATCATTTCTTTGGGGGCGGCCGGGGGGAGGGGGGTGGGGTCTAAAAAGAAATGTTTTGAAAAGCAAACAAAAATGGCTAAAGACATTATTATTGTCGATGGGCAATATTATATAAGCATTATATTACTACTGTATACTACACATGCTGGTACACTGTAACATTTTTTTTTATTTATACGACTGCATGCTCTATTCTAGCTTAATCTTACAGGCCCATAAAAATACCAAAATAAATACAAAAGAATGGAAATGCAATATTTTTTCGGATAATAGATGATGACAGATCTAGTGACGTTTATTAATTTTATGAAATTCGATTTTTTTCGCAAGTCTCCTTCCTCATATATACATATACAATGTATGTAATTGGAATGTACTTGGAATATGTAAATAATTTCTACGTGCACGGGATATGTGTGACATATATATTTATATATAGGAGAGATTAATTATTCACAGTCCAGTGCACGGTCTGTCTCAATGCAACTAGCAATTTCAGCAATTTTAAAACGTAAAAGAATTTAATTAATTTATATAAAATAGAAATCAAATTCATAAAAACTTGGAGGAGAAAGCATTAACCTTAAAATAATTATAACAATAATTTTTCAATCCCCCCTTAAATTATGACTAGTATTTTTTTTTTTTTTTTTTTGTAAGATTTGAATTATTAAATACAGACTATTAAAGGTGATTTTGGATATTTCGCAGACTTCTAGCAAAAGATATTGAATCCAAATATTTCATTTTTTCTTTTACATGTTTTTCCGTGAAAATAATCAATGTTTGATATGAATTTCATAAGGTTTTATTTGTGAAAATAATGAATATATTTATAGCGTTTCGTGAATTTATTGCACTTGGGTGTAAAACTTCGCTTATCTATGGACTCAAATTTCAAATTTAATGATTCGAAGGAATTTCGACATTTGTATAATTACACAAAAAATCGCCTAATTTCCATCATAGAGTGGAATTATTCTTAAAATGATTACAGTTTGAATTTGATGACGATCAATTTTATTGACAAAAACACCATATCTTTTACAAAGCATAATTACTTCAAATGTTTTATCATGATAAATTTAAAATGTTTTATCATTTCGATTTGCTGCTTTGTAAGTAATTAAAATTATCATACTATAGTATATCAAAAAGAAAACTTTTCGTCTTGTCAAAAAACGTTTCGCATTTTGAAACAATCCTATCAGGTTTTGCGTTTATCCTATCGTGAAGATCGTTTATCAGGTCTATCGTGTTTTGCGTTTATCGTATTTTGCGTTTATCGTGTTTTGCGTTTATCGTGTTTTGCGTTTATCCTATCGTGCGTGTATCCTGTCCTATCGTGCGTGTATCCTATCGTATCGTGCGTTTATCCTATCGTATCGTGCGTGTATCCTATCGTATCATGTATCCTGTAAAGAATAACGATGCGGGTACTGTAATATAATAAGAAAATTTCTTTTAAATTTTTGTTGAAAATTTTGCAATACATTGTACATATCGCAATACACTTAAAAATATCGCAATAAATCACAATACGAAATCTCTAGCCAATACCCAGCCCTAATATATGAGTAAACCATGAAATTACGACCCCACAAAAGATGTTTAATGTGTAATATTTTGCTTGCCTGCAAAAATTGGCCCCCACGAATTAAAATGATTCCACAGTATTTGAATTCCTTTGTTTGAATGTTCTAGGTTGTCTGTGGTACAGATTGTGTTTATTGTGATTGCTGTAGTGATGGCACTGTTCTCCATTGTCCTGTTGGTTTTTGGTTTCCTAGCAACAGGAGCAACCAGACAAAATGTGTACTCTGGGAAGAGATGCATTATGGGAGGACAAGTGTCTGCTGGATTTGTAAGTTCATCTTATTATTATTAATTATATTAAATGTACAGAGTATTTGGTAAGTAGATATATATTACATAGCTTATTAAATGTAACTTTTTATCAGTTGCAACCAAGATATGAAATTAATTTGATTACATGTACCAAACACAGGAATTGTGCTGTCGTATCACTAAAAGGAAATATTGGTTGCACAAATAAGTCCCACCCATTTTTCTATCATATATCTTTTGACTTCAAAGCATCTGTACAGCTACCCAACATCAAAGAATGAAAGATAGATGAATGATGCATTACAGCTATTGCTGCAATTGTTGAAACAGCAACGTCCAAGCAACTCTGTGTTCATGGTGTTAAAGAAACATTTTGAGAAAGGACATATTACTAATTTACTATCCTTATTCACTCTGCTATACAGACTATTTACTTTTATCGACATAAAGTAAAACATTGTACCTAAATAACAACTGATAGATTTAGTGAGAATTATTTTTATTTAACACATGTTTAAACAATATTTTATTCACAAAAGAAAATGGGACTGAGCAGCAAGCTCAGTCTATTTTAGCCTTCTCCCTAAGTGAGAATTAGAGGGGATAAAGGTTTGATTGAAATCCATCATATTACCGGTATTTAAAAGTATAATTAAAGAAATGCTGAAAAGAAAAGTAAAACATTCTTTTTCAAAATGATGCAGACAGATTTCATTTTACTTTACAGTTTATGGTGATATCATTTCTTACACTTAATGGTGATGTCATTTCTTTTCAGTTTATGATGATGTCATTCCTGTTGAGTTTAGTCTGGATCGTGATAGTTGGATTGGCTACCATTCCTGTGTTTCTGTACATCATGCTGGGTTCCATCTGTAACCAGGAAGTGTACAACAACAACTACCAAACTGTCAATTACTGCTTTGAACTCAAGCATTATGGTCAGTTCTTAATGTTAATTACTGCTTCAAACTCAAACATTTTGTCCAGTTCTTAATGACAATGACTGCTTCAAACTCAAAAATTATGGCCAGTTCTTAATGACAATGACTGCTTCAAACTCAAACATTTTGGCCAGTTCTTAATGACAATGACTGCTTCAAACTCAAAAATTATGGCCAGTTCTTAATGACAATGACTGCTTCAAACTCAAACATTTTGGCCAGTTCTTAATGACAATGACTGCTTCAAACTCAAATATTTTGGTCAGTTCTTAATGTCACTTACTGCTTCAAATTCAAACTTCAATCATGAATTTCTTTGATAATTTTATACAGTACAGCTCGCGAGTAATTGCCACCACACCATGGTAGGCAGGGATTAAGGCTGAAGATGACATGCATGTACACACATAATATAGATATGTTTGTTTCCTATGTAGCTTATAGGATGCGTTATGATTTGGTACTGTGCAGGGTTGTCGTAAAATTTGAAAAAGCAGGGGACATTAAAAAAGTAGAAGGGGGTCTGGGGTTCCTCTCCTAAGAGGGGGTTGAGTAGGCCTTTCAACTGCCACTAGGGTTCGATGAAAAGAATGATAACCCATTACCGGATCTTGTTTACAACGAGTCCGAGGAAGCTAACTGTTTCTAAGCACGTCAAGTTTTAGCATTTTTCAATTGTTTCTTCACTGTCAGCGGAATCCAGTAGTTTGAAAATTTAGCACAAATGTTTAACTTATTTATCATGTAGTTACCGACAATGCACAATAACATATAAGTGAAATTTTTAATAAAAATATAAAGTGAAATCAACCCCCCTTCTAAATTTTCACCTGATTAAATTTTTATAATTGATCGTTCTTCTTCGTGCTTAGTAAAATGAATAAGATAATTTTTTTATGCATTTAATAGTAGAAATATATATCTTTATAGATGAAGCACAACAATGCACACGTAAAATACATGGCATTAAATTTTCTTCTACATACCAACTGTCAGAGAGAGTTAAAAATCTTGAAAATAGTCCTTTCCCTGTTCATTTGATCTCGTTATTTCATGGAGAGTGAAGACATTCCCTTGTTTTGGTCAACCCTCTTGTGTACCGAAGAATATAAGGAAAGCTATTGTGTACATAACAATACCAACTGAAGCAGCCTATATGTCATTCCTATAAACGATAACTCATAAATCGGCACTTTGTTGGTCGTTTTTTACACTTGAGTTACCTGTCCTTAAAACACAACATCGTACAAATCAAATATTAATAATTAATTTTTTGGGATTTAATGAAATGTATATATAGTGTACTATCTTTTTTTGAGAATTTCACGTACATACAGATCCATCTATAAAATGGTATTTACCATATGTGCAACTTGAAAAATTAGTTGAAAGGCCTAGGTTGAGGGGGAATACCAGAGAAACCAGGGGATAACATCATAATAGGCAGGGAAATTCCCCGACCCTCAGGTCATAGGGACAACCCTTACTGTGGAATCATATTCTGTACACCCTGAGGCTAAAGGCCAGAGGTTGTATGGAATGGAACCAGGGTACATACTGTAAATCCCTGTACACAATTCATTGAGTCTGGATAAGTAATAAATCCTACATGTAAACCTGGCATAATGATTGAAATACTGGTTTTAGAGTTTCATAAAGTTTCTGAATATTTTTAACAATTTTCATTTTTTCCCCTCTAGGTATCTACAGGAATTCCACATATCCATTTCTGGGTGTTGCTCCCCCAGGGAGGGATGCAATCTGTAACCCCGTAGAGTTGAGGGTCTTATGTGATAGGGTCAGTATACGTGTAGATGTAACTTAAGATAAAATGTATATGTAAAGTCTATGTATCATGTCATCTTACATCAAAGCATCACCTCAAGCTTTTGAGATATTTTTTTTACAATTTCTCAGAAAACATAAAAATAAAATTAATATGAATGCTAGCAAAGACATAAATAACAAAAGCTTTGCAATTAATAAAAATCTCACTACATGTCAAGGGTCTTATTGTTTAGTAAATTTCAATTCTCCATTTTATCTTTAAAATTATCAAAGGTAATGAAATAATTCTTTTAAATCTTATAAGTAAGATGTACACAATGAAGAATTAACACTGACAAAAATCATCTGAGAATCATAAGCCCAGTGTTACATGTATCCCCTTGCATTTTATTTTTTTATAAGTTAACTATATATTTTAAAGACAAAATTTTGCCCAATAGATATTAGTTATTCATGTTTTTCAGTGTAAGAAAAAAGCAGGTTAAATGCACAATTGTTTTTACCAGTTGATTAGTAATGGTACCAGATTTTAGGCTTCCAGTTTTTGCAATTTAAAAATATTTTAAGTCAAATTAAGAATACATTTTATAATAAAAAATCACGACAGTTTTTGGAAAAATGTCATCCATTCAGTTTTGACAAAAAGCGCAGACTTGCAAGATCTTGATTACTCCTTGTAATCTACATAGTAGATAATCTCATAATTCCAAAATAAATTAAAATTAAAAAAAAAATTGACCTGTCTTACCTTTGTTTTGTGTTTTCAGTTTGCTGAAGCAGGTCCTCTGTTTTGCACAGCCTTAGCTGGGGCAGCATGTATCATCGTTGGTATGGTATGTACTCAAAATTATATTTTATGCATGTTCATACATTAGATTTCATTGTCAAAGAGGCTTAGTACAATTCTCTTTTCTGCTTGAACTTTTAGTAAGGCGTGACATTCTCGGCGATACATAATTAGCGTCTCTCAAATGGTAACCTTGATTCTCATTGGTTAAGAAATTAATAACATTAGCAACTTAAGATTGTTGTTAACAAACGATGAGATGACATAAGCCACACCTCTTTACTGTAAGAAACGATGTAATTGGTTCCTTGCGTCACTTGTTGACATCTGATCCATTTTTATACCATGTGTATTTCACCCGTGAAAGGAAAGCTGTGTAAATTTCAGTATTGATGAGCTAATCAGGCAACCAATGATAATCTAGGTCACTATTTGAGAGACGCTAATTACGTATAGCCGAGAATGTCATTCCTTACTGAAAGTTCAAGCAGAAAAGAGAATTGTACTATGTGGAATTCAAATCACCAACAACAGGGCAACAAAGTATAAAAGACTAACATTTCATTATACCTCCTGCAAAAAAGTTATAAGTAATAAAGGTGGTTATTCTGGATTCACCATCTTATCCATCTGTCTGTCTGCCAAGATAAAAATTTCATCATACATCCAAATGATCCTGTAATGGAGTTGTAAGATGGTTATACTGGAATTATTATTTCCATTTGACTGTCTGTCTTTGCTTATGTACATGGGTATGCTCAGTATTTAGATCACTTTTCAGCATCTCAAGGGGAATCAAAACCAACATCGCAGAAGTGGTGATTCTGTTGATGCCAAATGAGATTTATACTTTTATAATTCCCTGCTGGGAATAATCAGTTTCATTTAGGACAGATACAGGTATTTCAAATGAAAAATCAGTGGTTTTATCATCCTTTCATATACATTTTTCTTTATTTGGTAGATTTTATTCATGTCTATCCTATCAGCCAACTACACCAGAATCAAAATCTCCAAGGAGCTGACAGATTATCGCAATGCTGTAGATATGGAGGAGATAGACCTACATAGCAATGGAAAGGGGATTCTGGATCAGACCTATGACAAGAGCAGCTACCGGTGATCTGATTCATGGAAATGTTTAAAGATGAGGCATATATCCTCTTCAACATGAGAAAATCCACACTGTTGAAATCTTTGTCCATATTCTTTGTCCATTCCAACAGATTCCGAACATTTTATGAAAGACTGGATGTACTCTTGTATTAGCAATTGTCATACTTTTTAAAAATTGTAGATAAAAATATTAGTACTTTTTTGTATATGTACCATCACTATGGTAACGATCATTTAATACATATGAGCATATAAACATACATGTGACTCCATTGTGTTATTTATGAATCGGTCTTTTTATCTGCAAACTTATCTTTTGTATATTGTATGGTTGTGAAATGGTGTGTTTTTTTCATATATTATATGTACTTTTTGTTGAGTATAAAAATGTGATAAGCAGTACCTAAGGGTTATGTGCAGTAAACTTTTAAAAAATATTTTACAAATATTATCATTTATCTGTGAAAATATATTTTTATGCATTAGCATTCCCAATATTTTTCTTTTTGATGCAGCCTAAATTTTCCACTTGTGAAACAAGTTTTTTTTTTTTTGAAACATGCCAGATTCTGATGAACCAGAAGTAAAACACGCCTTACAAGGGAAACAACTCCCTTAGCACATTCCATTGTTTATGTATTGCTACTTGTAGATACCTTCAGTTTTTATTGTATTTTGTATGTATCATATCATATTGAATTCATTTTTATATATTTTTTGCCATATATTTTGACATCAACTGTTTATCTTTAGTCTAACCTGACCATATCTTTTATATACATGTACTTCTTGAGTTTTTAGTGCATGTGTAATAGTATTTTTTAATTACTATGTTCAATAAAAAATAATATAAATATATACATATATTTTGAATATAAAGGTTGTTTTGTAGACAGATTATTTATTCTACATAAAGTAATTTTATGACATATAAAAATTACCTCTTTTTATGAATATTATCAGGTCTTTTGCCAAGAAAATCAAGAACACATATCATTAATGAAAGAGACATTAAAAATGTCTGATGTTGTACATTTTTATATAAAGTATTGTCTTTGTAATATCTGCTCTGCGGAATCCATAAGAATCTTTTATTTTAAGAGAGGAAATAATGATTTCAGGTATTTCAAATTTATCAGATGCCTCAATGCTCTATGATTTGACGTGTATATTTTTAATTAAATTCACACTGTTTGTGTACTAAGTGCGTGTGCATTATGTATGTAATAAAAACAATCTTTAAGTATAAGTTTTCATCCTCTGTCATATGTAAGAGAAATTATCACTTTAAGGGAACAATATGCCGAGGCTTATGGAATCATGTAAATGTTACGTATTGTAAAAAAATAAATAAATGAATAGATAGAAGGCGCAAAAACTGTGTAGAACTGCTACATCAAATAATCAGCGGCTAGAACGCTACATTCGGGATGCCGCCCACCACGTGAGACGCAGAAACCGCCCCCCGGGGTGTTCCATCGAGTTTGAAGCCTAATTGACTTAATTACTAAAATATATTGACCTACAAGGTACCAGTGAAGCTAAATTCTATTGCAATATTGCTATACCATTTAAGGTATTAGGAAAGAAACCTTCTGAGGGTCAATTTTGATACAGAATTTTACGTCCAAAGTAACTTCTGAAAAGGGAGGAGGAGTGTCTGAGAAAAATGAACACTTTTATGTGTCGTTCATAGCTGTATACTCACCTTGTTTATCTTTTCTCCGCTTCGGGGCCGCCACCCCGAATGTAGTAATTTATCCGGTGATCATGCAGTTGGACAACTACTGCAAGTTGAGGAGGGAATATTTTTACTTTCTTAAGGAAAACTTGCATTTACTAGACGACTACATGAACTAAATTCATAGTTCATAGTCTAAAATTGAAGAGACTTGCAGTGTTCATTTGGGTGACCATTGAGAGAAATTTATATTTTACGTTACAATTATATGAATGCATGGAGTGACGTAGGAAAGCCCAAAAATGTTATTCCTAAAATCTCCTTTGAAGTTTACTTTTTTTGCTTTTATTTTTTATACACATACAGGTAGGCCACCACGTACAATCACATCCTGATGCAAATGGTTATATATAGCCATCAATGACGTTTTCCGAAGGAATACCCAGAAACTTAATAGCAATCTTAGTCTTTTTTTCGATTAAGTTTATGAAAGCTGCCATACGGATGTAAATTTGAATTCATTGCTTTCACCGCAGTCTTCCTAGAACAATGTTTAATGGAAAATACGTATTCCAAGAGTTTCACCATTCAAATAGCTATTATAAATAGAAATCTATCAAAATTCAACATATTGCTTCAAACAGCTGAAATTTCACACTTTACATTGTATTTCTGTCTGTTCTTGTCGGACGTCGTTCATAGTTTGTAAACATTTTTAAGTTTCTTCTCTGGAAAGACTACACCATTTTCAACTAATTTTGCTTTATGGCATCCTCTATTGGAAAAGGGAAACAAAAATTTTGAATGTCATGATCTCTACCTCATTGGCGCCTGAGGATGTGGTAGTTAATCATATGTTGAAAAATACTTTATATTTTTAAAATCTTCTTTACTTATGGAAACCTGGCAGACAAACTGTTGGTATGTTTATAACAGTTTTCAACCTTTTTGCCGAAAATGAATAGTGAAATATGTGCCCTAGGGTGGGTCTTAATTTGCCATATATTTGAAAACCTTCCTTTAAAATCTTTACTCTTCGGCATTTAGCAAGCAAAGTTTTATATGATATCTAATAAGCATAGGAAGAAATTAAACATTTCAGTCACTGATTGGAAGAGTGCATTTCTGTGAAATCTCAGTTATTCATTCACAGTCAGCCACATTTCGGTTGCATCCATGGAAACATTTAACTTATCATTCAGTGAAATTTTCCTGGCATGTATTTATTCACTTTCATGCTTATTTTTTATTGTGAAAATAGTTACATATATGACAGTGACTATAAAACTACATGTAAGAAAACATAAAAAATATATTAATCGGGTAAAATTAAGCAGCTTATTAAAAAGAAACAACCGAAAGATAAGTAAAAGCTTAAGGTGCTGAAACGTATCTGCCATTCAGTTGACGTAAAGGTCACTGAAATGTCATTGACGGCTAATTTCAGTGACATTTCAGTGGTCATTAAGTACCATTCCGTCGACTAAAAGGTGTAATTTCATTCTGTGAAACACATTGTCCTCTACCAAAATTCATGATCCCTGGACTCAAGGTTCAGCCCCCAGGGTGGGACTTAGTTATAATCAGATATTGAAAATTCATCACACTGAAAATTTCTTTTTTAAAGACATCAAGTGGGCAAACTGATCATTACATGTATACTTTATCACAATAAACGCAAAACCCTTTACTTAAGTTAAAGAATTCATGTTCCTTGGGAGCTAAATTGATCATGAAAACATAACACCATAATTGAAAATCTTTTTCTCTACTCATAGACATCTAGCAGACAAACTGTTTATACGATTTTGATGAACACGTAGCCACCTAGCGAAATTGTTAAATTCATGGTCCCCTGGCCCATGGTTCAAACCCAGAGTGGGCCCAAGTTGGTAATATTTTGAAAAATACATCACAACTGTGCAAATCTTCTTCTTTACCCATGAAGACGTACATATAGCAGTCAAACTCTTTGTATGATTACAATTGGACTTAAGTACCTCGTTCGAAAATTAGAATTGATGCCTCCTTGGTCCAACAGTCTTGTCACAGGGAAGGGCTAAGTTGGTCAAAGATGTATTTTGAAAATTTATTACACTTCTGAAGTTTTTCTTATTTACTCCTGGATATCTGGAGGACAAACTGTTTTCAGGATCATAATTATCACCTATAGTTATCTACCTAAATAGTAAAATTCAAGGACACTGGCCCATGGTTCAGGGCCCAGTGTGGGCCTAAGTTGGTTTATTGATAAATAGTCTTCTACTAAAGAAGACTAGTTTATCGTCAATGTGTAACAGGCATTGCACTGTTTGCACAGTAATATTGAGAATTTATGAGCCTTTCACAAAATTCCTTGGTCCAGGATTCAGACCCTAGGATGGGGCTTCGTTGATCTTTAATTGAAAATACATTAAATTTTAAAAACATTTTTACTCATGGACATCTGGCAGACAAACTTTTTACATGATTTTAGTAACTTATCCTGTGCTAAATTTTTTTTTTTAAACTTTTCGACCCTGTCCCATGGTTCAGGCTCCAGGGTGTGGCAAAGTTCGTCATATATTGAAAACTGAATAATTACATCTTTGAAAATCTACATTAAACAGGGATATATAGAAGATAAATGTTTGTCATATTAAGCAGTTAGCCTTCCTCTACAAAAAATATAAAATCCTGGAATCGGGGGCCTCAGGGAGGGGCTTTTAGTTGGTCATATATTGAAATTTATTTTACAGTGTATCCTATCAATTCTAATCCTGAACTTCTAGGGTAAAATCTGCATTAATATGATGATGATAATTTAGTTATCACCAAACTGTAATTTTTTTGTCATACATGTAGCAGTCCAGAGCAGTTCCAGGTGGACGGTCAAAAGTTGTCACACACTGTAAAACTCCTGAAAATCAGGTGACCATCAAGGCCCATGGGCCTTTTGTTATAGATATTTATTTGTTTTCGGTCTTTGCATCGTTCAAACTGTACTTCAAAAATTTCAATGAACACTCTTCTTTGCAGGTACATGTACATGTATTATGAAAGAATGCTTTTTACTGTTTACTTTTGACTGTGCTCTTGCTTAAGGAAGCTCTAAAATCTGCTCACTGAAGTTCTTTTTATGCAGTTAGAGTGATACTAGTATGCCCTTTGTTATAAAATAGAATAAACGGAAATCTACAGCAAATGAAGCAATTGAAATGAATTATTCATAACATTAATTTAGACAAAGATAGAGTAATTAAAACATTATTTGCATTATTTCCCCTATGCAAGATATCAACAGTGACATCTCTTCACTAATACAACTTTTTCCTGCAGAACTATGGCAGAAGCCCTAGATGGAAAATTAACAATATAAAATAATTGCCCAAAGAACATCTTTCACTAGACAGTTTAAGCTTCCTTGAGAGACTGGCTTTGCATAGAAAAACAATTCTCAGAAAAATGCAAAGAAAACAAATCAAATGGAGAAAATTAATAATTTAATGAAGTTAATATGTGTTACTGAACTGGAATATGATAATAATGATATCGATAATGAAGGTATTATGTAGACGTTATTTACTTATTTCGTATATTTCCATTCATTCAACATTAAGTTAAAGGTCTGATAGCACAGTAATTTTTGCATTATCTAAATAAACAATCTTAAGGTCTAACCTATATTGTTCTATAGTTTTAGTTTCATTACTTTTTACACACGACAGAGTAAATGAGTATAAAACATACATGTATTCTATATAATTAAAACATCAAGACATTAGACTAGAATGAACATGAAATAGGAAATTTTTGGACACGCAAGCTTCAATTAATGTATATTTTTTTAGGGAAAAAAATAGCACATTCTTACATCTGTCATTCTCACAACCATGTATCTATGAGTCAACTCTTTACTGTTGAACCCCTGACAAATTTTAATCGATATTCTATTGGTTTGCTTTTCTCATTGAGAAGCACAAATAGAGGCTTTCATAAATTGATATAAAAGGTAAATAGAAAGTAAGTAGTGGACACCTCACATTGCACGTGTTGTTTGTTACCGAAAGGTTTAATGTGATTGGTCGAGAGAAAAGAAAAACAATCAATATTTGTTATTTCTCCGAAAGACGTCGCTGCAGTCAGCTCGTAGAATAAATTAAGAATGAAATTTGTCAGGGGTCCAACGGCAACGAGTCAACTCAGGTCCCCCATGACGTTGTGAGGATGTACATCTATAAAAATTATGTTATTGAATATATTTTTTATTTTGTAGATGAAAGAGTTTTTCTAAAACCAAACCAATTCTAACACAAATAAGCAAGAGTAAATTTTTTATCTCCTCTTAATGCGAAAAGATCAAATGATGCCATTCGCCTATACCTCAAGTTTTCCATTTTCAATCGCCAAATTGTTCCTTAACTTGATATTATTGGCTTTTTCTTGAATTTCAGCTAGAAAACTCTTCGACCAGCTTTTGTCAATGGAAGTGAAGGGACTGTCGAAGTTCATCAACTTTACTCCGTGTGGACTAGTTGTGCCGAGTTTGCGTTCTGTTAATACCATATCATCATTGAAATGAACATGGTTCTCTCTGTCGCGTCTTTTCAACGGTTTGCTGTAAAGGTCTTCAATTGATTGTTGGGTATTCTGTTCAAAATGTCTCTGATGAAGGCTGTGTTTGGAATAGATGTCGTCTGCTGTCTGATAATGTGTGTGAAGCGCACGTAAATTGTTGACATTTTTCCAAGAGGGAATGCCGTCGCTAAACGAGCGAGTGAAAAACTCAGTCGGATGGTCGTATCCATAATTATCCCAGTTCGACTCCATCTTGGAAAATCTGTTGGTGGTTGGAGTTAATTTGTTGGAAAGAGACACATCGGTTAAAGACGTATCCGTCTACAAAATAGAGGTAAATTTTTGCAGTTCCGCCAATTTCCGAGGTGCAATTGAAAATCTACTTTTAGTCTAGTTCTATGCTACTTTGCTAAATGAATATACTTCAGAGAACACCCTTACGTGTATGAATACATTTTTTTGAGACAGCTTGGAACATACAATTTCCTAAAAAAGACAGAGAAGGCAGAAGGAAACCTACCGAAGATGATTTTCTGTTGTCTATCAATCTGTCTCTTTTGTTAGATTTGCCAAGAGAAGCTGACAAACTAGATCTGCTCTTCCGTTGTGATCTGCGCTCAAAAGCAGTCTTCACCTACATTTACGTTATGATTACAGGTGTGTAGAAGAAATGAAACAATGTATAGTCTAAAAATGTTAATGACTCAAATTAAGAGGCATAAAACACGATATTCCTTGCATTTATAGTTTTCAAAATAAAAACATGAATCGAAAAATATTTAGATGTACTGAATGTATTCAACTTGTATCAAAATTTTCAAAAATTAAAGATGACAAAAATTTATTACAGTGTATACCCATTTTAGAACATTAGTCAAATTTCAGTTGTGAAATCTGAGCCTTCAATTATTATGTCAGGAACTTGCATGTATATGTTAATCGTATTTATCACAAATATTGAAAAACAGCATGTCATATTTCATTGCTAAGATTTGAGACCTTGAATACTTTAGATGTAAATTATGTATTTTCTAAAAATCTTAATATCAACAGTAATTAAGAATTACTTACATCAGTACTCATCAGGCAATGGAACAGGAAAAAGAAAACACCCTAAAACAATATGAATATTTTCAAGAGTCAGAACTTAATTCAAGTAAAAGTTGGGTATATAGAAATGTGCAAAGAAATGCCCAGAGAGAGAGAGAGAGAGAGAGAGAGAGAGAGAGAAACACAAATTTGTACCTGAAGAGAGTTGAGGAATGTGAAAAGATATGTAAAGACAAGTGTGTCCTTGGAGTCAATAGAAAAAAATCCCAATGTCCAAGTCAGGCCGAGAATAGGAAGTAAGACAGCAGCTGCCTTAAGACCAGTTCTGTAAAAAGACAAGGTCTAGATAAATCTTTTAAACGTAATATTTTCTCAAAAAAGAAAACAAAATATGTGTCTAAATTCCTTAAAACATGATATGAAAAAGGATGTCCTTTTTTTTTTATAAACGAAAATTAACTTTCCTCCCTCTGTATTCTGGTTAAATAAGATGGGATTTATGTTTACCTAACGCCAGATCGTTCGTCCGTTCCAATTTTGGCAGACACCGAAATCGAACGCATCATAGTCCTCAACACAACGAATAAGACGATCGTGTTCAGCTTATAATGAGAAAAAAAAATATGTGACGAAAAAGAATAATCAACATATTTCATATAGGACAATAATATTAGAAAAATTAAATTTAAATGAAAGAATTTGGTTACCAAAATTAAAAGTCCCACGGCTGGCACAAACGCCACAAGCAAAACTTTTCGTGTTAACCAGCATCTGTGAAGATACAAAGTTAACTTTACTACGATTCATTTATCATCAGATGAATTTCAGCGAAATTTAATTAATTCATATGTACACTTTGTGGCACTTTTCGGCCTACACTCACACTGTTTTGGAACCGTACTCATCATGAAATATCCCAGCCGATATCCCTACTATCACCACAGGTAAACCTGTGTTTAAAAAGGTGTATTAAAGATTATTTATGTCAGTAAATGCAAATAATATCCCATCAAGCTACAAAAGCCTTCTGAAGCAATGTTTATACACTGTATTATACATACCCCAACCAAACGCCAGGTATTTTTTGAAATTCCTGTTTGTTTTAAAGACTTGCACGAGCATAACATAGAGATGGAAACCCTCGATCAACATCCAGCAAAACATACTCAGAAGAAAATAGTGTAGTAATATAGCCATGGACATACAGGCATACTGGAAGAAAATAGTTTAGTAATATAGCCATCGACATACAGGCATACTGGAAGACATTTTAAAACTTCATTAAAAAGGTCGTATAAAGAATGGATGAGTATAAAGCTCATTATTATATAATTATAATATAATTATAAGCTTAACGATTCCAAAGCACTCATTCATCTAGTATTAATGAAATGGTTATTGTTTTTAAAAGCAATCTATCTAAATGGCTCGTACCTTATTCTCTGTGCGATCTATCCCTATAAGGTATATTATTTGAACCATTATAATACTGATTGCAAGTTGTTCATGAATCTTGATTCTCTCTTTCTTCAGTCTTGAATTAAATAAAAAGATGATAAAATGAAAGGTATTATTCACTGGTACTGGTATTTATATATCATTTATTCGGAAAGATGATATCAGTCAGTATACATAGGTTAAGTGAATGTGAGAGTTTACCTGAAAAATTCAAAAATGACAACAGTGATGAGACATCCAATTATAGACAGACCACATCCTATATACGTCATGATTGTCAGAATCATAGAATTGTCATGGTCAATCTTACTCTGAAACAAGATGAGTAAATGTATATACCAGAAGTTCAAAACTTCTGCTCAATATATAGTGGAAAATAGTACTGTTGTCCCTTTTAATATCTTCTCTTGCTTAATTACTTAATTTCGTTAAAGTTTGATATATCCATGTCATTACTGAAATGCATACTTGCAAAATAGTAAATTGAAGAGTCAACAAGTTAAATCTCGGTGGTATGTTAGGAAAAGCAACCACTATTTCTAGATGCGTTTTCTAATGTCTTAAAATCAGGTTAAGTCATACCTGTACTTCAAAAACATCCATTAGGATAGCGAAGTTAGTCAAATGTGAACAAACACAAACTGCATGGGTTAGATTGCTTTGTAGGGGATCCAAATGGCACCCTTCTGGTGACCAACGATTTTCTATGGAACTAAACAAGATATTAATTATTGTGTGTATTCTTATATCCAGTATTTAAGGAATAACTGTCTTATTTTTTGGATTCATGATGTGATCAATCGAGTGGATTGCGTGACAATTTGCATAAACGCCGAAGGCGTTTATGCATAAAATTATCACGCAAGCCAATCGATTGATCATCGTCATGAATCCAAAAAATCTGACAGTTATTCCTTATATTTACATGCTCCTGATTCTGCAAATTCCCGTGCTAATAGCCCCGCTTCTGTCTCTATTTGTCCCGCCCCGCACGTGATTTTTTTTCTAACCGCGCCTATCGATGAACCAGTAGATTTATCTAGAAATCAAGTATTTTTACAATTTGCAATTTTATCTCGGACAAAGACATTGGAAATGTAAATATATAAGCATACACTATTGATCTTCCCTCTGATTTTTGTATTTTATCTTATATTCATTCTCTGATTCTCTGTATGACTATAGACTTCACAATAAAGAGATTTACTAGAGTACAAGATGGCAAGTAAATGATACTTGTTATATGTAACCTTAAAGCAACAGTTCATTCGCCCCCTTATTACTCATGATGAATTTGACTTATTCATTGCCTTAGACGTTCAAAATAGGAAAATGTTTTTTAATGTTTTTAAGTCAGAGATAATGAACTAATTAGAGATCATACCCATCTGTCATGTTGAGGGCAACACAGGTTCTCTGGTAAGAAGAGTTCCATGTCGTATTCTAAGAACATATAATAATATGTTATGGTTTTTTTGTTAAATGGAATATTTGAACTTATTGTACATATTTATATGATATTCACAGCTTAAAAGACTCCAAATACAAAATTAAAAAGCTTACATCTACACGAAAGACAATGGTAATAGGGTGCCTGAGATCTCGATAAGCAGACTCTGGAGTGTTCAACACTCGGGCCGAAACGATGTCGGAATTAATAAACTGACTTTGTCTGGAAATATTTAGATATCTGCAATATCAGAAAGAAGACATTTAACAAAATACAATCTGCCACATTCTTTAGAAAAATATACCTGAATAAGAATGCTAAAAAGTTACAATCTGTAAAGCATTACAAAATGCACTCTATTAAGGACCCTCTCTATACTAAATAAAAAGTTTTTTGGACATTGCGAAAATTATATAGGTGTAAATATTGAGCTTATTTATATTTTTAACATAGGGTGCCTTGCTTTTACTTCCAGGAAAAATGTTCAAAGTCAACAAAGTTTTAATGAACAGAAATTACTGTTGTTTAATTAAGTTGGGGAAAACATGCAGATGAATTGTTCAGTTCATTTATCTTGGCCTAACAAAATGTTAAGAATGCTTGAATTGATTAGAAATTGATTGATAAACTGTAGATTTCAATTATTTTAAAATAGATCTATGGACAGATTAACTACATAAAAATTCAACAGAATCGGAACTCTTTAGTGTGCAGTGCATAGAGGGTTCTTAAGGAAGATGTTCTTCAAATTTCATGACAACGCGCACCGTCATGGTAGCTCAGTCGGTAGAGCGCTCGCTCCGTGATCTGAAGGTCCTGTGTTCGAATCACGGCAGCGACTGACCTAAGTCGATAAAAAAAATAGGTAGCAACTGTTCCTTCGCCAAGTGCTCGGCACTTTGAAGTGAAAGTTGCGGGTCCTTCGGACGATACCTTAAAAACCGAGGCCCCGTGTCATGGTGGGCGTTAGCACGATAAAGAACGCTCACTGCTCAATGGCCCTAAGTGCCGAGTAAAGGTCTAAATTTGAAGCCCTTAATTCACCGGTATATGGTGACGTCTCTATATGAGTGAATAATTCTCGAATGGGACGTTTAACAACATACAATCAATCATGTCAACACGGTCAAAGTAACATACAGTATAGCAGCATTGCTACCTACATGTAGTTGTATTTCGTTTCTTCCTCTGCAGCAGAAGACAATATATTTGGAATAGTTGGAAATCGTCCAGTGTAAATCTGTATATATTTATCTACAAAAGGATATTTAATCATATATTACTATGTATAGTAAACGTTTTGCGTAGTAATATACTGTGATGATCTGAAACAATAAACTGTACCTTTTGTAGAACCAATAGCCGCTTTGAATACAGATGACGTCAGAATTAATCTGTCTGACTTGGCAGGACCGACGCTTAAATCTACTGTGTCATCACAAACAGCAACTCTCTCGTGAAATGATATTTCAAAATCTGTGAAAAAAAATCAGAACTCCTTAGAAAATCTCCTTACCAAAATTTATAGACTAAGTGTGCATTGTGAATACTATCAAATTTCAATACTTTCATAAAACAAAACAATGGATACACTTTGTAGCTAATGAGAATATTTATACTGATTAATATTGGCATATTTGCTAAACAAAATTAATTAAGGATAATAAAAGTCTCTCTCTCTCCCCCCTCTCTCTCTCTCTCTCTCTCTCAGCCATACCTATATTTTCATGTGAAACATTTATGCGATCATTGAGTGAGTAGTTATTGGCAGAACGGTATAATCGTTTCTTCATCATTGAGATTTTCTTTCTTGCGATGTGCGAAGACATAATCTCAACTGAATTTAGAATATTCAGAAATTTTCTTTCAACGGTTGACTGAAAAATGAAGATGATATAAAGTGTTTTAACAGGTTTTGGAATACTAATAAACATACAAAATCAAAATTTGAATTAAATTAATTTTATAGGAATTTGAAAATCTTACGAATGCCAATATTTTCCAAGTGTTTGTTGTTTCTGGATCAACGATTTCATTTACAGCCTTTCCATAGCCCTATAACAAATAAACTATAAAATTTTAAAAATTAGTTTTATGAAGCTAAATTTTACAAAAAGGGGGGTCTAGAATACTTTAGATTACTAGTACTTTATTTTGTATTCGAATTGTGTAGCTGCATCTTTATATGACTACTTGATTACCATTGCAATTTCTAACAAGGAATACTCGTGTACGGATGCATTTGCTGTTACATCTGAAATAGTCACAACGGTTCGAGTTGCCTCTGTTAGATCACCAGGATAAAGGGATGTGTTCGATTTCCTTTTGGCGATGACGTCAGCAAGACTTGATGTGACGTTCAGAATTGACGATGATGATACTACACTTTTATTTCTGAGTGACTCTGCCTAAAGAAGGGTTGAAATTTAATTGAGTTGCTTCTTATTTATATTTGATATCATAAATATTGTTCCTAATTTATCTCTATAATTAATTTTTTAATTCTTAAAGAAGTCTTTACACTCAAAATCTGAATATCTACAATAAATAAGAAAGTACATTAAAGGCACTGAATACCCATTTGCGATCAAAGATTATGTAAAATATCACCGTTCAAGAGAGACAAGAAGACGTAGACATCAATTAAACTAAACATTACAGTTAGAGCTACGAATTCTGATTTAGTTAAAATAGTTACCTCGTTGAAGATATTTTTCATCGCTAGACTGACACAGTGTTCCAAGTTTGGTCTTCCCCACTTCGGATAACCGTCGACATCAATGCACCTTCGAGACATATAACCTGGATAAGGAATCATTTGGAATTTATTTATTTGTTGAATACTATATATGCAAGATTTTATATTTCTGTCTCATAAGATTTGTCTCCAATCCTTTATTACCCTGCTGTAGCCTCGTAAGGTTGTTCTAAGCAATCAAATTTTTTTAAAATTATTTTTATCCTACGGTTAGTCGCCGCTAGTCATGCAAACGCAGACTGGTAAGTGTGACACTTTAAAAACAAAAAACAGTAAAAAAGAAAAAGAAAAAAAAAAACAAGCATGTCATAAACCCCCTTAAAAATACAAAATTAACAACACTTTTTAAAAAAATCTACACCCATATCAGGTTCACTTTTCTATATATCAGTGCTACTTGAACATTTAGTAACAGAATGCTGTGTTCAAATGTATACTGTAACTTACCCTCTGTTGAGTAGGGACGTTTACATGTAGTAACTGTTTCCAGGTGTAACGACGAAAAGTGACCCCTAGAATATTGACCGGGGATCATTTGTCTACATAGAAATTTTTTCCCCCTGGTCAATACTCTACGTAGGAAAATACCCACTTTTTTGTAGAAATTATGGCCTTAGAGTCATTTTTCTCCATGTGGATAGTATAAAAATGACGCTGTAGAATAATGATCCTGTGTCATTTTTTGACACAAGGAAAAAATACTGCATGGTTTTGGTAGGAAAATTCTTGTTAGGCAAAAACACAGGGGTTAAATCACGCAGCCTTATGATATGAAGTGTTCATTTCCAAAAGCTTTAAAGTTTAAATGACAAAATTAAAAGGTTATACTATAGTTTACCTTCAAAATGCAAGATGTTTTATCCACATTAAAAGAAAGCCTAACAAGGTTACAATGATGTTCTATCACTATTAGAGCAAGAATACATGGTCGTACATTCTTTTATTTGTTTTATTACATTTAATAAATTAAAATAAGTTTCCACAGTTGTAATTATTAAAAAAATCAAGATCATTTTCTGAGTCGGTGTAAGAAAAAGACACACATATATATATATATATATATATATATATATATAAAGAAATATCTTCCATAATTGTAATCCTCTTTGATTTTACTCTGGGAAAATAATGTGCAACAAATTAAAATATAGTCTTCCTTTTTTTTCTTTAGAAGTTATAAGAAAGGTTGACGTTTTGGAACCCTAGCCAAATAAATTTGCGTGAAAAGAATGGAAGATTGATAAGAAAATTCGATCTCGTAAATATCTTTGATTTTCTATGAATAAAGTCTCAAACTTTTTCTCATAAAAATATAGGGAAGATTACATTTTGTGAAAAATTAAAATAACACAGAACTAAATCAACATGCCTCTGACCTTCGATATCAGGGTCACAAAAAGTGATTAGTTAAAAATCTTTACCAATCTTTTGTCGTTTGTTAGTGTCAACAAAGTCTTTAACAAAATGAGGCTTTTTACATAAAAAAATTGATTGCTTATAAAAAAAAAGATGTGTTTGGTATACTAAAAATTCACACAAGTTTCTACAAGGTAGTATCGTCTTTTCCCTTTCTAGTTACATGTAAAAAAAATTACCAATAGAAAAACCTGAATGTTGCATTATGAAAAAAAGCTTCTCAGTCTAATTTACATGATATTTTCCTGAGTATGATTGGCAATATAGTGTGCAAAAAATATAGAACTGTACAAAAATGTATTGTAACACATTGTATTGGAATCAAGAACCATGCGAGATTCGTATAAGTGTATCTATAGTGGCGAGTTTTGAAGGAGTTACGGGGTTGTAACCCCTCTTTAAATTTGTTACATGTAGTAGCCTATAGGAAAGACATTCCCTTCTGGCCATGTACGTCTTTCCTATAAACAAATTAAGCGTTCTTGCTGTCTGAAACGAGGTTTAAAAATAGGATAAAAGTGAAGAAATCTTCTCCTTTCACCGAAAATCCTCTTATAAGGCTTTTATTTACATAATGCATATGTGCATTGTAATGCAGGCTGTTTTAAAGATTTACAAATTTTATCTCTTTAACGTTACGTGACTTGAGGAGAGCGGTATGCGCGACAGAGGCAACGTTGTAGCAATTTTTGAGCACACATTTTGAATGGCTCTCTTTTTTATTGAATGGAATGATTGTAATTTTCCCAGAAGGGCTAAGGCCTGTTATAAGGTTAACATTTACTCAAATTACACTGATGGCCCAACGGTAAATCTTATAATACTACCCATTCAAAAGCTATGGTTAGTAGAGTAGAACCATGCAAGAAGTAAAGGTTACATGTAGGTTTTATTAACAGTACACATTTGAATAAAGCAGCAAACGAACATTCATATGCAATGAGAAAATATGACATACCAGGTAATGCGTAGAACAACGAGGGAGTCATTATGCAAATGCATTTTGGCTAACATTCACGATATCTGAACTGGACAAAAATTATAAAAATATAATTAAACCGAATGCATGCAAGGGAAACGGATAGTGAATGTCAAACCCATATCACATACTTGATCAAATAAAGAATAATTTATAGACCTCCTCTCAGCATGTGGAAAATTTAGATACTTTTCATAACCGTACAACAAATGATAAGTAATATCCAACTGGGATTTCAAGCTGACATATCAATTTCTTTGCATGTTAGTAAACACAAAAGCATTGTTCTTCAAGCATATAAAAATCTTCTTCATTAAATACGCAAACAAACAACGCAATGATCTTATTGGGAGCTGAGAAGCAGTATTTTCTGCTGTGTGAAGTTATCGCCCATACAATTTGAAATTGCATTCATTTTTTGCATAAATAAACATTTCTGCTAAATTCTTTTTAAAGTAAAAAGATCAAGAATAAACATTTTATTATTTTTTTAAAATAACGATTAAAATTTTCTCCATTATTTCTTCATTATTTTTTATTTATTTATTTTATTGTAAAAAAAACTGTGAAACATGTACGTATCAGGCATATATGTAATTTATTTTACATGGATTAAGTGTTACTGAGACAGACGAACAAGAAATAAATAAAGAGAGAGTGGGGAGGGAGGCAGGGAAAGAGAGAGGCTGGGAAGAGAGAGGGGAGAGAGAGAGAGAGAGTTGGGCGAAAGACAGAGAGAGATTGGGCGGAGAGTGAGGAGAAAGACAGAGTGAGTGGTGGAGCGAGGGGGAGGGAGGGGTGATAGAGAGAAAAGGTGGAGACAGTGAGGTGATTTAGAAAAGGGGTGGAGAGAGGGAGAGTGGGGAGAAAGAGAGAGTAAGTGGGGAGGAGAGTGTGAGTGAATGCGTGGGAGAAGAGAGGGTGGGGAGGGGAGAGTAAGTAGTGTTACAATTTCATGTTAAAAATTATGTCAGTAGTTTTTGCATATACAACTGAGCTGTTTTTTTTGCATTTTTGATGTTGTAAATTAAGCTTTTCTGGTATGGGTACTGAAAAATTTACTCTTATTTTGACCCAGTTGATATCATACTTGTATATTTCTTCTACTTGTATGAAACAAGTTATTTTAACTTGAATGTGTTGCAAAAAAAAAATCATACCGCAAACATTGTATATGATGATAGTATTAGGAAGTGGCGTTAAGGCCAAAGTTTTTTTTCTTTTGGTTTACGATTCCGCCGACCCTAATTTTCACCAATCATGAAAATAAAAATGTTTTTGTTCAGACATATTTTTCCGGATTTTTCTCAGCTTCAGCTGAACTGGTGGGTTTTAAAATTTAGAATGCATCTTGGTCAAATAAGTGCTTATCAATATTGGAGACCTTTACAAACATTTAGGTGACCGTAAATACACACGTGCAAACAAAAAACGGCGGTTCTGTCATACAACAAGGTAATTCCTCACTGAAAGCAATGACACGCACTTAAAAGATTTTTTTCTGCATAAAAAAAGTGAATATCTTGGATGCATGATGCCATTCTCCAATTGCAATGTCTCAATTAGCTAAATTCAAACTGTAATATTAGAGAGTGCATGTCCAACCCTGTAACTGTTAGTATATAGGTCCCTGTCCTGACCTAGCAGACACAGATACACCTATTAATATAGTTTGGCCAATTTTGGTGTTGAGAGATACATCTTGGTTGAAGTAAAGCTGATTGGTATTTCACTGGATAAATTAATTCAAATATGTATTATAAATATTTGTTAATTTATACTGTAGAATTAAATTCAATATACAAATCTTTGCAAATTTCATACTCAATTGAGACCTGAAAGCCCTTTAAAAAGTAAATAATGAGCATTGCCTACTGTGCAGGTACAAAACAAAAATTTAAAGAAAAACTTGATTTAGAAATTTTATACTTTTGTGCCACAGGTTGAACAAATTTGATAGCTGATCCACTTATTATAATCTTTATTTCAACAATTACTTTTAATAGTTAAACAATTAAATTGTATTTCTTCAATCTATATTTAACTTAAATCTGAACCCTTAATTAATTTTAGTTTGTGGGGATACCGAGGTTTATAACTTATCACATATCACTGCAGAGCACATAAGAAGTTATACTTTCATGAACCAAGCACTGCATGATTGACACAAAGATCAGAACTAAATGAAAATGACATTCAGTCTAAAGTTAGAAACGAATTAAAATTAAATAAAAAGAGCTATGTGATCTAGAACAATAGAGCTTAAAAATACTATTGGTGAGTATTAATTTTATATTAAAATCACCATTGCTGGTATTTTAAAAGGAAATTGTTGAATTCTAAGTTATTTTTATTTTTATTTTTCGACCACCCAATGCATTTTTTGAGACAGAAAATCGTAAACCAAAACAAATAAAAACTTTGGCCTAAGGAGGGAGAATATACTTTGCTCCAAACATACATTTGAGAGTATAAAAAAATCGGGAGACGCAGTTATCTCTGGGCCTTCGCCGACCATCCCCCAACCATTGAATGAAAGCGTATCTCATTTCTAAAGGTTTTATAGTAAAATTTGTCTAATCCGGACACCACTGATTCCATAGAAAATGGCCGGATTAGGCAACATTCCGGATTAGACAACATTTAAAACAAATGAATTTACTGAAATGGACTTAAAGTTAACATCGTATTAAGCAAGATTTCGGATTTTACATCCGGATTAGACAAGTTTTACTTGTATTATATAATATAGTTAAAAAGTAGGGGGTCATATTTCTATGGGGTTCATTTTTCAACGTGTGTGGAGTTGTAGAATTACCAGCCTGAAAGGGTTTTCTACGGTGGAAAAATGACCCTACTTGCGGTAGAATGTTGACCGCGGTTCACTTTTTCACGTAGAAATTTGACCCTCCGGTCAATATTCTACGGGGATCACTTTTCGTCGTTACATCGGCACATGAATGCTGTGTTCCATTGTATACTGTAACTTACCCTCTGTTGAGTAGGGACATTTAGTAACTGTTTCCCGGCACATGAATGCTGCGTTCCAGTGTTTATAACTGTAACTCTAACTTACCCTCTGTTGAGTATGGGGATTTAGTAACTGTTTCCTGGAACATGAATGATGTGTTCCAATTATAACTGTAACTGTAACTTACCCTCTGTTGAGTATGGGCATTTAGTAACTGTTTCCCGACACATGAATGCTTTGTTCCAGTGTATATAACTCACCCTCTGTTGAGTAGGGACATTTAGTAACTGTTTCCCGGCACATGAATGCTGTGTTCCAGTGTATACTGTACTCATCCATTACAGTTTTCTCTTCAGCACAGAACTTCCCAACTTCAAATAAAAATCCCAGTCTGATCGTTTATAATTCAATTTTTTTTTTCTTATATTTAGACAACACACATTAGCATTTTGCAATTTCAATTTCACAACATGGTAAGTCAAACTGATTCCATAAGCTCAAATACAATGTACTTCTGTCATACAGAGTTGTTAAATTTAATTTTATAGGAATTTTAGAACAGGGGTGTGATTGGTTATAAGCCAAGGGTTGTATGATTTTTAAATTTCCAGTTAAGGTTATGAATTGAAATCACCAAACTTTCATCTTATTTTTAATTAACTCAAACTCAAAATGTTAACATATTTCGTAGATCTGTACAGATCATACCAAGACCCAAAACAAATCTGCAAAAAACTCTCTCTGTGGCTATTTATAGGTTTGGGTTTACTAACCTTCATATTTTAGACTGAAGTTAGAGTCTTTAATAAATGCAGTATCAACTTGAAACTGAATCAACAATGAATTGCTTGATGATATAGATGTGGTCATATTCCTGCGAATGTCCTCAAACTGCCCAGGTGCAATACAGAATGTTCCATTTTGCCCCATAAGGTCAAGAACCTATTTTTAAAAAAATTAAAAAAAAAAAAATTGCAAGCCTTTTTTCTCTTTTTGCAATATATTGCTAAACTAAGTTGTTTCATTTGATTGATTTTTTTTTAATGGACTAAATTTTTTTTTAACTATATTTATTTGACAGTACTGGTTTTTGAACGATAATATTCCTCTCAAGGAAAAAAGAAATACAGTGTAAACATAATTATTAGATCTTTCTTTGTATACTGTTGAAGATAAACATTTGGGTAATTTGTTTGATTCCACCGATGAAAACTTAGTATTAATTTTTCTTTCGAAATTCATCAGTCTTATGTTACATAGCTTGTTATATGCTATGGGGGAATAATAAAGATATACAAGTACTTTCTTATCTTTCAGTACGCTTTCCAAAATAAAGATAAAAATTGATTTAAAGAAAAATATTATAATTTTTGTAATATGAAACAAATAGCCAATGAAATGCATTTTATTTTTGACTGCAAGTGTGTGTAAAACTTTTTTCATGTCTAACAAAACAAAATAAAATGATTAGACATAAGTACTAGATTGTAGATTCAGTGATACTCAAAATATTTTTAAATTCAGTGAATTCATGCCAACAATGGAAAAAAATTGTATCTTTATACTTTGATGACTAACAATTGAAGTATGTAATTGTACATACATGTACATATATGTTGTACAGGTAGCTCAAAATAAATGTGTGTTATTTAAGGAATGTTTTTAAGTTTTATGCTAGTTATTGGTGTGTAAATCACACAGACTTGTAACGTAGGCATATTTCATGAAGCGCGCTAGCGAAAAATATGCCTACGTGCAAGTCTTTGTGATTTACACACCAATAATTCACACTAAACTTAAAAAAACATTTCTTATATTTACATTTTACATGTTTAAAAGCGCCAAAAATATACTCGGTGTTTGAATTATTCACTGCCCTATTTCGTTACATTTGTAGCCTCAATGTGACGTCACTTTAGCGCGAGTTTCTCCTTGCATATTTCTACGCGTGAGTATGAACGAAAAGGGCATTCAAATCAATTTCACAGTTGGCTTAGTAGAAAAACACAGCAAATGTAAATACATGTATTAATAAATGTTAATTTTTGTCTTGGTGGTGAATATCAAACGATATTCACCACGAAGAGAGTCCATAATTGTATAGTATTTACCTGTGTTTCAAAGTTTGTTTTGGTATTACTGTATAATATTGATATTTGATATAAGTTATACTTAATTTTGTACTTAGTATTGACACACGTATATATTGTCTTTTTCCTTGTCATCTTGATTTAATAAACTCGCACTGGGGATTACATGTACAGCCATTGACAGCCTACTGTGTACCTAACATAGCAGTAAGTAGCATTTTTATCTTTCTACACCTTTGGTGTACATATTTTACACAGCGATATTAATTTTTTAAATTTTCAAATCAGTTGTATTTTTATCATTTCAAGTTTTATAACTTAATGAAAAGTTAACACTGAATTTCAATGAAGTTTTATTCTTAATGATAAAAGCCTTTTCAAACTTCAAATCTGTATGGTTGTTTGTTGCTTAATATCTTGGTTGAACCATAATATCAGAGAAAACCTTAGTGCGAGGCATGCAGGAATATGGACATAATTTATTATCGATCTGACTGCCCTTCTTTATTTATCTAAATATACTAGTATGTACATATTTTTCTCGATTTTTTTAAATAAATACAGTACCTCTTTCTACATATTTATTTACTTAATTTTTTGTACCTCATGTGCCATTATATAAATAGTGTTAGAGAATAAATTGAACTTGAACTAGTAATTTAAAAAGAAAGATAAATTGTTTTTATACCAAATGATGACTAAGTAAGGCGAAACATTTCTAAAACATGTAAATGTTGCTGGGATCTCTCAATATGTGCCCAGACTGCACTCAAATTAAGCAGACTAATTAGGTCCCGAGTTCAAAGAGGAATGAAAGTAAATATAACTATAGAGAGAAGACGAGCATTATAATTGGCATCAAGACACCTTTTTGAAGACGATCAATAGAGAATTGCTATCAAAAAAGGGAAATGACCGAAATGGCTGACCTTTAAATTGCTTTTCCGCGACTCACAAGATATATCTGCTGTTGGATTCAGGTTGTAAGGCCAACCTGTGAAGTATGTTACATTTATCAAAGTGTTTTTTGGACTTTTGATGTTCCACTGATGGTGTTGGATCCCGCTTTCTGAATAACTTCTGTAATCCACTGTTATATATTTATCACTAACATTCTGAGTAAAGTCTGTGGCGTTGAAATGAATTTCATAGAAAGGAGTATTTTGCAGACTATCGTTGTTGCACAAATCTGTAATTAAATGTTTCAACATTCAAATAGCTATGGATTAAAGTATATCATGTGTTAACGTAAAATTCTAGGATGATTTTTTTTTCTAGATCAATGTGTCATATTGTTGGTACCGCCAATGTATTGTAAAACATGAATAAACACAATATAAAAATGAACTTTAATTCCTTATGATAAATTAGTACAAAACAAAAGATTGAACATCTGCAAAATAATGCTCTTTCGTTTTTGTTTTTTTTTTTAGATAAAAAGATTAATCAGACATTATAATATTTAAAATAGCTTTATTTCAGAATTAATATTACAATTAAAGCTTTCTCCCTTCTTTACTTACAGCAAAAAAAGCATGGTAAGAGAATGAGTATGATATATCTCGTGGGCGTGGCAAACATATTGGATATAATCTGAAATATACATAATACCTACATGTATAATAAAATATAGTCATAAGTACATGTATATATAGTCATAAGAAGTAGTAAAAATACCCATATATTAGAAGTTCTTCGAAAAATGGGGAGTTGGAACACATAAAAAAAAATGAAAGGAAACTAAAAAAATGATAAAAATTATTTAATAATAAATCGTATTATGTGAAAAGAATGTTTTTTTGATTTTTTTTCTGTGAATAATACATATTGCATCATCAATACTCTGCCAATGAGATTTTATTTTTAAAAAAGAATTGAGCGTTATTTTGTTAGAGAATTTAACAAGTCATGGAGTGTATGTCACTCTAACTCAAATATATTATGGTGTGACTTTAACATCGTTCTTCAATATCTAAGCTTCAATGGCAGTAGGGCAAACTACGATCGAAATTGCATGCAAACACACTTTTATCGCAAAAACCTATCATTACGTCGGTTAGTGTCAAAACAAAACGACAAAACAGAGCCTTAAAGATGGCCAACTAATTGCACATAATCATCTTCTGAAAAATGAAAGTGTTTAAGAAGTCTCCATGACTATCTCGTTTCGTCAGCTCCAGATCATCTCGGATCTTTAAACATTTGGTCAACACTGGTATTTCCGATTATTTATGTAATGAAGTCCGCTTGACAAACAACCCTTATTTACACTTGACAGTGACACTCCGTAAACACAGAGACATTCCGAAACATTAGCTCCCGTCTTTACTGTTTAAGTGCCTTTCACTAAGTTTGCTCATTTAACTGTATCCTTCTTTGCTCACATATCTGATACATGTAGTCTTACTATGTCAAGACTTTGATATTTTATTTTTACATCCCATTGTCACTCCTTTGATTAGCTTTGGTGCCAACTATACCTAAACTGTACTTTTATCCTCATGTTCATGTACGGAAAATTAATTTGCTGTTGTATATAATTGTGTTACTCGCCTACAGCACTTAAAAATTTTGATTTTAAAAATGCAGCATTATCGAAATACATAATTATGGAAGTACACTTCCCAATTTACATTATTAAATATTTCTTATGAAGTGAAGTCAAATAAAGATAATGCTTAAAATTCTTACGTTGGGAATCAGTGATGGTCAATGATAAGAAAATAAAGATTAGTAAAATAATTTGACCCAATACATGTATATAGCATGGTTGGGAAAGATAGTGATTAATTTTGAAGTATCAATTAAAATATGCACAGGTATTTAAGTCAACTACATGTATGCCAAAAACAATTTCAACTTTTCAACAATTTCCAATTAAGCAACCTAGATATGAATGAGAAGAAGTTTGATAGACCATGACCCAACTTCATCTCCACTACACCCTGAATGGAAATACTTCTAATCAGATTCTGTGTGCCAAAAACTTCGTCAATACGCTGAAATCGACTGGAAAGTTAAAAATACAATCATCTCTAAAATAAAGGACATATATTTCCTTAAAATCTAATCGCGAAACAGAACCGTACGTTACATCAAATATTTCAAAACAAGAAGGTTCAGCCCTGGCACAGCTTAGATGTGGCATTCTTCCTATTCGTTTAGAAACTGGTCGTTAATTTGAACCTTTAAGTGAAAGGACGTGTGTTTTCTGTTCAAGTTCGTCTGTCGAAGATGAAAAACACTTCTTATTAGATTGTCAAATTTATGATAATATATAAGGAAAAAATATTTTGATAGATTATATAATGATCACCCAAATGGTAATGATACTGATTATTTATTCAAAGTTTTAAATCAAAATTACCAGACAAAGTTAGCCAAATTTGTACATACAGCCTTTAACCAAAGAAAAAATCGTCTGCATGTGTAAATTTATATTTAATGGAAAAGTGACTTATAGGTCTAGTGGGCCGGGTGCAGTTTGTTTTAGTTTAATGTTTATTTTGTTCACGGTGTAAATTACAATGTTTATAATGCACAATGTCACTCTAATAAATGATTACTTACTTACTTACTATAATCAAGAGTAGATTGGTGCTGTTTCAAAACAAATCTGGGTACGAAAAGAAGTGAAAAGCCTTCCCATTAACCTTAGACCAGAGTTGGTAATGTGCAATGATCTTCAAGTAGTTTAGATTTAAGGTTTGAAAAAATCATTGCTTGGACCCAAGATGAGCCACCTAGGGGGTCGGTTTTACAAAGGTTTATACATTTAGGAACTTCTAAAAAAAACCAACATGGTCATGAAAATGCATAAAACTAATATGCAACCATTCCCATGTGTGTAAATAACTTTGTAGATATCATGCATGGGAAATATTATATTTTTATTTAAAAGATTCCCTAAAACGTCGATAATATTTGCATATAATAATGTATAAATGAGAAAACGATAATCAGATGGATTTTATGTACGCTAATATTAAACTTCTCTCTCGAATGATTTCATTGGTATTAAACAGTAGAGAATTTAGGGGACATACGGCCTTCCATATTTCACCTCGATTTTTTTCCCCTGGAAAAAGTGTTTTTTTTTTTAATTTTTTTACAAAATGGTTAGGGGATTTTAAAAAAATGATCATTAAAACAGAGAAACTCCGCATTTTTAATTCAAGCCGTTGTGACTATTTCTTATCAAACTTTTTTTTTTGCTGCTTCTTACTCGAATTTATGGGTCCATCCCATTTTATCGTACATGCTTGATGGTATTGGAAAATGTCTTACCTTTTGCTCTTTATGCAACTTCAGGTCATCATCAGTTTTGTCGCAGGGCAAGATTTACACTTCGAAATGCTGCAGTAGTTTTTAATATCTATAAAATGTAAATATATTGGTTTGTTTATTTACTTTCCAAAGTATCACTTTTAATCGAAACAATTCATTTGTTTAGCAATAATTAAAGTTCATATTCATATTTGTATGAGTATAATAATACTTATCCCTTATAAATGATCGAGTATTTGTGTAAAACACTTTGATGAGCAAATAAACTTGCATGCTGACGAACTAGTAGTTAATTCGTGTCGACATATATAAGATACATATTAGCATAATTAAATGTATCTGATATTTTGTTATACCTGTAAATAAAACAAAAATACGGGGACGTTGACCCTTTTTTGTTGAAATAACTTTTGTTACTTTGTCAACATAACTTTAAGTTACATGTAAATATGTCGACACAAATAGTAACGTGCCGATATTAGTAAGTTGCAAGGTAACATTAATAAGTAGATTTGAACCTAAATATATAATTGATTTTTAAAGTGTAAAGAAAGTTAAACAATTATCTTGCGGGTAATACTAAATAAATAACATCTTGCAAGTTCAATGTAAGATTTCACTACTGGCCACTCGTTGTTTTTTTTGTTGTTTTTTTTTATGAATGTTAAATGTATTTTGTTCATTTTTTTTTTCCTTTTTTAAAATTTTTATTTTAAAATAATATGTATATATTTAATTTAAAAATGTCACTCTTGCTATATCAATTATATATTCCATTTCATAATACCCTGTACGTGAATTTACATGTATTGTCTTGGGAGCTACAAAACGATGTTTGTACAATTTTTCCTTGTTCTTACGATTTTTATCTAGCATGTGCAAAATGACATTTCTAGCATGCACATTTTCAGAATGGTTTAGACATACACATGTATGCATTTTTCAGTATGGTTCCCATTAGAAAGGATAATATTATTTGAAATTCTGTATCAATCGTTTTTGTTACTCATCCCAATACAATAATTAGATCATATTAAATCAAATGAAAGAATTCATGCTCAAAACTATTCATCAAACATGATCATAATTTTTCATTAAAATTAATTCGGAGAGTTTCTTTAATAATTCAAATGTAATAAGTGTTCTCATAAAAACACAAACGTGAAGATATCGAAAGACTACCGATCGCATGATTAATTAATTATCTTGATAAAAGTTAACTTTTTAAAATTTTGATTAAGAATAGAGAGGTCTCCAATAAAAGACAAATGTTAGTTTTCTCCTAACTGCAGCTCTATATTTTTTTAAGCATAAAACATATTTATTGATGAGAGAGAGAGAGAGTTAACTTCATTAACATTCTAATAGCAACTCATTTTACTTTGTTTAAATATAATGGACAAAATTCGCAACATTACTTAAATATTTTTAAACCGGGTGTGATGCAAAAGCACCGAAATTAAGAGAAAAATTACACATGCATCACTGCTATTTCTTAGTAAGGCGAATATTTAAAAGTTTATTTTATGGACTATTTATCACAAAAAATGAACTGAACTGAATTGTTCGATTGACAAATATCAAATCATAATGTAATTCTCAGTCACTAAAAGGGTTCATCTTTAACGAAAAAAAGTTTGAAATAACCATACCGAAATCAATGTTCCCACGTTTGTTTAAAAAAAAATGTAATCACTTTTTCTTTTGATTCATAAATACCTATCTGTCCTCAAATTAACCCAGTATTTTTACTTACATGATTTTTGTCGGTTAAATCTCCGCTAGGCTGAGGAAAATACCAATGTACAATGAATTCCGTTATCTTGTCCTGCGTCTTGAGTTTATCGTCTGCCTCTTTGATCTAAGTCAACAGAGCGCTTCCGTAAACGATGTTTGGCCAGAAACTCCCTTTGGTATCAGCTATGTTTAAAACATTACTGACTTCGTTGAATCATAATCATCAGATTTCAAAAACTGTCATTTAGTACGTGCTCCAAGACAGGTTCTTAATTAATATTTATATGAAAATATATGGACATATATTTATTATTGTGCAGTTTAGTTATTTTATCTCAAAATAAAATGTATACGGCGAGTACATCTAATTAAAACTAATGCACAATGTAATCAAACATTTCAGCAGGAAGAATGGGAGTTCACCAAAATTTTGTTTCTTTTGTTTTAAAACGAGCATTAATTATTGATTCCACGGGATGCTTTTCTTTGGAAAGGGGGGGGGGGGGGTTCTACGAAAGGTAGATAAATCTTTCTTTTTTTTTTTTTTTTTTTTGCTTCGACCTTTCTTCAGAAACATTTTTGCTATCGGATTTTTAATAAGATGCAATGCAAATGAAAAGTGCTCATCTAAAAATATAATAATAATACCCTTCAAATATTTAAAATCGAAATAATCTACTCCTTTCAAAAATCCCTCAATACGTTACATGTATACGGTTCCACGATTGAAAGAATTGACATATCGTCGAAGTCGCTCGGTAACCAATTATCCGGGGGATGAAATAGCTAAGCTACTGTGAAAATGACCTGCCTAACTTCATATCATTCCTGTGTAGTTGAACCATCGAGTATAATGGCATTATAATTTAAATAAATTCATTTTTTATTTATAAATGAACTACTATTTCCAGTTTTGTGTTTGAATTGAGATAATGAATTCGGAACAAATCCAAAAGCAATCTACGGGTACTAATAAAGTACATTCAAACCTTTAGCAATTGTTACTTGTATAGATAATAAGCTGAGTTTTTGGTATGTTTATATACATGTATATGACTTACAGATCATGTTTGTTGATTGACCAATTTTCAGGAAAGTTCTTTCTTTAAGACTTTGAAAAATTCTAATTATTTCCCGTTTTTCTGACCTTTTACCCCTAACTGAGCTGAAAGCTCAAGTGAGCTTTTTTATTACATTGTCTGGCATCCATCTGTCTGTCTGTAATTAATTTTTCAATTTTTCAAATTATTCTACAGAGGCATTGTGCCATTTTTAACCAAACTTGCCACGAAACATCCTTGGGTGAAGGGAATTCAAGTTCGTTCAAAATAAGGACAACATGCATTTTCAAGGGAGATAATTAAGAATATGTGAAAATATGGTGGCATCTTTTTTAGGCCTGATATCTTCTTAAAAACCACTGCCACAGAAAGGATGAAATATATGTTCTAAAACTTCCTGATGTTGTGTAAATTCAAATTTGTTCAAATCATGGCCCAAAAGGATAGCATCGTGCCACACAAGGACATCAAAATTTTACCTAGGATTGTATAGAAAACAATTTAATATTTCAAAAATGTTTTTCTACCATGAATACTAGTAGTGATACGGTTCCAGGAATTTTTTTTTCCAAGGGGGGGGGGGGGTCCACCCCAGTGAAAAAAAATTCCAACCCAAAAATTTCATGACAAGCAGAAAAAAAAAATAAGTCCCTTCCCATACATATTAAATCCAGAAAATTTCTTGACAAGCAAAAATAAAAAAATCTTGACAAGTAAAACCCATTTTCCAAACGTGAAAAACACCTATTTCGTGGTGGTGATGGTGGGGTCTACGTTTTCTAGGGGGTCCAAAGTGTTTTTTATTTGCTTCAGTATATACTTTTGATAACTCTGCAAATTCCCGGGGGAATT